>NW_012118487.1:30860180-30929917 GCF_000951035.1 Colobus angolensis palliatus
TTCCTCCCTCGCCTTCACCCCCACCCCCACCACTTCGCCACAGCTCAGGATTTGTTTAAACCTTGGGAAACTGGTTCAGGTCCAGGTTTTGCTTTGATCCTTTTCAAAAACTGGAGACACAGAAGAGGGCTCTAGGAAAAAGTTTTGGATGGGATTATGTGGAAACTACCCTGCGATTCTCTGCTGCCAGAGCAGGCTCGGCGCTTCCACCCCAGTGCAGCCTTCCCCTGGCGGTGGTGAAAGAGACTCGGGAGTCGCTGCTTCCAAAGTGCCCGCCGTGAGTGAGCTCTCGTCCCAGTCAGCCAAATGCTCCTCCTCAGGCTTCTCCTGCTGACATCTGCCCTGGCCGGCCAGAGACAGGGGACTCAGGCGGAATCCAACCTGAGTAGTAAATTCCAGTTCTCCAGCAACAAGGAACAGAACGGTGAGTCTTTCCCCCATTCTCCCCCTGCTTGTTTCTCGCTGTGTGTGTTAACGTTGGCATTGTGCGTTGGTATGTGATGTACACCAGACTGCGAAGGTATCTTTGGTCTCTACATGCAAATGCGCGCTCCGTTCACTGGCATGGACTGTTGAAGGTTAAGTGTAGTTTGCAACTTTGGGAGCTGCCACAAAGCTCCAAGAGGGCAATGTGAGTGCCACTGCAGCCTCAGTTAGAGTGAGGACATTCTGGGAGCGATTGTGAACGTCAGTTCAAATGCACATTGCAGGTTCGCTCATTGCCAGAGTTAGAAGTTCAAGAACTGCCTCTGAAAACGAATCCAAAATGAATGAGTCTTGGCATGTTTGACTTTACTCAGATTTGGGGAGGGCGAGGGGGGTCCGTCAGGAAATGTATCAGCCGCATTAATTGAAGCACTCTAGGTCGAAGTCATCAATTAATCAATGAGTAGATAGGAAATATAGAGGTCAAGAGGCTGTGTGGTCGTTTTTAGAGGAATTAAAAAGTGTATTTCTCTTGTGTCCTATTTTTTGTTTTTTAAACTTGCCTTTGTACTCTGAAGTCCTTACCTTTCTGGTGGTGTGTTTTTGTATGTGTTGGTGAATGACTGCTATTTTGTGTGTGCTGGAAGCGACTTAATCCTGCATAGGAAATGAGAATTACTTTCAGCTTTCAAGTGTACCTGAAATGTTTAGAAAACTCTCAGATGCAAGTTCCCTTGGGCTGGGATTGCACAGAGCTGGAGAAAGGCTCCTTTCATAAAGCCAGGGCAGCTTCAGGGTGTGTAATTTGCTTAGCCTCTGAACCCATATGATTTACATCATTCAATTTCTAAACTCTTTTTCTCTTCATCTACCATTATGAAGTCATTTTTGAGAATACTTTGTAAATAGAAATTTTATACTGCACATGAAACCACAATGTTCATGTAGGCTGTCTAAAATTGGAATATTTAACGCCCTGTTTACAAGTGGTGGCTCTTACTGTTATTTGAAAAGGAATATACTGTTTTTACTGCTTTGTATATCATCTATTCAGAATGCAAGGATTCTGTCACTTCATTAACCATGCAAAATGAACACAAGTGGCATAACTACAAAATTAAAATGGGGTGTGCTATAGTTTTAAGTCACAGTGATTTTTTTTCCTTTTCATATTGGGGTGTTTCAAACCTTCAACTTTGAATTTAAACTCTCTGAAGTGTTCATGTTTAAGAAAGCACAGAAAGTTTTAGGGTACAAAAATAGATAAAACAAGGATTCTGCGGACTTTTGCAAACATTATTTGTATTTGCTGTTGCGCAGCAAGACATAGTATCACATTTATCAGCCAATATTAGTGTGGTGCTTCTTACAACTTGCTAATGTGATGGCACATGGCACCTGCAGGCTCCTTGAGCTGCTGATCAAAGGGCAGCCTAAGGATCTATCTCTAATCACAGTAGCTGCAGAGGACTGGGGGAAAGTGATCAAAGGAGCCACAGCACCAGCTGTACCAGTGCAGGAAACAGATCAGACCAACCTTTGTTCTTTCCCATGTAAAATAAATGTCCAGTTCAAAATATTGCTTCTTACTAGACAAGCTCCTCCATAATGACAACAATGCACAATATTCCTGGCTTCCTGGCTTCTGTTTTTTACTGTTCCTGTCCCATATCATTTCTCCTATTGCCTTGTCTTATCAAGCCTTTCTTGGCATCTCCCCGAATCTCTTTGCTAACCTGTGCTTCTCTTTGTCCTTTCCTTGCAGTTCTCTCTTGTGTTCCACATGCTATCATCACTTTGTAAGGGGCCCAGAGCTGTCATGAAGCATGTGGTCATACCCAAGTAGGTTCACACCTTCAGGGATGAGTTCATTAATCCAGGCCACACACATTCTGTTGCCATCCGAAGCTGGGCCATTTCCATTCTTAAGATGCATGATGCCAAAAATTGCTGCTTGTTTCCTAATCTATGGGTAGAGTTTTGGGCTATGCTTAGGGGTTGGTCTATGTTAAGGATGGCGGCAGGAAGTAACTAGAAGTAGAGGAACTACTTGTAGTTTTTAGCCCAAGGAGAAGTGGCACTGGCCAGCACTAGGGGGCAATATAGAGCTATTTTCTTGCACATACTCGGGTTGATTTTTTTGTACGTCAAAGTTTGAAGATGTGAGGATAACAGGTGGGTGCTGAAGAAGATTCCCCTGGAATGTAGTCAGATTTGTTAGAGCTACTACCATTACCATTAGTACTACTACTTCTTCTTCTGTTTGACTTTCAAATTTTCCATTATGTGGGTAATTTTTTGCCCACATACTGAATTATGATTGATTTTTTATTGGCCTCTTGCTGTCTGAATTTTGACAGTTATACAGTCCTGTAAATATGAACCCTCCTTGAGGATACCACATAGAAGATCCCATTGGCCCAGATCCCATCGACCCAGTTCGTGCATTGAATCATTTTGTGAACGGTCTTCTCTATCTCGGAAATGTCCAAATTGATATGACTATAGCAGCTCATTCTTGTCTTCAAGGACCCCTCGTCATGATACTCTCTTTTCTTGAGTATTCTAAAGTCCCTAATGGTGTTTATTCAATCAGTTACCTCTGGCTGCTCAGTTTTAATATTAACATGGTGTTTCAAGAGGAAGTAGAATTGGAAATTGATGGGTATAGCCAATGCCGCATACATGGATTTAGACTGGATCATGTGGACATGGTTCAGAAGGGTTAGTGTCATTTACACTATAATTAGGTATCTGGTTTTTGACCTACCGTTGGGTTGCAATTCTTGCCACTTTTACTGTACAGTTTTATCCTCTAATATTATAAGTTGACTTCATAAACCATACTTAATTTTTAACCTTACTTCTGACCCTGTCTCATATATGAAAACAAGGGTTTTCAGATTTAACTTGAGGAAAGAGATTAAAAGATAACATTGACTTGCTTGGGGGGTGTCTGCTCTGTATACTTGGTATATGATCATGGTGAAAAATACTCATATTTTGTGCACACTGGTTTAGATGAGAATGCCTATTGTGGAATGATTTAAGTTCTGGGATGGTGCTTCTGAGTTGTAGCAGAAAGAATCATACATTCAGGAACAAAACAAAACCTACTTTGTCTGTTGCATACAGCACAAAGAGATGTCAATGACAAAGTTGTTGGTGGAGGAATGCCTCTTCTACCTGTGTTGTTGGTGAGTGATTTTTAGTTTACTCATAGATCAAGAGCGTGCGTATTCTTTTTTCTCATTTTCTTTAGCCATTCTGAATTTGGATTTGGAATATGCTGCTATTTGCTTCGATTGGTCTTATGAACATCAGTTATTGTATGTGTTCTTTTTCTCAAGGACTTTTGTGGCATGTGGGGCAATTTACTTTGGTCTGCTGGTCATGCCCTTTTGCCTGTATCTTGTGTTCCTGGATTTTCTGTTTCTTTTTATCAGTGCCAGCTTTCTCTTCCTACTGCCAATGTGCCTGTATCTAACAAAATTTAAGTTAAAAATGGAAAATTAAAAAAGGTGTCCAATCCCCTCACCATCGTTTTTAGGTGGCAACTTCAAATCTCTGTTTTATCAAAAACAGGTAACCACAATATTTAGAACAGTGTCCACGAGTAAGTAGGCTCTAACTGCAGACTAAAGGGACTTTCCTGTAAGTTTCCCTGTAAGTTTTATTGCGTGACCTTTGTGACATTTATTTTTGTTGTTTAAAGGCTTTTTTACAAAAAAAAAAGAGAAAAAACTTCCTCTTGGTTCTCTGCTGTTTGAGATAGTTGAGGAAGTTGAACAAGTACAGTGCCATTATGTAATGATGAATTTTGTCTTTTCACAGTAGGTGATTAAAAAGCTCTATTATATGGTAATTTTTCTTCTGTATCAACTGTAATCATAGATATTGGATGGATGATATATTTTGCTTTTACCACTAAAAGATGTTTAGATTGGTTTGTAGGAAGCCTCAGGGATTAATATATCATTTGTTAAATCGTTGTAAATAGAGGATGGGATTGGACACTAAACTTCCCTCAGTGCTGCCATCTCTTCTACGAGCTGTAGCTCTGCTCAGGCACTGAAACCTTAGCTTTGTCTACTCTTATTTCACTCTTCCTGAAACTTATTTCTTAAATATCTTCTGTATATTAACTTCCACTTCATGTTTTTTTCAAGTTTTAGATTGGTAAGATTCTAAGTTTTATCTATAAACTTTTGCACCTTTTGTAGAAACAAAATTCTAATGATAAGGTGGTATGTTAAATAAGTAATGATGAATCAAGACATTCGTAACGTTCATAGTAAAAACAAAAAAGTTTCCATGACTGATGAAATTTTCCCCATAGGTTTCTATTTGTGTCAACCAAAATGGTAGAAGTCATAAAGTCCCTTCATTTACTTACTCTGATTTTCGTGTTTCTAATTGGAAGCATTATACATAATCAGAATATATAACTCTGTGTAACTCTATGTAATCTCTATATAACTCATTTATTAAGCAATCCCTGTTGCTTCTTTATCTTTTGGCTAAGATCAGTTGTAAACAATCTGTATGTTGTATTATTTTTCATCACCACTACCTCTAGCTATGATTTTATCTTTCAAATCTCCCTTTTATTAAATCTCCTAAGAAGACATCTAATATTTGGTAATCATTTAGTATGCACCAGTGTTAGTTACCATACTGATTACCAAAATGTTGAAATGTTGAAATATTTCCAATGAGTTGGGAAGAGACTAGTGCAACTCCTTTAAGACAAATGGACCAACACATGATGAAGCAGAAATTCCAATGCCTGGTACTGCTCAAGGCCTCTAAGATACTTCTGCAACCCTGCTGGCCTCTGTCCTGATGGATCAGTGTTTCTACCATACTGATTGTTAAGCATTTTGACACTTTTAGCTCTGGACAATTTAGTTCCTATTGGGGTTAAAATTTCTATCTTTTTTCCTCTCTTCTTAGCAGCTCATGCCTGACCCATGACTTGGAGGACCTGGAGTAAGGAAGGGGTATGGCTTCTTTCAAGCCCCCTTCCTGCAGCTCTTTTGGTTTTAGCTCCTCAAGGGTTATGGCCTGGGGAGAGATGGGAAGGTGGACATGGCACACTCAGCATGCAATTGCAACCTCCAGTCATTTGCCCCTGCCTCTTTGGCTAACACTAACCAGCTGCTCTTGCATGGGTAACACCTTCCCATCATTTAGATTAAATGATTCACTTTCTCAGAGAGGTCTTTTTTCTGACCACTAAATCTAAATTAACCACCGCTATCTTCTCAAGGTTAATTTATTAATTATGTGGTACTTAATACTCCTTGATATTCTTGTTAATTTATTAATTAATTCATTATCTACCGACATCCCTCACCCCCACCGTAAAATCTAAGTCATTGAGAGTGTGGACCTTGTTTGAATTGCTTCCTATAGGAACTCCAGCACCTGAGACAGGTATGGCAGAGAGTGTGCCCGCTAAGCATCTGTTGAAAGGTTCTGGAGGTAGTTAGTATCTTATTAAAGAAAGGCTATGGTGTTAACTCTTAACAACAGGCCATCTTTTAAGATATCGTTTTGGGCCAGGCGCGGTGGCTCAGCCTGTAATCCCAGCACTTTGGGAGGCCGAGACGGGCGGATCACGAGGTCAGGAGATCGAAATCATCCTGGCTAACATAGTGAAACCCCGTCTCTACTAAAAAATACAAAAAACTAGCCGGACGAGGTGGCGGGCGCCTGTAGTCCCAGCTACTCGGGAGGCTGAGGCAGGAGAATGGCGTGAACCCGGGAGGCGGAGTTTGCAGTGAGCCGAGATCTGGCCACTGCACTCCAGCCTGGGCGACAGAGCGAGACTCCGCCTCAAAAAAAAAAAGAAAATGTCGTTTTGGTCTTGGAAGTTGCACACTGCCTGACTTCTTAAATAGGAAGATATGCTTGTTCATGTATTGGTAGTGATGGGTTGTGCCAATCAGAGTACCACGTTTTACTCTTGATAAAGATAGATGTTACCAAGTGAGTAGGTACCAGGCAAATGGATAGGTTTCCTAGAACTGGTTACTCTTTTAAAAGTGTCATTGCTGTGCATGGGCTTATATTTTCTGAAGATGGGGACTATTGTGTGACTCTTGAAAATGTTGCATAGATGACAAGCCTCCAAAATCTGTGTGCTTTCTGTATTCTACCTGTGGCTCAAGGATAACTTGCACAGGCTAGAACTCAGCAGCATGTGTGATATGAGGAATGTTGGAGCTAGAAAGACCCCAGGAGCTTATCCTCCCTGGTGTGAAGATTGAGACCTAGACAGCGGAAGTTGACTTGACTTTGTCAAGGTCACTTGGGAGCCACTATTAAACTGCTAAAGTGGTGATATATTTTTCCTTATGTGAGAACCAGTTAGGCAAATGGAATCCTAGTTTCAAAATTCAGATATTTTTTATAAAAGCATTTCTTTATTATGTTAGTGGATTGCATGCTTTTCAGATTGGAAGATGAGGTGTAGGAATTTGTTGCTTCCAAAATATTTACAGGAACAGTAAGGGAAACAATCTTATAATAATCCCATTAGTTAAATGGAACAGTGTATATATATATATATATATACACACACACACACACACACACACACACACATATAGTAACACTTCTGTTTGTGTAGGCATCTGACAAATTGGCAAATAACTGGAAATACTACCTTTATAATGGTAACCATTATGTTAGAACCATACTTTAAGCAGGTATATAGATAAAGGATGTTTATTTTAATATTTTGGTTTGTTCAGTGATGGTGATGAAGAGTATGGCTGACATTGCCATGCTTGGTTCCACAAGGAAACTTTTTGGTAATAATTTTAACATTTCATTTAGCAGGATGTCTTAATGATAAAAGTGCCATAAAAATGAATAAATAAGCATGTTTAGTGAACGCTAGAAAGTATAACCTATTATTTTTGAAATATATTTAATGAGTGGCCTTAACTTTTATTTACACTGTATTCTGTGGGATATTCTATTCAGAAGTTCAAGTTTTTTTTTTTTTTTTTTAAGGTCAAGACCCTCAGAAAATAAATTCATAGCTATAAACTTGAATGGCTTGCCTAAAATATTTTTAATTTACCTTTTTAAACTTTTTGTTTGCAAAGTTCCCAAATCTGAAAACAAAGGGAGCTAAACATTATAAAGAGAAACTGTAATAACTACATTTATAATTAAAGCCAAGTTGTTATAAGTGATATTTTTGGTAGCTTTAGCTAATTTTGTCTTTTACCTCATGGGAATGCATTTTAAATTTAGTTTTGTTAATTTTATTTGTCATCAGATTTCTCGTTAGAATTCATGTGCCATCTTCAAACCACTTTTTGTCATCCCTTGGTGACTGAGTAGCTTCCTCCTGGGACGGTTATTTGCCCTGTTTCCACACCAGACCATCTTTGCCAGGCTGTCTTCTCTAAATTTGCTCCCTTGCTGTTCTGCTTAATTCCTCTTTTATTTTCAAACTATGATTTTTTTTTTAATACTTAGCTTTTCCCCTTTTATATTCATTTTGTTTTGTTTTGTTTTTGAGACATGATTTCACTCTGTCACCCAAGCTGAAGTGCAGTGGTGTGATCATAGCTCACTGCAGCCTTGATGACCTCCCCAGGCTCAGGTGATGTTCCCTTTTCAGCCTCCCAAGTAGCTGGGATTACAGGTGTGTGCCACCACTCCCTGCTAATATTTGTATTTATTTTTAGAGACGGGGGTCTTACGATGATGCTCAGGCTGGTCTTGAACTCCTAGGCTCAAGCGATCCTTCCACCTCGGCCTCCCAGTGTGCTGGGATAACAGAGGCGAGCCACCGTGCCCAGCTGGATTTTTTTCTTTAGAATAGTAGTGGGTTGCTTCTTAGTCCACTGAGATATGTATTGGATTGTTGCTGGGGTTTGTGGGGCGGGGCAGAGACAAAGTAGAGGTCTGATTCCTTAAGGGAAATCAACATTCTCAAACAGAACAAAGCATTTTAATGGTAAGTACAAGGATGTAGCTTTACATTTCTACTATATACACTGTGTGATGATAAACCAGTAAGAACTGCCAGGAAGGACCCGGCAGCAGCAGGATATAGATGCATTTTAGGGGGTAGTTGCATGAGTCTAAAGGGCTCTGAGTAAGCTTCTAGTTTTGCATTGCTTAATAATGACTCTCCAGGAGTGACTGTTAGGTGCCACATTTGTCCTCAATGTTTGCAGATAGTATGCAGTTTATAAACTTTCCGTGAGGTATTAGGAAAAACACCAGGGCTTCACTGGCTAAGTGGCTTAGCTAAGGTCCCACAGCTGGTAGATGTTTGGACATTGGTCTGACTCCAAGCCAGGACTCAGAGCCACGTGCCTCCTCCTTCTTAAGTTAAATGGTCTAATGTTTTATTAGAACATTGTTTTCATTCAGCAAATGTTTATGAGCATGTGCTCTTTGCTAAGCTTTGCCCTAGGTGCCGCGTACACAGAGAAGAAGATGCAGACCTGCCTTTGAGAAACTCGGTCAGAGGATGGCAGATCCTTCTTGTTACTTCATGGTCTATTAGTTTTGTGCTCGAAGTGCTGTGGGAACACAGAGTGCTTTATTTCACTTCAAAAATGCTCTATTGATTTATTAAGTGGTTGGTTTTGTCTGGAAGGGAAGTTGAAGGAGAAAAGTTCCCACAGAGGAGGTGATGTGTTTTGAAGCAGGTCTGAGAGGGGAAAAAGAGGGAAGAATCCTAGTCTAAGGGAACAGCCTGAGGAAAAGAATAGACACATGAAGAGGTATATCATGGGCGAGAGACAAGAAGCATCATTGTTGAGAGTGAAGAGAGGCTAGAAAAAGTGGAAAGATGTCCTGCACTTGTGCATTCAAAGGCCCTGATGCTGTGTGTGCTTCCTGCAGGGTTGACAGTTAACAAACAGAACAAAAAGAAAAGTCTTCATGTTTAAGATTCCATCAAAACCCTTCCTATTCAGTTCCTTTCTCAGCAGGCAGGCAGTGGCGGAGTTCTGCTTTGGTGTGTGCAGATAACTACTTGTTGCTGGAATGTTTTTCAGTCATCAGGCATGTTTGGAAGTTGTGAACGGGTTAGAAGGGCAGGCTGCGCAGCCTCAGTTCCACTCTCATGAGCTGAGCCTGTGTCCACACTACTCTGTATTACCTGCTTTATGTAAACAAAGAGCTGTTTTCACACTTCATTCACAAAACGGATGGCATGCGGAATGAGGCTGGGTGAAAGATCCGCAATTGGAATAAAAGGGAGGCAGCTTCCAGGACCCTGAATTAAAGTAATGAAGCTGTTACATCACAGGCAAAGAAAACAGTTTTAACAATTTTAGGAGGAAAAGATCCCAAGTTTGTGGAAAATTACTTGCTATGAGGTTACTCTTCATTGAGTATCTGCATCGTTTTTCCACTGACTTTCATTTGGGTCCCGTGTATATAAATGCTGGAAAGATTTTGTGGTATTTAAGGATTTGAAATGACTGAATTCTCTTGGTGGATGTACTTCTTGATGCCATGCCATTTTTTGAAGCTATGCTATTTGCATTCTAGGAAATCCTTGTTCATGAGTGGATACTATTTTAAGCATTTCAGTGTTTGCATGATAGAGATATACTTCTGTGCTTAAATATGCCCAGTTGGCCATTGCACCTGCCCTTTGAGTCACCGCAGAGATCAGAAACCATTAACAACAGAAGTTGGACTTATGTGGTACTTATCTCCTGTTGTTTCTGGCAGTTATTTTGCTGCGTATTTATAAGGACATCTGTCTTTTAAGTAGTCATAATTATTTATCTTTTTTTTTTTTTTCTGCTGAGGAATAAATCACAGCTTGTTTCCCATAATGCCATATATATTCATAGTCTAGGGTGATTAGAAATGCAAATTGAGAGTCATTAAAGCTTTATAATTTATTTTGCTATGGTAGCAGATGATATTTAAAATCAGTGTGCTAAGAAGAAACATTTGCTTAAAATGTAAGATGTGAACAAATTAGAAAAAAGAAGTATTCATTTCTCTTACTGGAAATTTCTTGCTGGGTCTGGGAAAAGGGGGAAACCTGCAGTGTTCATTTCTGATTTACTGTACTTTAAACCTGAGATCTAATGACAGGCAGGGTACAAATTGTAAAGAACATAGGAAAAACACAGTAATGATTAGTATTTTCAGATTGTTCTATGCAAGCATACTAAAGACTCTCTCTTACTAGAGTGTGATTTGCCTTTGGATTACCCATTAAAAGGATGAGTACATTTTATAGTAGTTGGTGGTTTTGTGAGTACTATAAAAGCAAGAGAAAAAGTTGGATAATGCTGGTATGAAAAATATAGATCTGTACATCCATAACCTGAGATGGGGTGTCCTGGAGGCAGATCTCTGCTGGAAATATGTTAATTTTGTAGATAATAAAAGGCATTAGGGGATTCTTTGTTTTCAATAGGCTGTGACATCTCTACAACTATGCATTTTATTATTGACTTTACTTTTATTTCTAAACAAAAGCTCACTATTTCTGGAGCTACAAATGAAAAAGAACATATATACACACACGTATATTATGTGTGTGTATATATATATCTGCATCTAAAGTTATATATATATCTGCATCTAAAGTTATAGTAGGCTATGAAGTCTGTTCTGTTGTATTGTAGAGGCAATACATTTTCATGTAGACCTCCAGAAATAATGTACTTTTTTTTAGAAATAAAAGTAAAGTCAGTAACAAAATGCATAGTTGTAGAATTATCCCAAATTTATAGTTATATATGTGTGTGTGTATATATACATATATAACAGTTATATATATAAAATGGGTTCCACTGTATCTTTGCATTGTGTTAGTCACTGTGGTCAAAACTGTCCGTTTCTAGAAAAAGCTGCAATCTGAAAATAGCAGGCAATTTCCCAGGTCACAATCTGGCTAAGATACTGAGAGATACTGAGTTGAGATACCTAATTGATAAATACTAACCCTTTAAAAAGTAGTTTTATCTGTGTTTTCTTTAGAATGTTAGCAGTCTTGAGGTTATAAGCCATGATAACAAAGAAAAAATTAGTAATTAAATCATCTCTATTCTTATTTTTAAAAAGTTTTTGCTTCATGGTGGAAAATTTATCTTTAATCTGTACTGATAACTTTTAATAGGCATCAGTTGGCCACCCCATTAAACTAACAGCTTTAAAATGGTTTCCTTTTAGAACTAACATTTACATCCTAGGAAATCAATTAGGGTGTCTGGATTTTACATTTCCCTTGCAATCTTTGTTTGCAGTCATTTCTGAGTGGCCAACCTACTGTAGCAAAAACTCAGAGGTGCAAATCTTCTGGAAGAAGTGTAAATGCCACAAGTTTACTTGGAAAAATGGAAAAATAGGACTTATTTAATATATCTGCCGAACATTTAAGACTGCATAAAGCACTGGAAATACTTTTGGTGTGTAGGAATGTGTGGTGTTTCAAAACTACAAACATTGTTCTGAAAATTTCCCCGGTAGTGGTGAATTATATGAGACCACGTCCATCTAAGGAAGGCTTGTTTAACTAGCCTGTGGTTCTGGGGCTCATTCAAACACTCTTAAACAAAATAAAGGGAATGGATGTAATAACTTCTTTATGGAAAGGCCATAAAAAGCTACAGGGCCATGTAAACAAATTGGGTCATTTACTAGATGTTTAAGTGATAGATTTGCAGTCCAAATTTAGGGGTGTGTTTTATGTTTTATAGGATGGTGACCATGTTCTACCTTGAGAATGAGGTTGCAAGCTTATTTTTTGTTTGTTTGTTTTCGTCTAGTGCATGGAAATCCATTACTGCTATTTTGTATTGCAGTTGGAAAACATAACTAAAATTCTCAGCAATTGCATTTATAAATCTTTTCAACTTTGAAAAATGGCTAGAAACTCATGTGTGAAGATTGAATTGATCTGATTTCTGGTGTCATTAGGTTCTTTTCAAGGAAAATAAGATGATTGAAATAGAAATTTTCCTTCTGGGCTCAGACATGTCTAAACTAATTATAAAATAATTGTTCTGGCTTACAAGAGTAGACTTATAACTACAACTAGGTAAAGTAAAAAAATCTAACAGTTAGGACTTATAGTTACTGTCATTCTGCCAGTCTTGTAATAAAACTGCTATTATAACCACCCTAGTGTGAGATTCATTTGTCTTGAGAAATGAGCAATAAGTCCTATCCAAGTTACCTTGTTTTTAGCAGAGCCACTTTATTGCATTAGGATATCAATTTATCTTCTCTGAAATTGGGTATGATGATTGTGCCAAAATGGTTCAATAAAGGGGAGTTGGTGGGTGGATGTATAAAAATATGTCGTGCTGCGCATTAATGGTGATGACTAGTGGCAATGGGAGCTAGAAATAAACTTGGAAATTGAAGTAAGCACAGGAAACGAAATAATTTTTATGTCAATACCATAACATTTATTCATTCTGTAACCTCTGTCAGTCGTGGTTGGCTCATTTGGCCTTAAAGGAAGTGATTGTGTAAGAAATCCTTAGTAAAAATCAATGAGCCTTTCTAAGTTTTGAAAACTGATGGCATCATACCACACTGGCAACTTTTAAGTGTTACTGCTGGAAGTTTGGCAGCAGAAATAACTGCTTCAGCCTCACAGGCTTAAAAAACAACGGACAATGGTGGATATTATAGTTTCTGTGTAATGTGTGACTTGCTATTTCCTTTTTTTTTTTTTTTTTAAAATGAGTAACTTGATGGACTTAAGTCTATGAAGAAACCTAAGATCTACATTTAAACTGGATTTTCTGTGATCCTGAAAACAGTTCACACCTTTCTGCCTTAGGTACCTGTCTGAAGCTGAGGCATTGTGGAAAATACAAAGTGAAATTAGGCTTAGTCACTGCCTTCAAGTAGTTTATAGTCAAAGGGAAAGAAAAACACAGGTATATTAGAGGAAAAGAAGCGATAGTATCATGTTTGGTGGGAATTCAGAGAAAGGCAAGATTATTTAGCAGGGCCATTAGAAAAGGCTGAGAAAAGTTGTTAGGGGAGATATATATATATATATATATTTTGAACAAAGGGGCCAGGAAAGATGAGCATCATTTGCATGTGCAGAATCAGAGGTGGGATAGGATTTTGGCAGCTGGAAACCTGGTGAGTAGATATTCACAGTAAGGAAGTGTGGGAAATTCATGCAATCAAAAGTGTAGTTTGTTTTGAGGCAGACCTCAGAAGTAGGTTCAGTGGGAAGGTCATTGGAAATAGGAGGCACAAAGGGAGGAACTTTGATGTATGACTTGGGCTTGAGTAAATAGAAGAGTGATTCTTCATGCTTTATTGTGAACTCCTTTATTGGCCCTCCCATCCCAGTGATGTGGGCAGCCAAATTATGAATTAAATCTGATTCTGGATGGTACATACAAGAGAGAAACAGAATGAAGGTTGCTCAACATTGAAGAATAAGGTCAGAAGGAAAAGGAAATCTGACAGGAAGAAATTCCCTGAAGAGGAAGCCATGAAGGAAAAAAAAGTCAGTGCAGTCACAAGGCAGGTAGTGAAGGATGCCAGGGAAGGAGAGAGAGAAAAATCACAGAAATTGGCCTATATGATAAAATACAGCAGAGACTGAAAAAAATGAAGACCAATGAGCGGTCTCTGATTTTTCCAGGTTGATACAAAGAAAAAATCTTCCGTGTAATAAGTCGTGTAGAAGAATGGACGTGGAGTAAAGTGAGGAAGTGAGACATCAAGGTTTTAAGAGAGAAGGAGATAGTGGTTCCAGGATGGAAGGAAACATGTTTTGTTTCTTTGCTTGTTTTGGAGGTTTGGGAGAGAGCCAGAGGACTGGAAAAGATTAAATGTGTAGCAAGAGATAAGCCTTCTATTTTAGAAAGTTCTTGTACAGTTGATATTGTAACACAGGTGAAATAACTGTAGAGCATTAAGCCACATACCAAATAATCACAGTAAGAACTGAGCCTATTTGGTAGGGAAGTAGGTATTAAGTTTTGGAGGAAGTGATCCTTGAGATAATTTTTGATAAAGTGAGGGATTCAGCATGCATAGAACAGCTTCTTGCCATTTTTCTTGAAAATCCGTCTTATTGCCACTTGGATGTCCTGGTCCCTTTCTTGTGGAAACCTCAGTTCCGTTGGAACATCAAATTAACATGTATATTTAGAGGACTTACTATTTCTCATAATCTGTGTTGCTCTTAGCACTCCAAGTCTGAGAAAGCAACTTAAAACTAATAGATTTTGTCCTATTTAAATATTATTCCTCCACAATCTGTTTTTAGGTAAAATAATTATCTTTACATTTGTAAATGTCTGCATTCTCACTATCATCCCAAACCAGGTGCTGGTTACCTATGACCTAAACTGTGACAAAGTGTTCTTATTCTTCCTTCTATGACTCAGGCTTTTCCCATGCCCTGTCACCTGCAATCGATCATTTGCAGGAGGTTAATGTCAGATAATCTTCTTATAATAGAGTTCTGGTTGTGTCTACTCTAGTCAAGCTTGGATTGGTGCTTCGCAAACTCTAATATACGTACAAATCACCGTATTAACATTCAGATTCTATTTAGTAGGTCTTGAGTGGAACCTAGAAGTTTGCATTGTAACCATCTCACAGGTGATGCTAATGCCATTGGACTGAAGACCACACTGAGAGTAAGGAGTCTACATTGTTGTTCTCCGTGACTACTGTGCTGTCACCCCAGTCTTCTAATACAAAGATTACACAAAACTGACCTCTGCTCACCCCAGAGATCTGTACTTTCCTGACCCCATGTATTGCTCTGCCAACTCTCAAACAATAAATTAATTTAAGCCAATACACAAAAGCATTTGTTGTGCTGATTACTGTGTCACATCCTGAAAACAGGTAAACAAAATGTCCTTTGTGTGCTGGATATTCATAATCAGTGTTGTTCATGTTGCACTAGACATATGCCTAGAATGCCCACGGACCCAGGGATGTTCTGTTTTGGGGTCAAGTAGGGCTTCTCATGGGGCTATCATTGAGTAGGGTCTTGAAGGATAAATAATTCCCCAGGAAAGGAAGAGAGAGTTCTAAGCAGAAGGTGCAGACTTGTGAGAGGGCACAAAGCCTATTCAAAAATGAACTGCTTTTGGTGAGAAGATTGAAATATTATTCATTAATTTTGAGGGCTCTGTCTGACATACTAAGAGCATGTTTTGATGCAGACTCATGAGATGATAGGGCGCCATCAAAAGACCTTGGCTGATGGGTAATGATTATAGCCTTCTGCGTCAATTCCTAATAATAAGGGTGTGTCTTTTTGTTTATGTGTATATTCTTACACCTATACAGATCATTAAATATTCATAAATCAGATTTGATTTTTTGTTTTTTTAAACACATTTTGCATTTTTCGTATTATTATTTTATCAGCAAATAGTGTTTTTCCCAACTTTATTGAGTATAGCTGACAATTAAAAACTGCGTATGTTTACCATATTAAAAGGAATGTTTTGGTATATGTATACATTGCAAAAGGATTACCACAAAGCAGCTAAATTAATTTATCCATCACCTCACATAGTTATCCTTTTTTTTTTTTTTTTGGTGGTGAAAACATTTAAGACCTACTCTCTATACAAATTTCAAATATGTAATTGTTTTCTTTCCAAAATAAAGGTACTTCAGGGTGATTGTAAAGGACAGAGAAACTAGAGGCTGGGACCGCAGTTTGAAGGCATTTACAGCCTTTCAAATGCCAGATAGTGGGAAAATAGCCGAGTGAGGTAGTGCCTGGGGTGTGGAATGGAAGGGAACCGTCATCTCTCCTTTATGCTGCGTGTTCAAAGCCAACATGGATTTAAGGCCTTGTCTGACTGGTCCCCTCTCCACCGCATAAAGCCTTCCCTCTTTCTTTCAGTCTGGTATGTCTGCCTTCAGAATAGTGCAGAGTTGACCACTTTCTACCTTGGATTCTAATTATATATGCGTTTTAATCTTCCATAATTTTCAAGTGTCAGAGAATAAAATATTGAATAATCTCTAGCCTAGTGCCCCACTGGATGGTAGATCTTTTAAGTGAAGTGAAAACAGCCCACTTAGACCCAACACAGCTTGTTCTGCTGCAGTGTTGGCATCTGGTGTCATAAATCATCATTGATGGGTTCTAAACGAGTCATATGCCTTATTTCACAGCTGGGGGATGCGCCTAACGTCTGGCTTCATTTTGAGGAACTACAAGGGGCTAACTGGAGAGCCTCAATCTTTTTGCTTAGACTGAGTAAAATGAATGCACAAAGAACATGATTGGCAAAATTATAATGATGACTGCTTAGAATGTTATTTCCTCAATAAGAAAAAGAAATGTATCATTTCCAGGAAACTTATTTTTAAACAGGGAACTTTAGGATAAAGTTTTATTGCAATCAATGTATTATAGAGAAGAGCATGACCATTGAAAGTTCATTTTCAGTAACTTTGACGTATTTTTTGTTTTGAATTATTTCCCCTTTTGCTCTTTCTAGTTAAGGTAAGATATAACTCATGTGCTTTCTTATTTTTAGTTTGTTTTTCTTTTTTGCTTTGAGGTTTTGAGATTGACAACTGTGATTTATCCCAGGGAAGGCAAAGATCTTGAAAAAGTTAGTCTTTTAAAAAGTCACTCAAAGAATATAGTTTTTTTCCCCTTGGAAATGAAGTTGATTTTCTCAGCTCTGATCCTATGAGATTATGGGCAGAACTAAGTAGTCCTTAGTTCTGGCATGTGGACAAAACAGAAGCAGACCCTGGAGAGAGAGTTCAAAATTCATGGCAGTAAGCACATGTTCGGTATGCCAATATTTATGGTGTCACAACCAAATTGAAACCATAACCCTCTGCTATTTACGTAAGTATGGTGCCCAGACTGCACAAGTTTATGCCTATGTTTCCCAGTAAATTTAAGACAATAAAAATATTCAGTACCCCTAGAGACCAGACTATTTATTTTCTTGTTCATTTTGTTTCTCTCTATGAGGCAGAGTGAATTGTCTTAATTTATATTCATATTTGAAGTCAGCCAGCATGAGAAGGAATGGCATTTAGTGGGGATAGAGACTGCTTTTGTGCTTTCATATGTAATGTATCCAGGCCATTGTGTTCTGGTATCCTTAGTTCCTGAGCTGGGGTGAGTTGGGGGTATTGATAGTGAACATAGACGGCTTCTTAGATGGGTAAAGTTCAGCCTTCATGTCTTATGTCTTATGCTCTTAGAGAACCTGGGTTTCACCACTTTCGTCAAAAACAGACACACGTACTGTTGGTAGGAAGTCATGTTTTATGTCTTTTTCTGGCAACTTTTAAAGTATTATCATTCTAAAGTATTTATCATCTGGTAAAAGTTTAAGAACAATGAAGTTTCGGAACCACTCTTGAGAGTACCTCTCTTTTTCTCTGCTTTTTCAAGACAAAGATATCTAGTAATTTAAATTATAATAGCATCGTCATGCACTTGTAGAGCAATATAAATGAGAAAGATAATAGAAAAACCAAATAGCATATCACATTTGCTGAATGTGAATGCATTCTTAATGAACCTTTTTAGAATCCCAGACTCCTCTGATCCCTTTACCATTAGTTGACTTTAGTCTAGGAAACAATTTGGACAGTAACCAGATTGCTAGGTGTCTTTAGTAGGTTGGCTGTTTGATTTGGCTCTTTGAGAGATGATCCTATATCTCTTTCAAGGGAAAGTTTTTCCAAACAATTGGTGACTGGAAAGTGAGGAATGTTTTGTGCAAGAAGGGAGGCTTTCTCGTTTACAGGATAAAAGACATTTTGAAAGAGTAACTCCCAAGTAAGCAAATGAAGCTTGACTATGTAAATCCTTTTACTTAAGGGGTAGAATCCAAGATATTTAAGAAATCATTTTATTTTTTGAGTTCAGTAATTTAAATATTGTGCTTAGGCTTTTTGTTGGCACTGCAAACATTTTATTAAGATTTCGCTTGGTGTTTCCATAAAAATACAAATTTCATTATGCTTTATTTGTAAATAATTGTCTTAAACCTAGATAAAAGAGAAAACAAACTTTTCTGTACCATATTCTTTCAGACTAATTATTCAGTGTTTTTTTGTGCCCCAAATTTGAAAATGATCACAGATTTTTCACTGACCTTATTATGTCTAATTTTGGTGCTGGAAAAATAAAAACAGATTACTTAGGGTGTTTAAATCCTGTACAGATTAGTAAACAATACCAAGGAAATTTACTTGGTGTTAATAGAAGGTTGAGGAAGATTACTGGCTTTTGCAGTCCATTAGTAGATCAATTTGTTAAACGTTTAGTGCTAGGAATCTCATTTATCAGGAAATATCTTAGGCATTGGGGAGAATTGGCCTGTGCTATTTACATTCTAGTCTAGTTGCCAAAATTGATTTTCACATTTTGTATGTGAATTAGCTCTTTGTACTGCAGTAGATACCAGGTTAAAGCGTAGTTCATATCTTAAAACATTAATAGATTTTGTTTCAATGGTGCCAATAATTTCAGTGAGTAACAAAAAAATATACTTTCATTAAAATGTTCTTAATGATTTCTATTTGATTTTCTATATAATTATAAATGTTGCCATTTACCCCAGTGGCTTAATGACAACAAATAAGTATTACATTTTGAAGAAACTTGGCAGTATCATTGTATGTCAGTGTGTAATAGCTAACCTATAATTTAGGTTAATTCCATCGTTAGTTTATGACTTGAAATTCTTTGTTTCTGGCTGCTTCATGACTTCTTTAAGCACAAAGAGGATATTGGTAGAATCAGGCATGTAGGAAAAGGTCTAGAAATACAGTTTTGATTATTTGAAACTCTAGTGTTTTAAAATCCAGCAGATGCATTCCTTTGCCTAAATATATTATGTCTTATGCTATAAAGAGGACATATTTTGTTTCATTTCAGTGTACATATTAAAACAGGTTATACCCCAAATAAGATAATGTGACTAATGGTCGTCAGTGCTCTAATTTGGGGGAAGAAAGTTTGAATCAGAAAAGTATTCTTGGAGGAAGAATATTCTTTTTTCCTATCTATTTAGGCATTCACTGGAACTTTCTTTACTCCTAAAATTTATGCTTGAAATGGCTCAGAGTTTGTATATGTGGAGCATATTGGAGGCTGATTGTATCTGAGTTTAGGAAAGACTTGATCCCTTGTGCAATGAAGTCTTTCAAAGAAAGCCAGGATTTTTTTTTTTTTTTTCCCTGTAACATAGAGTGGGTATTCAGGCTCAGATTTTAGCTAGATTAAGAAGGACCTTTCTCTGTCCAGAATAGTATCACAAAATTAAGACTGGCTCTGGAAGAGAGGCAGGGGATGCCCTCTTTTCAGTGTCACACACCATTTGAATTGTTTTTGATAAATTTGTATCATGACCTTGAACATGAAACCACTCAGAAATCCTGGTTAATTTCTGCCCCGTGCACCAATCTCAAAGGGGAGACCTGCCTTTGCCAACAGTCCATTCAGTAAGAAACAAAAATATTAAAACTCCACAATCACAACTTGTATGGTCAATAAGGGTTGCAAAAATTAAATTAAAAATAATTGATCCTGGCATGTTTATAAGCAATTATATATAAATACAGGAACATATATATTACGAATTTTCTTTAAACTATTTGCCTACTTTGATTACAGAGAGAAGGAAACCTTACGATGAAACTGACTGAATAAATTTAAACACTGTTGTGAGAACATTGTTTTATTAAGTCACTGGAATGTAAGATATATGAAGCCTGAAATTTTAGTTGTTGTTATTGGAGGTTTATTTATTTTATCATACTGCTTTGTCTTCAGGATCTAGAACCTTGCCTGGCAGGCAGTACTCTAACATTATTTGTTTAGTGAATGAAGAGAAGGGTGTAAGAAGCATCTACCTCTGGAGATAAAATACAATGAGATGAAAAAGAAGTATATACGATATTTTCTCTTCTGCCTGTTTTGGTTATAAACCGTCATATCCATAGGGCCTAGATCAGGGCTTGGTAGTTACTCTGAAATTGAAAGATTCAATAAGTGAATTTTTACATGTATAAAAATGTGAACTGCTGATTTTATTTGTTATATCAATTGTCATTTTAATTTTGCTCTTTTTGCCAACTTCTAGAATTTTTTTCTTATTTATTTCACAAATTTGTAGTCATTTAGCAATTCAACAGTTATAAACATTTTGAAGTTCTGTGTATTTGTGAGCATAAATAGATTTTTTCCAATTTAACACTGGTTTCAAGTTGCTTATTGGACTATAGTGGAGAGGGAAAAAGCAACTTTTCTTCTACCTCTTAGGTTTAGAAGTTGTGGCCTACAAATTAAACTGACAAAAGACAGAGTAACAGGAGAAAAGGCATATTAGTTTTATTAATATTTTAAAATTTGTTTGCATAAGGACTTCAAAGTAAGGATGTGAAAATCTTAAAAAGCAGTTAGACTTGGAATTTTCTATACCATTTTAACAAATGATGATAAATTGTGGAGAAGTGACTAGACAGTAGAAAGGGGATTTGAGCTGCTAGCACCAATGAAGTTTGGGAAAGTGACTAAAAACATGGGGAAATTAATATTATTATCTAATCATAACAGATAATATTATTTTAGTAAGTTTATTTTAGTTAAGTCTGCATATACAGTCTCATTCCAGCACCAGCTTTGTCTCTGCTAAGGGGTCACTTTCCTCATCCTGGAATGGAGGGGAAAGGGGCATTTTATGTCATCTTGAAAAAGGAAAATTTATATACTACTTTTAGGCAGATAACTGGAGAACAGAGAACTTTTCCCAGATCTGTTTATTCTTACTTGTCTTCAGCTCAAAATAATGCTTATGCCAAAAAGGCATATTTTGGGGTGTCATACTCGAGACCCCTTCATAATCATTGATTAAAACAGTT
Organism: Colobus angolensis palliatus; assembly: GCF_000951035.1. Classification (NCBI taxonomy): domain Eukaryota; kingdom Metazoa; phylum Chordata; class Mammalia; order Primates; family Cercopithecidae; genus Colobus; species Colobus angolensis. Next base: position 30,881,481 of record NW_012118487.1, read on the forward strand.
GACTGTTTCTGATACATATGTAGCCTAGGAAAATTGTCGTAGGTATTGCTGGTGGTTTTTGGCCGTGCTGGTGCTTGTGTACCTTTGAGTGAAGTTATTTTTATTTCCTGTTATGCTTATTGCTTATTTTCCTGAAGGTAAAGGTGTAAGTTACAAATATATGTGCTCCAATTCTTAATAACTTCTGCCGGGACTGACCTCATGTCATCTCAGGTATGACCTCAAGGGGACATAGGGGAAGGGGAAACAGTTCTATTTTCTCATTTGTGCCATCCTTGATTTCCATAGAAAGTCAAAAGTCATTCTAGTAATACACACTTAGGAAATGTGAAATGTTGTGACTCATTTTATTTTGGCTTTGCACAGTGTAGAAAATTTCTTGGCTAGGAAGAAATTCCTTTTCAAACTACCAGTCCTCCCCAAACAATTCTCCTCCCCTCTGAATAGGTAGTTCTCTCTTTGCACAGACATTCTTCTGGGCTTAGCTGCTGTGTAACCTCCTAACCCTTCATTAATAATTTCCTGAAGCCAGTTTGTTATAAAGAAATACTGCAGCACATTGTGTGAGCAAGAGAGAGAGAGACAGACAGACACACACACACCCACTACTTTTTAGTGACCAACTAGAATGGGATTAATGCTGTGAAAGAAATGAAAAAAAAAAAGTGCACATTAGACTTTTTCCCCATTAGTTTGCATGTTAATCAAGGAGATCACCCCCTTAGGCAGAAGGTAATAAATGGTTTTCAACTTCTCTCCATTATTCAGAATAAATGGCTCATTTCTATATTGTAGACATATTTAATAATGCTTTGAGTATTTAAAAGAATAATCATGAATCTTTCACAGATTTCTTAATAGTAGGAGATCATTGGTGAGTAAATTTATCTCTTTTTGGCTCTTAACAAAAGAGGTGGTCTCTCTTTTCTTGAAGAAATCACCAAGGAACAGGGTGGGTTCAGAGATGGAAATTTGGGCTTCCACTCTCCTGCACTATAATCCTTTCTCACCTTTCTCATATTTCAGCAGCACAGGACCCCGGTGAATTTCACACTGGTCCTGTGGCTAGCCAGTAGAGCAATATACCTCCCACAAGAAATTCTGTGAATTATACAGAGCTGTCGTTACACGGGATATGGGGCAATGATCAAAATGCTGCTTCCACAGAAAAACGCTTACACTCTAATGTTAAGTGAAAAAGCAGAGTGAGAATAAGATTTTAAATATTTTTATGTATGTCCCCATAAATATTTCTATGTATGTAGAGGAGCTAGAATGAAACACACTAAAATGTTGTAAGTATTTCATCTATAAAAGCTGTAGGGCAGCAGTGGCGGTGTTGATATTTTCTAAAATACATAGTATTTTCCAAATTTCCTATAATAAGCTTATATTATTACTATATTAGAAACGATGCTGTGCTAATTCCTTAAACCTAATTTAAACAGAGATTTTAGGGAAGGCAAATACAAATAACATTTTCTCCTATTCTAATGGAAAGCACTTTAATATGCCAAGACGTTTTTTAGAAGCCTAGGAGGTGGCATTCCTAATGGTGGCCCTTCAGGCTTAAAATTTAAAATTGGCTCCTAATTTTATCCCAGAGCTTGATGTGGATATAGTCAAAACGGCCGCAGCAGCCGGTGCAGAAGAGCCATCACAACAATTATCTATGTTGTTTTTGGCAGCTTATAAGAAATGTTGTTTTCACAAGACCTAAGAGTTTTGTCTGGGAAGAAAGAAGATAGCTGCCAACATTTGGCACCATATGGGGTTTTCATCTTTTCCTTTTTTTTTTTTTTTTTTTTTTAGTACACTTGTTGGAAACATCTGGAAAATGCCATTAGGTTGCATACCATGGACTTCATTTATAGACAAGTAGGTAAGTGGGTGAGATAAAAAACATGGAAAAAAAATCCCTGCTTTGCAACTGTGTTCTGTGGCACACCATCCACAATATGTATAGACTGTTTAGAGTATAGACTCTTGCTATTCATATTTATTGAGACTAGCAGATTGAGAAACTGTAAATTAATTTCCTTTTGTAGGCATAGAGTATCCATCACCCATACGAGAACCTGTCCCTTATTGAAGTCAGGCAGTTTCTGATTTCGTTGCTACTTTGCTTTTACCCTAAGGCTGCACATTCATACTCTCTACAGTATATGGACATCATATTCATTGTAAAATATTTTGCCCTAGGAAATATATTTTGTTTTTGGAAGAAACACTGCAGTTTGTGCTTATGAAACTAAACTGAATCAAAGGTTCAGTTTAAAGGGTTGAGGGAAAAAGGCTGACAGTGACAATCTCATTTCTTAGACCTCTTTTTGCTGTTATACCTCAACTAAGGTGATTATTTTGTGATATCACCTCTCATTAATTTGTCTACACATAAATAAAGAAATAAGCAGCAAATTAACAAGGTAACACAACCACACAGTTTTATTTCCTGAATTTCATTTTTTCTTGTTGCCCTATCTTTCATTGTCATCTTTCATTTTGATGTTTACTTAGTTTAATTCCATGTTTCAAATGAAAACTACTGTCTGCAGAGTCTAGAACCACTGAACGTGCATTAACTAGGCCATAGCAGGGGAGGACTTTAAATTAAAAGAAGTTTTGAGTAGGAAAATAAATGTGGAGTCTTTTGAGTAGGGAAATAAGTGCCAAAGTAACCCTCTGTGTAACCTGCAGCTGGTCCATCCATAGCAGAGGGTTACAGAACCACAGCTGTTCATACAGACAGATCCTGAATAAGAGATGGTTGGGCAGGGGGCTTGTACGTGTTCCTGCTTTTACCCCTTTTGGTCTTTTATCTTGTTTACTTCTTAGGAGCTAGAATCCCAGGAGATGAGAGGGCGATCTCTTTGGTCCATTCTGCTGACCTCCCTTCTTTATGTCATTTGCGGTTTGTAATGTTGACTCATTAACACTGCTCTACTCGGCTGGCTGAGCAGAGATACCCATTTCTGCTTCCAGCCTTCTTAACACTGAAACTGAGATTTCTGTGCGCCTCCATCTTTTTTACTGAAGTAACATTAAAAATTATTTCAAGCATTCCTAAATAAACTGGATGATGTCTTCTTACTGCTTGTGGTCTGGAAATTTTCAAGAGTAAGAAAGTCTTTACACATACAAAAACATGAACTGGGAGTGATTGAGATACTGTGTTGCCTAGCGCTCTCCTTCTGGTCTAAGTGAGGTCATTTTCTAGGAGGTGAAGTCATTATCTTAGTCATGTATGTTGTTGGCAGCAAGATTAGAACACAAGTCCAACTCTCAGTCCTGGGCCCTGTCTCATCATGACGATGTGTCTTTCTGCTCCTGTGGTCTTGATGATAAATAGATGAACTCTGGAGAAAAGACGGTAGCTCTTCCTTTGAGGACCTTGGCAAATTTGAGCTCACTATTACCTCAGAAAAGGGGTTGTTGTTTAAAATCATGTATAATTTATAATGCCATGCTCATTAAATGAAATAATACCAAGGCCATTTTTCATCACAAAGGTGGAAACCTCACTATAGCATGCTTGTTTACATTTGTTATTGATAAATGAAATTGTCTTGGATGAAACAATGTATAGTGTACGTTAAACTGGGTTGGTTGCCTTTCCTAAATTATACTTTTTATATTTCTGTTTACAATGTGCTGTGAAACCAAAGCTATTATTTTTGCCTCAATCTGATAACATAGTCCATATTCAGGTGGTAGATAAATAAATATTTCAACATTTACCTTAAAATTCTTGAGTTTTTAAAGTTGCTTCCTTCTCTTTCAGATGTGAATAATGCTAACAACTAGTACTTTCTGTAGAATTCACAGTTCTTTCTGCATATTCCATAGGCTGTTTTTAATAGGCAGGACATAACTTACTTTTATTCAGTTTTTTCATACATGTAACAAATGTTATATAGTTTACAAGAAGAAATATCAAGGCTAAAGCCTCTTGTTGACATGATAACTATTGCCAAATCAAATATGGGAAGAGGATAGAATATGAATTCTAATTTCTTAGTTCCAGCAGTTGATTTGGATCAGATGCGATCAGCTCCTGGCAGCAAAGGGCTGAAATCCTTCTGATAATGAGCCTGGTGATTTAGGAGTCAGATTGGGCTCATGAGTGAATATTATAACAGAAGGAGAGAGTGGTACAATGTTGGGTATTTTTCAGGGAGAATTGAAACTAAACTGCTGAGTCTCTATGGTCATTAAAATTCCCAAGGTGCTTTTTGCAAGATTATGAGTTTTTAGCCAGCATCCTGACCAAATGAGTAATTGCTCTGCCAATCGCTCCTGCAATTTCATTTGTACAAGGTCATTGCATCCACTTCCTGAGCTAAACTGTCACATTAAGGGAGAGTAGCCTCTCTGAGAGAGAGTGATCTCTTTAATTAAGAAACTCATTTGCCCCCCTGCTTTTGGAAAAGAGACAGTAGTTGCTTAGCATCTATAAATAGGAGCTATATTTTTCCTATGTTTTTTCTTTTTTCTTATAAATCTTTGGTTTTTGGTTTAGACTTCTGTCTAGAAGAAAGCATATTACTGTTGTGAATTTTCCTTACTGATTTCATATATATATGTGTGTATGTATATATATGCATGTTTGTATACATACACATATATATAATTTAAAATATTAAGAGATGTCTATAGCATCTATTTATTATTCATTTAACAACTGTTTATTTAGCATTTATGACATATGCAGCAGGATACTAGTCACAGATGAAAAATCAATGAGCAGAATGTACAAAACTTGTGGTCTCCTGGAGTTTACATTTCTGTTGAGGGGAGAAAAAAGGACAAATGACATAAATAAATAAACTACTGGTATGATAGAAAATGGTCAGTGCTGTGTTTTGGGGGTTAGAGAGTGTGGAAATAGGGCAGGTTGTTGCAGTTTGAAATAAGTCACCGAGGGCCAACTGAGAAGGTGACTTTAAGCACAGATCTTGCAGAGATGGCGGAGAAGGCCTTCACAGACAGGGCCAAGGGGAGAGGCAAAGGCCCTGGGTCAGAATGTGCCTAGCAGGGTTGAGGATCAGCAAGGGGGATTGTGTTCTGGAGAGGGGCAAGCAAATGAGTGATGAATTTTGTATAGAGATGATTATTTCTGCTGAGCAAGAATACACTGTAGGGGAGCAAGGGAGCAAATGCTGTGATGGTGACTTAGGCCAGAGCAAAGTGGTAAGTGGTCAGGTTTTGGATTTATTCTGAAATGAGAGCTGTTGGCATTTGCTGGCAGACTGGAGATTGGGAGTTGAGATGGATTTTCAGGTACCAGCCTGAAGGTGCTGCCTGTGGGCCTTGGCAGGCATTTTGTCTTGAAAGTCTTCAAGCTTCTTGTTAATTGCCCTAGCCTGCTAACAGTGGACACATGAATTGATTGTGACAGTGAAAGTATGTAAGAGACACACATTGGTGATGGATTTTATTTTTCATTTTTAATCATGATAAGAAGTCAGGGCATGTGAGTAGATCAATAGAAGAGAAAGAAGCAAACATTGCATTGATTTGGAAAGATATAGCTAATGCCTTGTGGAAGACAGGCCTTTTTTTTTTTATTTACAGAGAAAGATGTACCAGAATAAAGAATTCCATTTAATAATAAATATAGCTAACACATACTGAGTGCTTACCATCTACTAGACATGCATGTAAACCCTTAACATATATTAATACCTTTAATGCTCACAGAAAACATTCGAGTGAAATTGCTAGCATTAATCCCAATCTAAGAAGAATTTAAGCCACAAGGCCAAGGTCATGTGGTTTTCAACAAAGGCAGTCTGGTTCTGTGGCACATGCCCTTAAATCGTTACAGTGCCTCTAATAGCCACTTTAATTTGTTAGAACTAAAGTTCGAATTTGGCTAGGTGCTAAGCAGACTTGCTCGATTTACAGTTTCATTTCTTGAATGTAGACAAGTCAACGAGAGTTCTTAAATACCTTGGAGTTTATTCTTACTAACACAACTTATTAGCTTTAAGGGAAAGCCTGGACGTTTGGGATGAGGAAAATCCACAGTGGAAGAAAAGGCAGAGTGTGAAAATATGGCTTAGTGAAATTGGGTTTAAATCCTGGTTTATTCACTTTTTAGTTACATGATCTTGACTTCACCACTTAACCCTTCTGAGCACTTAATACTATAATTTGTAAAATGTTAACATTAAGAACTACTTCACAGGGACTTCTGGCAACATGCTTGGTCTGCTTTTGTTTTTTTTTTTGAGACAGAGTCTCGCTGTGTCGCCCAGGCTGGAGTCCAGTGGCCCGAACTCGGCTCACTGCAAGCTCTGCCTCCCGGGTTCATGCCGTTCTCCTGCCTCAGCCTCCTGAGTAGCTGGGACTACAGGCACCTGCCGCCATGCCCGGCTAATTTTTTGTATTTTTAGTAGAGACGCGGTTTCACCGTGTTAGCCAGGATGGTAGCGATCTCCTGACCTGGTGACCCACCCGCCTCGGCCTCCCAAAGTGCTGCGATTACAAGTGTGAGCCACCATACCCGGCCGCTTGGTCTGCTTAATAGATTTTAGTTTCTCTGGCCATCTTCTTGGCTAGATAGACTGAAAATGAATATAGGGGTTTCTGAAAACAAATTGGATCGAGTGAAAAAAAAAAAAAAAAGGTTTGATACAGGGAGGCCAATAAAACACTCCAGTGTAGCTCCACAGGAGAACATTTAAAGAGAGAATTTTTGTGCCCTTATGTTGGTGCTTGTCAGAGTTGAAAGTGCATTTGAATCCTTCTGGATCTTGTTAAAATGCAGATTCTGCATCAGTGGGCTTAGGGGTGGGGCCTGAGATTCTGCATTTCTAATAATTTGATGTGGTGCTGATCCTGCTGGTCTGTGGACCACACTTTTACTAGCAAGGACATATCAGAATAGATTTATGAAGAAGTACCATGGGAATTTAGAGTGAATAATATCAAGGTTGATACCAGTAAAACGGTTTAACAGAGCTTCTCAGAGATGACATGAGCTACATCATATTATACATGTATATTCTATACATATATTCCTTTAATGTGTGTTAGGTCTTGGTGATTTGTGCACTTACTGTTTCTCAGAATTTTTCAAAATTTAGCCTATAAGTTACTAAGAAATGTAAATGGATAGGGCATAGTTATTGACACAAATACATTCTTCTTTTCCCTTCAATTTTCACACAGCTGTAGTGTTACTAGAAAAAAGTATCTATTTATGAGAAGTATTTTTTTCTTGTCCTGTAGAATCTTAAAGGCTTATTTTCAAGTATTTCTAGTGCTGCCACCTGTTAAATTATAGTGATTTTATGCTTTGTAGTTTTTTTTTTATCATGAAGGAAGATAAGCTAGAAAAATAAAGTACATTCGATGTTGGAAAAATGTTACAGGCTTTTTGAATCCTGTTTGCGTTGAGCTCTTGGACCCTCCTCCCCTGGCCAGCCTTCTGGAGCGCCTGTGAGCACAAAGGAATGGCATGTATTTATACTTGTGTAAATAGGATCCTGTATGCTCTCCACTGAGAACATGCAGGCGGCCCTTTTATGGTCAATAAGGGGTTTTCCCTCTCATCTTTAGGCAGACCACAGGGCTGCATGCTCAAGAGTGTATTTTTGATACCATCCATCAGAATGCTTTCATAATCTGCCTCCCTTTTATAAAATCTTGGAAATGACTTTGTTATACTTGCCTTTGTTCACTAATAGGTCATCCAGGAACTTATGAAGACTTTCATGTAAAACGTCAAAGTTCTTTTTTTTTTTTTTTCTAAGCCACCTCTATTCCTGTTCAATTTTTAATTTATTAACAGACTCTTCTTGCAAAATAGACCATGTCACCTTATTATTTTGATTACATATCTCAGTACACTCAGAATTGTTGGTATTCCTTCAAGGAGTGTATGATATCTTATTTTATCACGTAAGTAACTTCAAATTTTGTCTTTGATGAAGTCTCACATATTCATATACCAAAAAGAAATTGTTAACCGGCCCAAAAGTTGAAATTCAGGAGGATAATGAGTGGGTAGTGCTGGGAAACAGCATTGAGCAAACACATTATTTGGTATTTTCTTTTGTCTTGGCATTTTAAAAATAGCAAATAATAGTAACATTGATTACAATAACATTATTTTAAAACTGATGCATTCTAGAAAATGATAAAGCTAATGATAAACCACCTTCTTTCTCTCAGCACAATATTCCTGTGAAAGCTGTTTGGATGTCCAGCTCTAAAATAAATGTTCTTTCTAAAATTACAGAATAAAGTTTGTTGAGAGGCAATAACCTTTCATGGCTGTTGCCCCTCATCCCGTGCAGTTTCTCATTGTAAAGGAGTATTTCATTTTCAATTATTTTCTGTAGATTGCTCAATTGCATGGGAAAAAATATTAAATAGCATTACTTTAAAACTGTATACATTATGGAAGAACGCCCTCATTATCTTTCACTTACCTCACAGATCTCTATCTGTCCCTTCAGATTTCAGCTCAGTAATCACTGTGTATGATCTTCATTATTAATTCACAATTTAGTTTACAAATACTTATTGAACATGAACTATGTGCTAAGCCTTTGGTCTTTTGGGTCTTAAGAGTCCCTTACACCTGCAAAGACTGTTGAAGATGCCAAAGAGCTTTTGTTTGCATACATTGTATCTATTGATAGTTACCACAGTCGACATTAGAGTCGAGAAAGTTCAAACATATTTATTTGTTAGTCATTTAGAAATGGCAAGGATAAACACATTAACATATTTTATGAAAAAATATTTTCCAAAGTAAAAACAGTTAGTGAGGAGTGTGGTATTGTTTTATAGTTTTGAAATCTGCTTATGTCTGGCTTACTTGAAGACAACTAAATGCTCTTATCTGTCTCTGCATTCAGTGATATCACACATTAGGTAGCCCCAGACAAACTTGACTGTACGCTTATAAGAAAATGGGAGTGAAAAAGGCAAAACAAAACCCACCCCTTATTATTATTGTGAAAATACTTTAGATCTTATGGACCCACAAAAGGGTATTCTGAATAGACACTCAGGGATTCCCAGACTACACTTTGAGATCCTTAGACATTGGGTATCGATCAGTGTACAAAAAGGCACAGATCTCTTCTTTGAGGGCTTCTGTGTATTCTAATAGTACTAGGCAATTTCCCTTTTTAATAGTTTAACTTTCCTATGACAAGGTAGTCTCCAAAAATGTCAGGGACTTGTTTTTGAATATCACTCATTGTTTTACATTTCTGATCTCCATTATTAAACATTTATTGAGTAAATAGATAAAATCAACTGTTCAGAGGGTTGAATATATATTTTATAACCTATATTTAGGGCATTTACTTTACTATTTAATAATATAGACAAGATTCCAAAATTTTAGGAAAGACTGGCTTAACTCTCTTTATTAAGTACTGTAATTTTTGAACTTTTTCAGGAGACTTGGAAATATGCAGGTACGTAGGAAGGAAAGGCTGATCTTGAAATTGGAAAACAGTTGATTTGATGTAATAACTAGGTAGATTTCAATACGGTTCTTTGACTTCCAACCAGTAGTTTGATTCTTTAAATATGTATTTTTAGTAATTCACATTGTTGAGCAATTAAAGCCTTTCATATGTGAGTAATCTATTTGAATTATTGTTGATTGCTTCAGATATTCTGAGGAAATGAGAAAATCGGGCTTTTTCCTTTGCATGTCTTTCTATGTACGGAACAGTGCTTCTAGAAACTAGTGTTGCGCAGCAACTACAATTGTTTACCAATTTCAGTGACTTCCTTTCCAGTAAGCTTCTGTTAACTTTATATACTGTAATCCCAAGTAGTTATGTTTCCATTTTTATGTTGCATTATGTCAACATGAGGCTGGTAGCAGTTTTTAAAGTTTTGTATTATTTGGGTAATATTTAAGGTGTAAGGCTTATAGAGGAAGGATCAGAGTTAGGAATAAATTAATACTTCCTAGGAGGGGGTGTTAATGTAATTTCTACTGAGGACACGTTGATGTCAACTTGATTTTGAAGGACATTTTATGTAACAAGCCACAATTTAAATATAAAACGATAAAACATTTTGTGCATATATTTCATTTGGCTAACAATACAAGTCTGATGTGAATTCCACATTGTCATTGAAGTGAAAAATGTGTTTTCTTATATATAAGATTTGTATAGACTCATCTCTTCAAACCCACTTTTATGAGCCTAACTTTGTTTTTTAGGTTTATGAGACAAAATCCACTAAGTGAAAATAAGGCCTTGCTGATGATAGGATTTTCTTTCATGTAAGGTTGAAATTGCCTGTTATTTCTTGTTTCTATATCTGACTCACCAAGTTATTTTTCTAGTGAATTCACATTGTTCATGATGTTAGTATTACAAGTTTATGCACATATTATTGTATAATACAATGTAAGATAATACTTGGAACCAGAAAAAGATATAACTTTGAAGTGGTGATCTAGTAACTACAGTAGAGCTTCAGGGTAGAGCTTGTCATTAAGTCTAAAAAATGATATGTAAATTAAATAACCAAAGTTCTTTAGTTGATTAATAATACAGGCCCAGCCTTTTTTCATCTAAATGCTGAGAGAGAAGCCATTGTATTGTTTGGGTGAATTTATGGACAATGCTGAATCACAAATTCCAGACCCAAGGAGGGCTGTATTCTGTACTGGTTTTGACATCCTGTTAATAGGAATTCTGATATTTGATGTGAATGTGGTTTTTACTCCAAGTGAATTCTGTTTTAAAATTTAAAATTACTGTACCAATTTTAGTACTTAGATTATTTTTCTAAGGATTGAACAATATAAAATAAATTGTATTTATATTACTAATAGTTTACTTATTTATAATTTTGTTGTGCTATCATATAATAGCATGTTCATTAAGAAAGTATTAAATATACAGATCATAAATAACTTTTTGATTTTTTCTTTTGAATAAAGTACCTAAAATTCACTTTCAAATAACCACTTTTAATATTTTCTTACACAGCTTTTATAACTTTTTACATATGAATACTTATGTCTTTATTTTTTACAAACATGAAATTTTATATGTATGTTATTAAGTGTGCTTTTTAAACTCTGAGTTTTGTCAATTTTTAAATATAAATATTAACTTGTTATTGCCATGGTTCTTACAGGCTTTTAGATCATTTGATTTTATAAAGAAATCTATGGAATGTTTCCTTCCCTCAAAAAATGTATGTGCAAGAAAATACATAAAGTTTTACGGGTCCCAGGACCATGAATCTCTGATTAAGAGCCATTGATCATGTCATCAGTTCTTAATTTCTTCATGGATTCCAGCTTAAGTTACACAACTTAAGTTTTATTTAATCAGCACCTTATGATTAGATTGTAGGATTTTTTTTTTTTTTTTAATTTAGCTCTTAGGATCTGCTCTATAGTGAATACCTTGATATATACTTATCTTTTACATATCTTTATATTTCTTTCATTAGAGTGATTTTCTAGAAGTTCAATCATTGGATCAAAATTTTACCTTTTTTTTCCCTAGTGTTTTACATATATGTGTGTGTGTGTATTTTAGTATAACGATCTACTTAAAATTGTAAAAATTTGTCCTTTCATAAGAAATATGTATGTAAAAGTACTATTTCACCTAATTTGGCATAATTCTCCCAATCTTTGCCAAGCTGATCCTACACAAATTTAATGTATTAATTTAAATATATAGATATAATTTAATAGGTTGCAAATGTGTCATATTAATATTAAGCACATTATTAAAATTGAGAAGAATTTTTAGTCCCTGGTTTTGTTTCTCTGTAATTTCTTCGTTATTCTCTAAAGAACTTTATCTTAAAGTGTTTTTTTTTTCCACCATGAATCAAGTTGCTGCTGAAATACATTTACCTTTCAGCCAATATTAGGGTTGTATTGTGTAAACACAGGAAATAATTATTTCAGACACTTTAGAAAATATGTGTCTACCATATTTGGATAGGTGAATATGCCTTTCTTATTTATTTATTTTTTTATTGAGAAAGGTTTGGTTTTGTTACCCAGGTTAGAGTGCAGTAGCACGATCACAGCTTACTGCTGTGCCAACCTCCTGGTGCTCACATGATCCTCCTACCTCAAGCCTCCTGAGTAGCTGGGACTACAAACTGCCACCATGCCCAGCTGATTTTTTGTATTCTTTGTAGAGATGGGGTTTCACTATTTTGCCCAGACTGGTCTTGAACTCCTGGGCCCAAGCCATTTGTCCTCCTCTGCCTCCCAAATTGCTGGGGTTACCAGTGAGCCACTGCGCCTGACCACTTTTCTTATTAATTATTCAAGTAATTTCTTTGAATCTTCACTTAGGGTTTCATTGTGGGGGTCTGAAGAAGAAATACCTCATATTGGATTTGCAGTGGAAAGATAACAGGATTTTATCCAGCTCTAGACATAATTTTGTGCATTCAAATTATTGAGAAACAAGAGTTGATGCTTTAAGTGATGATGTTTCCAAGATTGCATCCTTGACCCGTTCTCTTAGTATATCCTTTTCTTCAGAAATGCCTTCTATGACTATGGCTTCAATAACCATGTATTTATTGATAATCTCAAATCTCTCTTTTCAGCACACACATCGCTTTTGTCATTCAGACTCATCTGTCCATATGCCTGCGGTGCTGTCTATGTGGATGTTCCCTTAATGCTTCAAGTTTGACATGTTCAAAACTGATCTTATTTCTCAACTCTTAAATTTGGTTCTGGTCATGAATGCCATTGCATAGAGCATAATGTTTTTCATCAAATTGTTTACATCAGAAACCTGAGTCCCTCTTCTTTGTTCCTATTTTCAAATGTTTTCCAAGGTCTGTTTTTGCTACTTCCTTGACGTATCTTAAGCATTCCTTTCAGTCCCCTCTGCTGCTTAAAGGCAATATGATAGTGTTCCCAATTACTGCAGTAACCTCTAATTTGTAATTCTTCTTCCATTCATCTACTCCATCCCATCCATCAACAATGCTGTCAGACATGTCAGTCTTTTAAAATTCTTTCACAGCTCTGCTTTGCATTTGGATAAAAGTCAAGTTCCTTTGCATGACTTTCAAATATTTCCTCTTTTTCCAATTGCCTTTTCCTGATTCTTCTCTAGTGTTTCTTCTATCTTCCACTCTTCATCTACCTCCTGATCTAAATACATGGAGAAGAACAGAAAACTGAGTGCTGGGATTGCTGGTTCCAGAGAAAGAGTGGAAACTGTTGTTGTTGTATTTTTTAAGACAAAGCAATCATTTATTAAACTAACTGAGTTGGGAGGTGGAGGCCAAGGGGGAGAGAGATCTGAAGTGTGGTAGAAATTTTCCTCTAAGAGTCTCCATTTCTCCCAATTGTGATCCATTCTTGAGATGCAGTCAAGGTTTGAAGTTTGAATACTCTCTGGGTGACAAGGTCCACCTCATAGTACCTGAAGAAAGATACTTTTTGAAACTTATTATATTACGACGTTGGGCAGATACTGATTTCACGAAAAGATCCAACTGTGATAGGAAGTCGCAGAACTAGCAAGGAGCAAGGCATTTTTAGTATTATCTGACACCAACCAAAAAGAAGGCTTATTTATATTTTAATATTAATCACCAATGACCATAATAGGAAGAGGAAAGATACTGATTTGTAATTACACCTTCACATGTATTTTCATTCTAGCAATTGTCAGCTTTTTTCCTCTCGTGTCTATGACTCCTAAATAGTCAGTATATAGATTTTATAAAATGTGTACTTGACATTTTAATTTCCTTGAGGGCAAGGACCTTGTATAGTTTTGTATTCATGTTGTTTAACATAAGATCTAGGATATACAGTGTAGTCTCATTTTTCAGGGTATTTATAGTCTGTAAAGCCATTGCAAACACTGAATTAATGAATGATGAACTGTTGCTGCTATGGCTCTTGTAAGATTAGGTTCCCGCAAGTTCCTGTTCACAACATGTTCGTCAGCTGATCAATACAACCCTTATTTTATGTGTGTTTCTGTATAAAGACATTTTATTTAATATATAGTCATGTGCTGCATAACCTGTTTTGGTCAGTGATGGACCACGTATATGACAATGGTCTCATCAGATTTTAATGGAGCTGAAAAATTCCTATTCCCTAGTAAGGTTGTAGCTGTTGTAATGTTGTAGTGCAGTGTATTACTCACATGTTTGTGGTGATGCTGGTGGAAACAAACCTCCTGCACTGCCAGCCCTATAAAAGTATAGGACATAACATTATGTATAGTGCATAATACTTGATAAAGATAAGAATGACTGTGTTACTGATTTTTGTATTTGCTATATAATTTATTGTTATTTTAGAGTATATTCCTACTACTTATATTTAAAAAGTTAACTGTAGGTAAGGCATGGTGGCTCACGCCTGCAATGGCAGCACTTAGGGAGGCTGAGGCGGGCGGATCACGAGGTCAAGAGATCGAGACCATTCTGGCCAACATGGTGAAACCCCGTCTCTACTAAAATTGCAAAATTTGCTGGGTGTGGAGGTGCGCACCTGTAGTCCCAGCTACTCGGGAGGCTGAGGCAGGAGAATCGCTTGAACCCGGGAAGCAGAGGTTGCAGTGAGCCGAGATCATGCCACTGCACTCCAGCCTGGTGACAGAGCGAGACTCTTTCTGAAACAAACAAACAAACAAAAACAAAAAGAAATGTTAACTGTAAGACCACCTCAGGTATGTTTTTAGGAGGGATTCCAGAAGAAGGAATCTTCTGGAATTATTATCGTAGGAGATGACAGCTCCATGCCTTTTATTGCCCCTGAAAACTTTCCAGTGGGATAGGATGTGGAGGTGGAAGACAGTGGTATTGATGGTCCTGACCCTGTGAAGGCCTAGGCTGATGGGTATGTTTGTGTCTTCTGTTTTTCATTAACAAAGTTTAAAGGTAAAACAAAATAAAAAGTTTTAAAATTAGAAACAAGTGTATAGAATATGGATATAAAGAAATGAAATACTTTTGTGTAGTTGTGCCATGTGTATTTTAAACTAAATGTTATTGCAAAAGAGTCAAAAAGCTTAAAAACTTAAAAAGTTTATAAAGTAAAAAGTTACAGTAAGCGAAGGCTAATATATTATGGAAGAAAGTAAAATATTTAACAAATAAATTTAGTGTAGCCTAAGCTTTTAACTTTTACAGATTCTACAGAAGTGTACAATAATGTGCTAGGCCTTCACCTTCACTCACAACTCACTCACTGACTCACTCACAGCAACCCCCAGTCCTGTAAACTCTGTTCGTGGTAGGAACTCTATACAGGTGTACCATTTTAAATCTTTTATATTGTATTTTTTCTGTACCTTTTCTTTGTTTAGATATATAATACTTATCGTTGTATTACAATTGCCTACAGTTTTCAGTACAGTAACATGCTTGACAGGTTTGTAGCCTGGGAGCAGTAGGCTATACTACGTGGCCTATGTGTGCAATAGGCCGTACCATTTAGGTTTGTTTAAGCATGCTCTGTGATGTTAGCACAATGACAAAATTGCCGAAAGACACATTTCTCAGAATATATCCCAGTTGTTAAGTGACTCATGACTGTATATTGGTGATTCATTAACATTAAGCACAAGGCACTATAATTCATGCCTGAAGGAAGCTTATCTAACACACATATTTTCTCTGTAAAGTCATGTGTTAGTTCATTTTCACACTGCTATTAATACAAAGAACTACCTGAGACTGGGTAATTTATAAAGGAGAGAGATTTAATTGACTCACTGTTCCACATGGCTGGGGAAGCCTCAGGAAACTTACAATTATGGTGGAAGACAAAAGGTGAAAGGCGAAGAGGAAGCAAGGCACGTCTTACTTGGTGGTAGGAGAGAGAGAAGTGGGGGAAGTGCTACACTTTTAAACCATCAGGTCTTGTGAGAACTCATTCTCTATCACAAGAATAGCATGAGGGAAACTGCTCTTATGATCCAATCACCTCCCACTGGGTCCCTCCCTTCATACCTGGGAATTAGAATTTGAGATAAGATTAGGGTTGGGACACAGAGCCAAACCGTATTAAGGCACATCATAGCCTGTGTCAAGGAACATTAGACAGCACTTCAGCACTATGCTTTGGGAAATTTTAAACAGCAGAATTACCGAATAATAGCAAAAAATTGAGAACAACCTAGCACTAAATATGCTGCAGAAAGGATGCTTGTTTACAGCTTGTTTGGGAGTTGGAACAAGAAGGCAGAGCATATCTTTGCTCCACCTCAGCTGTGAACAGCATCATCTTGGGTGACTCAAAGTTTTGTGCTGCTCTGTGTCTGTGCATGTCTGCCAGTGACCACAAAAGATGCAGTGTATTGATTTTGGGGTTGCAAATTAATTGTAGCCAGTAGATGAATTCACCAATATGGAATCCACAAATAATAAGGATCTATTGTAGTAAATTTGGGTATTTTATTAAATACGTGAGCAGCATTTCATTTCACTTTATGACAAGAATATACAGCTAATAGCTAGTGAAATCTACTGTGGGACCGCATTTCATTAGGTTTCCTTCATTTAGGTCTTTAAAGAACCCTGTGAATTAGCTGACTTTCTTGTACAGGTGAGGCAACCCAGATTCAGAGAAGGCGTGGAATTTGCCCAAGGTCTGGCAGGTAGGGAGCGGCAGAGACTAGATTCTCAACTAGATTCTCAAGCCTGCCTCTACCATGTGATGATTATTAACTTTCATCCTATACTTTTTTTTTTTTACTTCACTCTGTGAACACAAATAGAGTGTGTTGTTCCTGAGTTTATACTTCCTTTAACTACATAAAGTAAATATTATGCTTGCTTTGATTGCTGAAAGGTAAACTCAAGTGTATTCATTTAGAAAGTTAAAAAAATCCCTTAAAAGTGTAAATTATAGGAAATGTGAAGATGAATTAGACTCACGATCAAAACAGAGCACATTAAATGTTCTTAATAATAGATTAAATTGGCATTACATTAGTAAGTAAATATCCATCTCTTACCTCTTTTGTTTATATATTTTCTAAATCTTTGAGCTATTTTTACCTCTAATCATATACTATGAATGTCAGGGTTAGTATTGCAGATGCTTTTTAAATGTTGCTGTAATATATTTCTTATGAGTAATGTATAGAAGAATTTTCAGAAGAAAGAAGGCTTTAAAATAAAAAAAGGTAAAAGTACATTTCACTACCTAAGTTTTCGGTTCAACACATGTAGTTTAACAAAAAAAAAAAAAAAAAAAAAAAACTCCTGTAAATGAAGTGTTTAAAATCCATGGAAAGATATGTTTCACTGTAAGTATAAACCATAATTCTGAATAAATATCTCCACTTCAGTTTAAGAGGATAGTTAACATAGCAAATGTCTGGGTGGTCCAAAGTTTCATGAAACTAGAGCATTCTAGGGAGTAGGGGCTAGTAAACTTCATTTCTAATATTAACAGCCTTGCTTTTGTCTATTGTCTTGGCCTTAGTTGTCCTGGCTTTAATAAACAGCTAAGGTGTGATGCTCTTGAAGATTACTGTGGGTCGTTTTTCTTGGATAGTTATGAAAGAGAATCACTATTGACTCACCTCCCCCATAGGCCAGCCCTGTGATTGTCAAGTGTTCCAAAGCACATGCAATAACCAAAGACGTGAATGCGATCCTGGGTGACTTAAGCCTTCATGGATCTTTGACTATAATTTAAGTTTCCTTCCCAGTAGAAATATAATACTCTTTGTCCTGTAGCTTGGAGGCATTCTTAACAATCTTTTTATTGTCGCTGTTATCTTTTCAGAAGCTCTACATTAGCCTTCTGAAGGTAAGCCAAAAAAGTTATAATAACAGGAAATACCTACCATTTTACCTCTAATACAAAAGAATTCATGTTTATCGGTTTCAAATTCTGGAAGGTCAGGATTCTGAGGCTGTCACATCTTTTGCTTTCACAATTTTGTTGTCAGTTTTGTCTATTCAGAATGATTTTGCTGCATTCCACACTTGGCTGACTACCCCTATCCCCTCGGCCCCTACCTCCAACAATAGGTAGCAAGGAAAAGAAGTTAAAATATAGTTATGGGATTACTGGGCAGGGAAATTAAAAACAATAATAAGATGATAAGGAAAAGCAAGTGAGGCTGAATTTCATATATAAACCTAGATTTATATATTTTAAACTTAAATTTTTTTATTTTTATTTTTTTTTTCGAGACAGAGTTTCACTCTGCCACCCAGGCTGGAGTGCAATGGCATGATCTTGGCTCACTGCAACCTCCGCCTTTCTGGTTCAAGCGACCCTCCTGCCTCAGCCTCCTGAGTAGCTGGGATTACAGATGTGCACCACCACGCCCAGCTAATTTTTGTTGTTTTAGTAGAGATGGGATTTCACCATGTTGGCCAGGCTGGTCTTGAACTCCTGACCTCAGGTTATCTGCCCACCTTGGCCTCCCAAAGTGCTGGGATTACAGGCATGAGCCACTGTGTCTGGCTTAAACCTAGATTCTTAATAATTGTCTTGAGTATAAGGAGTCTCAGCTTTATAATGGGATTTCATTTCTGTTTTCAATTACATAGTTGTTGTGGAAATGCCTTATTTAATAAAATGTCTTTTAAGATAGTGTAAACAATTCATTCTCCACATTGGTCCCCACCAAAAAATGCGATACTAGGATTTGCTAGCCTACAGATCCTACAGATTGATTAAGCTCAAAAATCTTATTGCGGTCTTTGGATATCC
Organism: Colobus angolensis palliatus; assembly: GCF_000951035.1. NCBI lineage: Eukaryota > Metazoa > Chordata > Mammalia > Primates > Cercopithecidae > Colobus > Colobus angolensis. Next base: position 30,900,175 of record NW_012118487.1, read on the forward strand.
TTTTAGTTCCTCAGATTTGATGATGTTTGCCTGATTTTGCACATGCTCTTCCCACTGCCTGAAATTATTTTTACACAGGTCTGCCTGGAAAAATCATATAACAATAAGGACAAACTATATAGGAGTTTGTGAATTAAATCTACTTTTGAACAAAATTATTTCTTAAAGGCAGATTTCTTAAAATCTGTGTACAGTGTATGCAAGTTACCCAGTATTCACACAATGACATATAAGGGAGATGAAAATTAAAGTATACTTTTAAGAAGTTAGAAACATGTGAGTCTAATGACAAATCAATCCAGTTAGTCAACCAGTTCATTTAGTTTAAATCCAGAATTGAATGGCAATCCATTTGGTGGTGTAACATCTGGCATATCACCATGTGTGATCCAAAGATTTTTTTTTTTTTTTAACATTTCTACTTGTGTGGGCCTTTGAGCAGGGCCGCACACTTCTCAGGACACTACAAGTTCTGGCCTGTCAACACAGGCATCTTGAAAGGACTATTTGAAAGTAGGAGAGGTAACTTGTGAAATCAAATATTTAAGAATGTTATCAACTATTTCTAATATCCCTAAGTCACTAAAGGATAAATAGCCAGAGAATATTTTCCACTCTATTCTGCATATAGATTGAGTGCTATGTCCCCCTTTTCTTATTAGCTGACCTGAGTTAACCCTTACTGAACAGTAAATCATTCACTGAAGGAAGAAGAGGGGAAGAGGAAAGATTTTGTCTCTTTGGATAACTCTTTTGTGTTTTGGTATATTCTGGAAGGCTGTAAGAAGAGAGATTTCATGTGCAGATTCCATGAGCAAAACGAGTTTTGTTTTTTAAACAGAGAGTAGTTCTGTTATGTTATTGGCCTTTTTTTTTTGTTTGCTATGAATGTTGATTTTATGAACTATGAAAGTGGTCATTATAAGATATGCCACTTTTCTCCCTTTTATTTCCTTTCTTTTTTCTTCCCAACTAGTATCTCACATAGATAGTTTGGGATATAGAATGCATTTTTTTTTCTGTAATTTCTAAGGTTTGAACACATGCTGATAAAGTTTCTTTACAAGTATGTAGATACTTGAATATTTGATTAAGACATTGTAGTACTTTTATTATTGTTGAATCATTTCCTGAAAAGTTGACTGATTTGTGTATTCTATCTTTTTGCTGGTTGCCATTTTGCACAATGTTTCTTTTAAAACTCTTTCCAAATTGAGGTCTCAGCCTATTTCAGAGTATTTAAATAGCAAGGGTGTTACTGCTTCTTTGACTGTTTCTCCCAGCTGACCCTCCTGCATTGCCCCTTATGGATTCATGTATAGCAGTTGTTTCTAAGTATTCCTTCTATTTGGAAGAGTTCGTGCATACTCTTTATCATTTCTTTGACTGTTGTATTTTATTATTTTACTTGGCTCCCATGTGAGTACAATCATGTATTGTTAACAGACAGTTCTCTTAGGAACCACCATCATAGAGATAAACAGTCCTTCAGTAACTATAAACTTTATTCTTAGGATAACCAATATGAGAAAAAGTGGAATCTCTCGTAAGCAATGTTTTCCGAAAATCTATTATGGCTAAATTGTGTTCTTCGGGAGCTGTATACTAAACAGTCTTTAACACCATAAAAGGATGTTTCTCATAGTCTCTTAAAAATGGTAAAAAGAAACTGAAGCAATGGATTTAAATTCAGGGATTTCTAGAGACAAGTCTGGAGCATGGACTGGGGTGCCATATCTCTTTATGATTGATGCATCTGCCAATTCCCTCCATTTGCCATTCAGGCCTCAGCCATTCTTCCTAGCAGCAGATACCCTGGTATTTTACTGTTCATCCAGCTATTCTGAGCCTGTGTTTCATCTATGCCTTACCCAGCTCAGGTCTTTTTCATTTCTTTTATCCTGATGCAGTAACTAGTAATCCTACAGTTGCAGATCCAAGTGCAGTGCATGAATTTTCAATCTTTAAGGTTAAGATCAGGTGGAGCTACAGTCCCAGCTACTTGCAAGGCTCGGGTGGGAGGATCTCTTGAGCCCAGGAGTTCAAGACTGGCGTGGGCAACATAGCAAGACCTATCTCTTAAAAAAATCATATAGATGGATAGATGAATGGGTGCTCTTAAATGACCTACTGATATGGTTTAGCTCTGTGTCCACACCCAAATCTCATCTTGAATTGTATTCCCATAATTCCCATGTGTTGTGGGAGGGGTCTGGTGGGAGATAATTTAAATCATGGGGGCGGTTTCTCCCATATTGTTCTCATGGTAGTGAATAAGTCTCATGAGATCTGATGGTTTTATCAGGGTTTCCGCTTTTGCATCTTTCTAATTTTTCTCTTTCTGCCACCATGTAAGAAGTGCCTTTCACCTCCCACCATGATTCTGAGGCCTTCTCAGCCATGTGGAACTGTAAGACCAATTAAATCTCTTTTTCTTCCCAGTGTCGGGTATGTCTTTATCAGCAGCATGAAAATGGATTAATACAGTAAATTGGTACCAGTAGAGTGGGGCATTGCTGAAAAGATACCCAAAAATGTGGAAGTGACTTTGGAACTGGGTAACAGGCAGAGATTGGAACAGTTTGGAGGGCTTAGAAGAAGGTAGGAAAATGTGGGTAAGTTTGGGACTCCCTATAGAGACTCATTGAATGGTTTGGCCAAAATGCTGATGATGATAGGGACAATGAAATCCAGGCTGAGGTGGTCTCAGATGGAGATGAGGAACTTGTTGGGAACAGGAGCAAAGGTGACTCTTGTTATGTTTTAGCAAAGAGACTGCAGCGTTTTGCCCCTGCCTTAGAGATTTGGGCAACTTTGAACTTGAGAGAGATGATTCAGAGTATCTTGTGGAAGAAATTTCTAAGCTGCAAAGCATTCAAGAGGTGACTTTGGTGCTGTTAAAAGCATTCCATTTTAAAAGGAAAACAGCATAAAAGTTCTGAAAATTTGCAGCCTGACAATGCAGTAGAAAAGAAAACCCCATTTTTTGAGGAGGAGTTCAAGCTGACTACAGAAATTTGCATGAGTAAGGAGGAATCCAATGTTAACCTTAAGACAATGGAAAAATGTCTCCAAGGTATGTCACAGGTCTTCATCTCAGCCCCTCCCATCATAGACCTGGAAACCTAGGAGGAAAAAATGGTTTCCTGGGCCAGGCCCAGTGTCTCCGTGCTGTTTACAACCTAGGGGCTTGGTGCCCTGCTTCCTAGCCACTCTGGCCACTGCTAAAAGGGGCCAAGGTACAGCTCGTCCCATGGTTTCAGAAGTTGCAAGCCCCAAACGTTGCAGCTTCCACATGGATTTGTGCCTGCAGGTGTGCAGAAGCCAAAACTTGAGGTTTGGGAACTTCCACCTAGATTTCAGAAGATGTATGGAAGCACCTGGGTATCCAGGCAGAAGTTTGCTGCAGGGGCAGGGCTCTCATGGGAACCTCTGCTAGGGCAGTGTGGAAGAGAAATGTGGGGTCAGAGCCCCCACACAGAGTCCATACTGGGACACAACCTAGTGGAGCTGTGAGAAGAGGGCCACTGTCCTCCAGACCCTGGAATGCTAGATCCTCTGACAGCTTGCACTGAGTGCCTGGAAAAGCCACAGGCACTCAATGCCAGCCCACAAAGGCAGCCAGGAAGGAGGCTGTACCCTACAAAGCACAGCTGCGCAAGACCAGGGGAACCTACCTCTTGCATCAGTGTGGCCTGTATGTGAGACATGGAGTCAAAGGAGATCATTTTGTAGCTTTAAAATTTGATTACCCAGTGGATTTTGGACATGCATGGGGCTGGTAGCCTCTTTGTTTTGGCCAATATCCCCCATTTGGAATTTTGTTCCAAATGTTGCTGGAAGGCAACATTCAATGAAAATAGGAGTGCCTGTCCTCACATAAGTCTGAGGGAAGAGGTCCAAGGGAAGAGGCTAGAGAGTGGAGCCCTTGCCAGGGACCCTGCCCTTCTCTACTCAGTACTTCCCTGCTCCCCTCCTGTATCACTTTTATGGTTTTGTCAAGTGAAAATAATCTTTTTCCTGAGTTTTCTTGGTTCTATCATGGTCAGTCTTTAACCTTTAAGGGTCATTAAGATCCTAAGCACTTAGGAATGAGGATTCATATATGATAGGTCATTAATATCCCACAGTTTCCAGCATAATGCAATAAATGGATTTGATATTAAATAAGTAGTCATTGAATGAACGAACAAAAGAATGAATTAACTGTAGTGATTACTGTCATACAACAAAAGATTATTGACATTAGTCAATAGTGTAGTGTAGAGGATCTCTGTCTCTCTCTTTTTTTTTTTTTTGAGACAGATCTTACTTTCACCCAGACTGGAGTGCAGAGGTATGGTCATGGCTCTCTGCTGCCTTGACCTTCCCAGGCTCAGGTGATCCTCCCACCTCAACCTCCTGAGCAGCTGGGATTACAGGCATGTGCTACCACATCTGGCTAATTTTTGTATTTTTTGTAGAGACAGAGTTTCACCCTGTTGCCCAGGCTGGTCTCAAACTACTGAGCTCAGGCAATCTACCCTCCTCGACCTCCCAAAGCATTGGAGTTACAGATATAAGCCCTCATGCCCAGCCCCTGTCTCTTTATATATATATAAATACTGCCTCTAGGACATTGCATCCAATCTCTTGCCTTCACATACTGTATATATGTAGATGACCTCCATATATCTATATCTAGAGTTCTGATGTTTCTCTCTAATTCCAAACCCGTGTAATTATCTATCTGCTGAGATCTCATAGGCATCTTAATTTCAACATGACCAAAACAAACTCTTCATTTTCTTTCCTCAAATATGCTTTTCCCCTATACTTCTGCCTTCTTAAAGGTACCCGCCAGTACCATGTGCAGAGTTGCTAATGAAGAAAGTCTCAGTGGTTCTGTATCTGCCCTGATTGCATCTCAGTTCATCAACAAGCCAGTGAGCTTCCTTCACGTTGACTGCCACCACCACCACTCCACCACAGTAGCATCCTGAGCATCCTGAATTGCTTGCTTCCATTTGTGATTGCCACTATTCACTTGGACGAGAGTAATCTTTAAAAAAATGCATGTAAGAGCCTGTCCAGCCTTTCTTACCCTGGTTTCTGAAGCCTTTTGTGATCTGGCCTTTACCTGCTTTACTGACAAGATTATATACTAGTTTTTGCCTTTGCCCATACAGTTCTGTCCAACTGGCTTTTCCTTCCTGTAAGTACATGGAGCTCCAGCTTGTCTGGCATATTTTTTTCAGTCCATCCTGTTCTGAAGAGTTTCTTTAGCCTGGAAACTTTTATCCCTGATTCTTCTTTCCATTTAGATTCCAGCATAAAGTTCTCCTCTTTCCTGAAGCCTCCTGCAGACCCAGCCCTATATGCTGCCCCGAGTTTTTCCAGTGTGAGGACAGCTGCCAGCACCTATATTTCTTTGCCTGCATCCTGTCTCTTCCTGGCTTGAGGCTCTTTTTGCTGCCAGCAGAGCAGACTTTACTGGGGAATCCTTCTCCCCTTTTAGTTCTGAACTAGGGACCAGTAGTATTTGCTGTGTAACTATCCCAGAGCTTCCCCATCCCTTAGGTCCATAGCTCAGAAGTGTGTCCGAGACTTCTCAGTGGGATTTAGTGAAGTTGGTCACAGTGGTAGTTGTTCATAATAAGGGACCTTTCATGGGTTACTTCATTTCATTACCCTATTTTTACTGACTGATGTTTTCTTCCACCTCCCTAATAAACTTTTTGCATTTTAATCTCGTTGCAAGATCTACCTCTAGGGGAATCAAAATTAAAACACCTTCTGTGACCACTAAAGAAGCTACCTTATCTTTTTCACATCACACCATTTTAAGTCTCTGCATTTTCCACCAACATTTTCCTTGTTACTTTAGATCCAATTTATTTAAAAACATTTTTTCCCACTGCATCTTAAGAACTAGGAAAACAGGATATTTTTCTTACTTTAGTATGTCCAATAACTAAAAGAGTGCCTTATATATTACAGGTGTTCAAGAAATGTTTGATGAATAAGTAGGTAAATGATTTTACACAGATTAAAAGGACCTGATTTCAAGAATATCAATTGTAGATTGAAACCATTCAGCTGCCCACTAATAAACACTTGACTGTGTGCTAAAGAAATTTTGATTTTTATATGGAGTGCTTTGCAGAGAGCAAAAATTGTTAGCTATTCATTTGGCCAACATATATTGAGTGGCTCCTCTGTGGATTTTAGGCTGGGCTGCTTTGCTGGGTTGGTGTATTAAGCAGGGATTTAAATGAATTAAAAATAATATTTGAACTGATATAGCTTGTCAGAAGAGGGGCCATTTCTTTTCAGGAATAGACATCAGCAATTCCTAATGGCAGTCTTTTTTACTATTTCCTTCCCCACCACACACAGCTGTCTTCCCACTGGTGGCTCTGATTCCCCCAAACCCCAGTATCCCTGTTTACTGCTCTTCTGTCTTCTTTTTCAACACTATGAGCTGCATAAGTGCAAGAATGGATTTTTTTTTTATTTTGGCCATCTCTTTGTTGCCAGTTCATTGTGTGTATTAGTAAATGATGAATAGATATTTTCTCACTGATATGATGTTATGTCTCTTGGAGCGTGGGTTTACGTGTTGCATTATCCAGTTTTGGGAATTTTATAGGTTAGTTTTATTAGCAACTAGTAACAAATGTTTGTCACTCTAATGATTCTGAATGGGATTTAGAAAAAAAATCTTTGCTTTTATATTTCATTTTAAAAGATGGCTTGATGAAAATGGCTTTTGAGTTTTCTTTGAAACTGCCTCTTTCTTTACAAATTAATTGCCTTCTACAGATTTCCTTTAGTTTTAGTAATTAGAATTGTTTTGAAGTAATTAGTAACCACAACCAGTCCTGGTTTTCTATATCTATTCATTGACTACAATTGAATAGTGTGGCTGTTTTCTCTTTATTGTTTTTGAGCTAGTTCTCTTAAGCTATTTCTTTTAAGGCTGAAAGGCTGGAGATGTTAATGATGAAAAAGAAGTAGCTATGCCAGGACCGGCGGCAGGCACATCTAGGCAGAGGGGATAGGAAGCACCAAGGCCCTGAGTGAGGACCAGGTCAGCCTGGTGAAGGAGCAGCAAGAACACCTGGGTGACTGCAAAGGGATCCAGTAGGAAAGAGTGGATCAACTGGAGAAGCTAGTAAGGGGCCTGATTCCACAGCACAGCTTTGCAGGTCGTGAAGAGCAGTGTGGACTATATGCTGAGAAGACTCTGGAAGATTCTGCAGGGAAATCAAGTAATCTGATTTATTTAAAAATATAATCTGACTTTTGTGGAGAGACTATATAACATGTGGGCAGTCATAACAATCTAGAGTAAAAGGGGTCAATTAGGAAGTTATTAAGTAATTTAGGAAGAGAAGGTGATGGCTTGTATCAGGGCAGTAGTGGTCAGGTGAATGGAATTGCTTGGCACTTTTCTTACTGTCAGAGTAACTACAATGTATCCTTTTTCACAGTGTCATCCATTCTTTGTTTTTCTTCTTTTTTGACCCAACTTCCTAGTACTCCTCTGCTTCCCCGATCTCTTCACTGGCTCATGTGGAACACCCGCTGACCCCCAACCCAAGAGCACCCCATGAAGATTTAAGCTGTGTTCACCATTATCTCCTATGAATATTGCCTCCACCTTCTTGTATTAATTGGCTCACTTCTATTGCAGTTCATTCTGTCACCTCTCTGCAGGTAAACTTACAGTCACAGTCATAAATGCCCAAGGATACTTCCTACCTTCCTGAAAACCATGAGCCTTTTGAGGTCTGTGCCATTTTGTCATACTAGCGGGCACTCTGCCCTTGCTCTTGATGTCATTGTAAGACTTATCACACCGTATGTTAATTGTATGCTACTTTGTAATATTTATAGTATATTAAAACTTGTAAACTGGAGCTGGGTACATTTTGTCCAGGATTGTATTCTCAATGCCTGCTGTAGTACTTAGCATATGTTAGCCATTGAATAAATAAATGAATGAATGTTTCCATGTTTGGGCGGAGGAGGTTATAAAACAGAAGATTATGTCCATCCCAATTCAGTACAGATGAACAGTGTTTAGCTGAATGCATACTTTGTGCAGGAACTGAATTAGGAACCGGATATACATACACACGCACACTATGAATCCCTGTGAAATAGTTACAACACTACAGGCTCCTGTCTTCTTTGCTCCTTACAATATATTTGTAAATATCCCTCATTGTAATGATTTGCATCTTCTGATTTCTCACTAGGCTAAAGCTCCCTGAGCGGTGGGGTTTGGGCCATGTTCATCACAGTTGTCTCCCTACCTAATATTTGTGCAATTAAGCAGTTTATTGCATCGATCACTGCACTGGGACTATAAGGAAATACTAGTGTGTGTGTGGTCAGTGTGAATGAGAAGTGTGTGGGAATAGCTGCTGAGGAGGGAAGATATTGACAAGGCAGCTTATATGTGGGGGAAATATCAACCAAGGAAATGCAGATCAGTAGAAACAGTTATCTGTGTTTGTTTGGACGTCACTTTTCTTCCTTTGTACAATGGAGGGGATTGAACTAGATGAACTCAAAAGACTCTGCAGTTCTAATAGACCATGATTTTTGCTCAGAGTGGTAATATTACTCAGCTAAGAGCTTCGTTGTAAAGGTGTCACAGTGAAAACATATGTCTGTGTCTTGGCTTGATCACCCAGGGGGGAAAAAAAACCCATTCAGCATTTGTCTTTCTTATCAACCCTCTCTCTTCTCTTTCTACTTTTCTTTTGTTTCCTTTCTTTTCTCCTTCTCCTCCTCCTTTTAGTAAATTTACAGTCACCAAATTTTCTGAATGTCTGAAATCACATTCTCTTAATAACCAAATACATCCCAACTCATTTGTTATGGGAAGTTCAGCACCGTTCTCAGTATTTTTGAGGCTGGGATGTGGGTACTTTTTTTCTGATTATCTGTTGTTCTGAATACATGATTATATCTTGATTAGCTTCTGATCACCACCACTTCTCTCCCTGCCACCCTTAATTCTGTAGCGTTGTTTCACGCATGCGGCAGTTCTTTTCTTTTCTACTGGCACAAAGCATTTATAGATCTTAATTGCAGTCTTAGGGATACACAAGGAGAAGACTTAGCACAGCAGGGGAAGAAAACAGCTTAAAATTGCTTAGGAATCTTAAAATTTTTTGACTGCTCCCTTATAGAGACCGTCTTATTGGTTGTCTTATTCTTTTGGTCCAGCTTCTAGTCATGTTCGAGAGATTCATTCTCAGTTACAATCCATTTTTCATCTCCACTTCTACCTGTCTCCTCAGAGTTACAAATTTTTGTTACTTTATTATGCAGTGAAATTTAACTTTCGATCTGTAACAACTAGGCTCCACCTACCTTGGCATATTCAAAACTGTTCATTATGTTTTCCAAACAAAAGAACCGTCTACCAAACCATGCACTTTTAGAACGAGAGAAAAGTAGAAAGGTTGGCAATTACAGTTTTTATTTAGGCTGGGCCAGAGCAAATTCTTAGGCATAACTATTCCCAACCCACAGGACAAACTACTGTGTGTGTGTGTGTGTGTGTGTGTGTGTGTATGTGTTTGTGTGTGTTTTCTTTTCCTGTTAAGCTTTTCTGAACTAGAATTTGTATATTCTCAAAGTATACTTTCTTAGATTTTTTTTTCTTTTAATTGGGGACATCTGCTATTTTGGTTATTTAAAACCTTATCTTGAAACTAAAGACATTTTATTGAGGCAGTGCAGAGGTTGAGAGAGAGGATCGACTTTGGAGGCAGACTCATCTTTGTTCACATCCCCATGTACCATTTGTAGTATTTGGTCTGTAGTGTCAATGGCTTTCATCTGTAGAAATGGTGGTATTAATGGCTACCTCACAGAGCTGTTAAATGGAGAAAATAAGACAATGTTTATAGGCTGGGGCCATTTTTCTATGTAATGCATTTCTTAGATGTAATAACAATTCAAAACAACTAGTTGATGATAGGCTTTGTGTTGGTACGTTTTGTGTTGCTATAAAGGAATACTTGAGACTGAGTAATTTAGAAAGAAAAGGGGTTTATTTGGCTTATAGTTGTACAGGCTGCACAAGCTTGGTGCTGGTATCTGCTCAGTTTCTGGTGAGGCCTTCAGGAAACTTAAAATCATGAATTACGGCGAAAGGATAAGGGGCAGCAGGCATGTCCCATGGGGAGAGGGGAGCAAGATGGATGGAAGCAATATGGAGTGGGGGAGGCGCCAGGCTCTTTTTGATCTGACATGAACTATAGAGTGAGGACTCACTCATTACTGGAGGGAGGGCACCAATCCATTCATGAAGGACCGACCCTCATGACCCAAACCCCTCCCACTAGATCACACTTCCAACATTGGAGATCACGTTTCAACATGGGATTTAGAGGGGACAAATATACAAACTGTATCAGGCTTGTATGTTAATAAGGACAGCTCGGTTCCTAGAAAGCTAAAATATTCTGAAATCCCAATTATGTTTCATACAGGTAACTGTCCAAATTATTACTGTCTTGTCACTATCAAAATGACTACAGGAAGTCATAGTGGATGTGAGTTACTTCAGGGGCAAGCAGCTTCTCTGTGTCCATATCCCCAGAGATGCTAAGGACATCTAGGCGAGACTTCTGTCTGGTCCTCAGCTTCTTGTATCCTCTGTGCTGGTCAAAGCCCAGTTAGGCAATTGCTTGAAGAGTATAGAAAAATTTGATAAGCAGGTCTGATAAACGGGATAATGAAGATAAAGGAGCATGTGAGGAAATTGAACCAGACTGTCACTTGGGCTGTCTGATTTCTTTCTCTGGAGTAACTCTCCCTCTTCAGTTGGGAGTATCAGAAGACTTTCAGATAAGTTCTTTGTACTGCCCCGTTTCTGTATCACCAAATTCTCTACTCAGATTAAGATTAGGAAGCTGAGGGTCATTTAGGAAAGTTGGGGTTACCTGTGTGTAGAGTGCATGCATTTTCCTGTATTCAGTTGTCAGTTTTTCTTTTAAATTTATAATAAGATTAGTGAGAAAAGATGATTTTTAAGCCCAGCCTGCTTTAAAGATAGTGCTTTGCTTCACTTTATTCAGATATCCTTCTATAAATAGCTATCAACTACAATACGCTACCAACTTGTATTGCTTATATCAGATGGAATATATTTGGAAAGAAATAAACTAAACATTGTCAACATTTTTATAGATCCGAAAAGAGGACATTTAATAGCGTTGACAGCCTGTTCGTGCTTGGTAAATTGTGTTGTAAAATCACTGACTTTTTGGCGTTAGCTTTATTATAGTACAATATAATTAAATACAATACCAAAAACCATTTTCAACTGTACATTCAAAGCAAGTTCTTTTTGGGAAGTTGGGTGATACCATTTTCGAGAACTTATTTTACATTTCAAGGATGTACAGTCTAATAAATTAGTGTACAAATATTGAAAAACCTTTAAGGAAGCAGTCCCTGACCTTTTAGGCACCAGGGACCAGTTTCACAGAAGACAGTTGTCCTTCAGACCCGGGGTGGGGAGAATGGTTTTGGAATGAAACTCTTCCACTTCAGGTCATCAGGCATTAGAGTCTCATAAGGAGCACACAACCTGTGTCCCTCACATGTGCAGTTTACAATAAGGTCATGTTCCTATGAGAATCTAATGCTGCCACTGATCTGACTGGAGGCGGAGCTCAGGCAGTAATGCTCACTGGCCCGCTGCTCACCTCCTGCTGGGTGGCCCGGTTCCTAACAGGCCAAGGACTGGTACCAGTCTACAGCCAGTGGTTGGGGACCCCTGATTTAAGGAACATGGTCTATAGCTATAACCTTTCTAATTCCCCATTTCACCATTATATCTTCTAAAGACATATTGGAAGCTTTCCACATCCTATTTGTTGCCTATCTTTAGTATTAAAATAATTGACTTCTTACAGTAAATCTCCCAAGAATAGTTACTTGTTTTTTATGGGAGTATGGGGGAAAATTATACTGAGTGAGAATTTAATTTAAAACTTTTTTGAAATTTGTGAGACAAGAAATAATTATTTTTAAAGAGGTATATAAGAACAACCAAATTTGAAGATGAAAATATAATGACATGTATTTAATTATGATTTGAAAATGATGTGGTAGAAGCGTTTGATTTAAGCAGTGTTAGCTCTATAAAGTATTAGGTTGGTGCAAAAGTAGTTGCACCAAGTAATTACTTTTTGTACCAACCTAAATAGGTCAAGATCCAGAACAAAATGCACTTAAGTATGCATCTAAAATTCAAAAAAAGCATTTTTCCTCATTAGTGTAATTTAATTTGATCTGAAAAAGTTAAAAAGTCTTATGAATGTTGAAACAGATAAGTGGTTTAGAGTATGAATCTATGTGAACAACTAATGAAAATAAAATATTATTATTTATAGTTAGTACAAAGTTGTCCTTTAGCATCCTAGAAGTTTGAAAGCTTAAAAACTTTGCATATTAGCAAATTATTCTGTTGACTGTAACTCATGTATATTAAGTATGTTAAAATTGGATTACATTAATTTGTTAAAGAATTTGCAAAATAAACATTTCACTAACCCAGAAGACAATGGATGGTAGGTACAATGAAAATGTATAATAGGCCAAATTTAACATACTGATTCTATAATCTGCCCAAAAATGAGTGTCTCAGTCACTGTTCAGTTCCAAGGATAAGTCCCATGTGGGGATTATTTTTCTGGAGCAAGATTTTACTTACTGGTAAGGCTGTTGCTTGTGACAGGGAAAGGCTTTATCACAGTGGGAAATCATACACATCATAACCAAGACAAATTTGTTTCCTTGAGATGGTGGTAGCTGGATAAAGCCCATCTGCCATATCTCAAAAGTTCATGAAGGCAAAGGAAAATGTCCCATAGAATTATGAATACGTTTTCTAGGGCTGTGTTGGGGATAGACTTGCCATATGTGATAAAATGTGAAGAGTGACCTTTGGGAAGGTTTCTAGTAATTTTTTTTCCCCAAAGAATCATTTAATCAGTGCCCCAGGGGGTTGAGTGATGAATAAATAGTATTTAAAGATCGATCTTGAAGGCCATCTGTCAAGACTGATCTCTTATTGGGCCCATACCATAGGTTGGTTTTAGGGTCATGAAAACTTCCTGGAGTTTTCCTTTTTTACTTTTAATTTGGGAGGGTATCTGTTGCACATTGAGGATGCAGTTTTTCATTTTATCAAATTGGTCGTTAGAGGGCTTAAGGGGATATTGAGCTAAGGGTGGCTGGTTCACAGAAGCTGTGGCTTTTGCAGTTAAGTCAGCCAAGTAATTTACCTTCTTTAGTATCAGTTTTTGAGTGTCCTGGGATTTTAATTATTGCAAAAGACTTAGAGTTTTGGATAGTTTTTAGTAATTTAGGACATAGTAGCTGTTTTTTTTAATCTTTTGGCCAGTAGCGGTTAGAAAACCTTTTAGTTTCCAGAGTGAACCAAAATAGTGTGCCACCCCAAAGGCTCAGCAGCTATAAGTGTAGCTAAGTGCAGTCCTATTAATTGACAGTATAGGTGTTCAGAGAGAGTGGCAAGTTCTACCTGTTGGGCAGAAGTGGCCTTGGTTAGGGAACCACTTTCGGTTGTTTCAGACAGCGAGACAACAGCATAGAGAGCTTGATATTTCCTTGAGTTATTTTGAAGGTCGGATCCATCAGTAAACCAGATAAGCTCAGCATTTGGAGTGGGGGTTTTCTATAGATCCTATCTAGGGGCTAGTAAGGTATGTGACATCTTGTCAGAAGGAAGAAATAAGGTCTGGATTTATAGAGTTGTGGAAAGCAATAGTTACCTTGGAAGGTCTTGTTAGAAGTGAGTCTGCTAGCAGAGAGATGCTGAGTAGGAAGAGAGTTGAGTAAGGCCTTAATAGGGTGAGGGACATAAACAACTAATGGATAGCCCATAATTAACTCTTCAATTGCCTTTAAGAAATTTGCATGGCTGTGATGGCTTGCATACAGGGTGAAAGGCCCTTTTGCAACAGGGTCTGTTTGGCTGTAAATATCTTAAAGGCCTCTCTGATGGTCTCTCTGCCTTGGGGTAAGAACCCCTAAGATCTTAGAATTTTGTTCATGAATGAAAGAGGAGAAGGAAGGTTGTAATCAGGACGCCCTAATTATATGAGCAGTGGGCTCAAGAAGATTCTTCTTAATATTCCCGAAAGAGGAGGTTTCTTTTAGCCATTCATTGTAGAGACTCGGGGTGGTCAGCTTTTTAGAAGGGAATATAGAGTTAGAGCTATCACAGAGAAATTTGGAATTCATTGTGTACAGTATCCTGCTAATCCCAGGAGCCCACAGAGTTTTCTTTTGATCATGGGGGCAGGAAAAGCCGTTGCTTCTATTATTTGGGAATCAAGCAAAAGACTGTCATGAAATTAGCTGTCTTAAATACTTGTGAGAGAGTTGGTAGCTTTTGTTATGAAACTTTGTGATTTTTTTTTTTAAATTAAAGCAGAGTCTCACTCTGTTGCCTAGGCTGGAGTTTAGTGGCGTGATCTCCGCTCACTGCAACCTCTGCCTCCTGGGTTCAAGGGATTCTTCTGCCTCTACTTCCTGAGTAGCTGGGATTACAATCACGCACCACCACTCCCAGCTAATTTTTGTATTTTTAGTGGAAATGAGTTTTCACAGTGTTGGCCAGGCTGGTCTCAAGCTACTGACCTCAGGTGATGAGCCTGCCTTGGCCTCCCAAAGTTCTGGGATCACCGCGCCCTGCCCCGCACCTTGTTTTCGAGAACTGAAAATATAGGCACAGAGTTCAGTGGGTTCCTTGCGGATTCCCTCTTTAGTAGTTTTTTCCAATGCTGATTGCATTTCACCCTTTTGAGAGAAAGACACATGAGCTTTGTGGGCTTCCAGAAAATTTCAGCCAATTAAGTGAGTGGGAGCCCAAGAAACTAATAGAAACTGATAAGCACCTTAGAGTTTCTCAAGTTAAAAGGCTATGAGGAGAGATTGTAAATTGTCATTGGCTGATTTGAAACCCTAACCCTTTGTATTTTGTTGTTACTCTAAGGAAGAGGAATAGAAAGCATGGTTGGAAGAAGGTTTAGATTTATAAAGTTTTGGGGATTCATGTAATGCTAGTGCTGCATTTGGTAGTTCATAACTTTTGCAGTTTGGATCTGAAAATCTAGGACTTCAGCAGCATTTTTTTGGCCAGCTTTTTTGGTGGTTTTGGAGAATTGTCCCACCACATTCAGTAGGTTGGAGGTTTCCATAGTCACCCAATTTAATTGCTTATTTTTTATTAGGATGCTAATTTATTCCTCTAAACCATTAACAAAGATAGAAATAAACAGGGAGGAAGTTTGATAGTCAATTTTATCCAATCCTGGGTATTGTAAAGAGACATTCCCCAATCTGTCATAGTATTTATAGACTGGTTTCTCAGGTTTTTAGCGCATTGTTGAATCTTTTTCCAGTCTGTAGTTTTGGAAATACTTCAGCAATTTGAGCATGTAATTCTCTGGCTAATTTTGAGCCTTTTAGAAATCTCCACGTTTTGTTTTAATTTCTTCCCCCTGGGTCATGTAAGGGATGATGCCAGCTTGCTTTACTTAACCGTGTTTGAACATGGCTTTCGGCTACCAACACGTGGATCAACTGGTAAAGATTAGAGTAACCTGGCGGATAGGATTTAGTAAGGAGGTTGAATTATTTGGTGAATCTGACAGGATCAGTTAAGGGATCAGTGATAACTTTGGTAATAGCCCTGAGTTCTGTTATAGTTCAGGGAGTATAAGTAACAGAATATTCAGAACCTCTTTCATTCAATTTACTTTTTTTTTTTTTGAGACGGTGTCTTGTGCTGTTGCCCAGGCTGGAGTGCAGTGGCCAGATCTCAGCTCACTGCAAGCTCCGCCTCCTGGGTTTATGCTATTCTCCTGCCTCAGCCTCCCGAGTAGCTGGGCCTACAGGCGCCCACCACCTCGCCCAGCTAGTTTTTTGTATTTTTTTAGTAGAGATGGAGTTTCACCGTGTTAACCAGGATGGTCTCGATCTCCTGACCTTGTGATCCGCCTGCCTCGGCCTCCCAAAGTGTCAGTTTACTTTTAATAAGGGTTTGATGACTGGAGGAGATTCACTAAGGGGTTGATCAAAAAATGGAAGTTCAGATCCAGAAGCCTATACAGGCAGTTAGCAAGAGGGTGCCCAGTATGGCAGTGGGATGGAAGGAGTAGGGATAGCAGAAGGAGGCAACACAGAACAAGGACAAGCAGATAGAAGCACACTTGTTCTAGTTTTGATTTTAGAAGCTTCTGAGATCTCCCTGCCCACAATTTAGAGAGTCTTTGAGCTAATTTGGCATTGTTATCCCTTAGATTCCTGGAGTAGTCACTCAGGCTGTTTAATCTTTCTTTTTAGTCCTTCTGATTGTGTACAGAGGAAAACACATTTTGGAAGATCAAAAATCCCCGATTAATTGGTCATTGTAATTTCAGATCAATTCTAATGATGGTTTTTCTGTCAAGAAAGAAATTCACAGGATAACCCACCGTAATTTTTGTGCATAAAACCAGCAGGGATTCATTCTGTAAGAGGATGACTTAGCACCTAATACCCTTAGAAGTCCCCATCAGTTTTCACTGAAAAGGGAAAAATCCCTTTATCAGCAGACAGCAGCAAAGGACACCTGATAAAAGCCTGAAACTCAACTAAGGTGAGAGGTTTTGGAGGAGAGAACTCACCAATAGGGTCCGTGGCCATTAAAGAGGTGATGGAACATGAGGGGTTCCTGCAGGTACCTTTCCTCAATCTGCTATCTCTGTAATGCAGAGGAGAGGCACTTCATATCCCACTCTGACACCACTTAATGTCAACTAAGAAAAAGCAAAAGACCAGACTGGAAAGTAGTCAGACAAGGGATTTATTGGGGTCTTAGGAATTCTGATTCAGGAGACAGATTTGGCGAGAAGCCTCAAGAGAGGGAGGGAAATAGGGGCTTTTGAAAGGAAGCTGAAGGTGAATGCACAAGTTGTTTTGAAAGAATTATTTTTGGTAGAAGCAACTGGCTTAGTACATGATTCCGTAGTTCATTGGTTGTCACTGTTCAAGTTGCATCACTTGCAAAATTCAGCTGTTTTTCAGGATATTGTGGTCATTGCAGTTTGGCCTGGTACAAAGGTTCAGGTCCTATTTTTTTTTTTTCTTTTTAAAATATTTCTTGCAAGCTTGTAGGTCATAGAGGCAGTCCTTGTTAGAAGGGCTTCCCGACTCCGTTGTAGAGCTCTGTACCACCATGATACCATTTTATATATCACATTTTACAAGATACAGAAAATTTTGTTAGAAATAGCTTGCTATTTAACTGAAGGATGGAGGTAAGGATGGTCCTGGAGAGTTTTTTTTTTGTTTTTTTTTTTTATGTATTTGTGATAGTTGATGCCCAGGGTATGTATATCTTTCAGGATGTCATTCACTCCTTGAAGAAGAAGGGGGCAAAAAGAGACCAGCTTTTAAGAGCCAAACATTTTTAGCCTAAACATTACATCTGGGTTTTCCTGTTAGTGGGTCATGAGAGACATCCTCTCAACTGGAAGCTTATGTCCAAAATGTAAGAATGGATGTGGGTTATGTCTTAAAAGACTATAATCATAAGAATGAAGGGAAAGATGCCTCTTAAAAGATTTTTTTAACCCCTCCAGCTATTTTAGCAGCATTCCTTTTATTTTATAGTCTATAATTTAAAAAATTCTGGGTAGGCTGTGTTGCATCCTCCCCTGAAGGACATCCAGAACCTAACTACTTGTGATGTAGAGAAAAATGTACATCTTTATATAATATTTAAAGTATACTTACATATTTCTTGTGTTCCCATTTTCTCCCTTAAGATTATGATGATTCATTTTATTTAAATTGTATTATCTCAAGTAGACATAGGAAACCCGCTTAATTCATGGTGGACTTCTAGAATCCTGTCAGTTTCAGAACTTAAGAATACTTTTATGGCTTTGCCCTTCACAGATATTTCTCCATGTTATTTTGCTGCCCACCTGAAAGAAAGGAAGGAAGAAAGGAAGGAGGAAGTGGGAGGCAGGGAAGCAAGCAGTTAGAGAATTTTTCTAAGGACATGTGCCTGGAGTACCCTGACCACTTCCAAATAATCAAAGGTTAGGGACTAATAAGCATTTGAGCATTTGAGCATGTAATGTACCAGGAACTGAGTTCTTAGACATGCAGTGTTTGTTGAAAAAGACAAGATTTCTGGCCATGAGTTTACCAGCTTATTTCTAGATGGTCGTCTCAGCCAACTGAAATATATGAAGTGTCTAGCTACTTTCAATTTTGAATATATTTTCTAGGGTTTCCCTTGTTCAATCTTGATTTCCTAGCCTCTAAGATTTCTAGCCCTCTAAGAAGTGAATACCCTGGTTTTTGTACTAGAATATTTTTTCCTGACCTCCTGAAAAAAAATCATTGTCCAAGTTCTAAACTAAATTTGCTCCAGTTTCCTTTATTCTTTGTCTAAGTCCTAACAAAACTTTCCTTAGTCTCTCAGATTCATACTCTAGTTTCTCTTTTTTAAATATTGAAACCTTGACCAAAGCCACTTAACTTCTGCCAAAAACTTTAGACATTCGTTGTTTAACAATAATTAGTTAGCTCTCTAGTCATCATACTATCATACATAAATCATAAACATATCTCCACATAGGACATATAACTTCTGCTTACCAATGCATGTGCATTACTTATGTAGACTTATTTTTAATATTTCATCTGCCTTATCACTCCACTATTTAGATGTCTTTTTAGATTAATTAGGTTTGTTGTGCTTCAGGGATTAATTCTGGAACCAAACAAATGGATTTATGTCTTATCTCTACCAGTTACTAGCTCTGTCACTTGACCAAGTTATTTAACTTCTCTATTCCGCAGAATTTTCATGTATGAAATGAGAATAATAATATAACACTTAGAGGCTTTTTCTCCACTTAAGATTTCATGAATGAATACAAATAATATATATGGCATAAAATCTAGTATGTATAAGAAGCCCTGCACAACCTTTAACTATTATTACTGTTAATACTAGTATCATTATCTACAGCACTCATCATAATACCTCAAAATACAGTATTAATTTTATGACTCTATTTCTTTTCGAAAGAGAAGAGAAATAGTTCAGTGTACTCACAGAATAGGGGGAATTTGTTTCTGTTTCACAATAAAAGAAAAACTAAGCATATGATATACTCTGTATGAGACTTTTATATATATAACATGTATGTTTAAATGGATGTAAGAGATTTTCAAATAAAGCATATTAGTTAAGTGAGATGTAATACATTTAAGGTTCTTTAAAAATGCAATTCTTCCTTGAATGTCACTCATTGACATGCAAGTTCAATTTTTCTCATGAAACCTTCTCATAAAAATTTAGAAAATATCTAGGATTAGGCAAACAGTACTTAGATATGATCCCAAAAGCACACCCCACAAAAGGAATGAATGGTAAATCTGGCGTCATGAAAATAAAACTTTTGCTCTGTAAAACACCTCGTTAAGAGGGTGAAATGATGAGCTATGGATTTAGAGAAAATATTTACAAACTGCATATCTAACAAAGGATTTGTGTATGTGATATATAAAGGACTCTCAAAACTCAACTGTAAAAACATGAACAACCTAATTCAAAAATGGATAAAAGACATGAACAGACATTACACAGAAAAAGTATCTACAGATGTCAAATAAGCCTATGAAAATATGGTGAGCATCATTTGCTGTTAGGTAAATGCAAGTTAAAAACCACAATGAGATAACACCACACACCTATTAGAATGGCTGGAACAAAGAAAAATGGTGGTGATGCCAAATACTCATGAGGATGTGGAGAAAATGGATCTCCCATATGTCACTGGTGGATGTAAATGCTACAGCCATCTCAAGAAGCAAGTTGGCAATTTTTTTATAAAGGTCAATATGCATTTATCATATGATTCAGAAATTACACTCTTGGGCGTTTATTTCAGATAAGTGAAAACTATGCTCTCACAAAATCTATATGTGAATTTTCATAGCAGCTTTATTTGTAAAAGCTACAAACTGGAAAATAGCCTAAATGACTTTCAAGAAGTGGACTGTTAAATATACTGGTGCATCTGTACAGTGGAGTATTGCTCAGCAATAAAAAAGAGCAGTTATTGGTAAATGCGGCATGATATTGTACTACAATCATGAAACATGTCAACATTAGCAGAAGAGAGTGAAGGGTTTAAGGGACATTGTGCACTATTTTTGCAACTTTATGAGTCTACAATCATTTCGGAATTTTAAGAAGTTAAAAACCGTAAAATATAACTATTTTCTCGGGCTGTGGCAACCAACTGCCCCAAGCAGGGAGGCTACAAACAATAAAAATCAGTTCACATTTCAGAATGCCAGAAATCTGAAATCAAGGTGTCTGCAGTGTGGGTTCCATCTGCACAGATTGAGGAAAAATTTGTTCCTAACTGTCTCTAAGCTTTTGGAGGCTGCGATAATATTTGACATTCCCCACTGGTGGTTTGATCATTCCGATTTCTACCTTTGTTTCATCACGATTTTCCCCCGTGGCTCTCTTGTCAAACTTCCTTCTCCTTTCTCTTACGAGGGCACCAGACACTGGATTTAGGGAGCAATGTAAATCCAAGATGCTCTTATCTCAAGATTTAAGAATCTGAAAAGATATTATTTCCAGATAAGTGCATTTTCACAGGTTCAAGGAGTAAGGACTTGGAAGTATATCTTTGAGGGAATACTGTTGAGCCCACTACAGTAACCAAGAACATAGTAAAAGAAAATCAGTGATAATTCTATTGTTCAAAGGCAACCCACTGTTAACATTGGAATATATTTGTATGTGGATATTTG
Organism: Colobus angolensis palliatus; assembly: GCF_000951035.1. Taxonomy (NCBI): domain Eukaryota; kingdom Metazoa; phylum Chordata; class Mammalia; order Primates; family Cercopithecidae; genus Colobus; species Colobus angolensis. The sequence continues at coordinate 30,921,055 of NW_012118487.1, forward strand.
TGGAAATATGTGTGTGTATACATGAGATCATATTATATCTAATGTTTTGCATCTTTCCTATTTACTTTTGTTTCATAAACAGTTTTCCAGGAAAATATAGTAGTGGTTCACTGAGTGACTTGTACTTGTAATTATCCAGATGTAAATTACACTCTTCCAAATGTGTTTGTATTTCTGGCTCACTTGATTGGTTCCTTTCTTCTCTGAAATTTATTTTCTGGCCATAATATTTGCAATGCTAAGGGAGAATTCTGTTTGTCCCAACTTTGGAGAAGTTTAGGTAGATGAACTTGTGGAATTGCTTTTTATAAAAAGCAAATTTCACTTTGCTTTAGGAATTTCTCATCTTAATAATAGCTTTATTGAGATATAATTCACATACCATAAAATTACCCATTTAAAGTATCCAATTACATTGTTTTTAGTATATTCACAGTTGTACAACTTTAGAAAATTTTTCTCTTCTCAAACTCAGAATATTTTCATTACCTCAAAAAATAATACTCATTAGCTGTCACCTCCTTCATCTCTCAGACACTGACATTTATTCCTCCATATGCCTTATTCTCTAAGCAAATACTGATTTACTTTGTAGAAATTACCTATTCTGTATGTTTTACAAACATGAAATTGTATATGTGTGGTCTTTTGTGACTTCTCCTTTCCTTTACCATAATGTTTTCCAAGTTCATCATTTGTTGCATATGTCTGTTTTCTTCCTTGTTATGGCTGAATAATATTTTCTTGTATACATATACCACAGTGTGTTTAATCATTCATTAGTTGGACGTTGGATTATTTCCAACTTTTTGATTATTGTGAATAATACTCTTGTACTTGTCTTATTGTTACATAAGTCTATTGAGCTATAATTTCAAGCACAAGTCCTATTAAGAGATAACTGGCTTGGATGGGAATAATTAAGTATCTGGTAGGTTTAGGTAACCAGAAGTCAATACAGAATTACTGGATGGGAAAGAGGTCATCGAAAGGATTGGGTGTTTGCAGAAGCAGAGGTAAGATATCATCACAGTTCTACTAATATTTTGCCACAAAGGTTATTTTGTCCAATGTTGTGATGACAATTTCCTGGTGCCAATCAATTTTGTTCTTTGTATTTCTTAGAATAAGAAAAGATGCCATACTTCTGTTTTACTGGCAGCTATTGTCATTTATATAAATATTCTAATTCTAATTTGGCATTTCTAGATTGGAATAAATATTTATTTACACAAAGGAGGATAAATAAAGGAGGTAAATTATCTAGTAAATTGCCTTTGATGAAGTATTATATATTGATATCAACTATTCTAGGTAATTAGAATAATGTGATAATGTACCATGAATCTCTTAATATTTTATTATTGATCTATTAATATTTTATTATTGCCTTAAAGCTAAGCTTTGTTTTGTTAAATGAGATATAAAGGAAAGCTGCTGCATTTTTTTTTTTTTTGGAATGGAGTCTCACTCTGTCGTCCAGGCTGGAGTGCAGTGGCACCATCTCGGCTCACTGCAACCTCCGCTTCCCGGGTTCAAGCAATTCTCCTGCCTCAGCCTCCCAAGTAACTGGGACTACAGATGCATGCCACCATGCCCAGCTAATTTTTGTATTTTTTGTAGAGACAGGGTTTCACCTTATTGGCCAGGCTGGTCTCTAACTCCTGACTTTGTGATTCTCCCGCTTCGGCCTCCCAAAGTGCTGGGATTACAGGTGTGAGTCACCGTACCCAGCCAAGCTGCTGCTTTTATATAACACTGGAGGAGACAGTAGGAAGGACTGGACATGTTTGGTGACCTGGAGTGTGCAGGCATCTGCTTCAGGACACAGAAGCCCCAGCCAGCATAGAGGCTCACTCCAAGAGGTGAGGGTCACTTGAGCCCAGGTTAAGGACCCCCAGTCACAGCCAGGAATGCCTAGCACATGCCTGCTTATAGATAACCACCACATCCGTCTTGAGATGCCCACACCCAAAGAGGCCTGGCAAGAGCTCCACCCACTGACTGAGATTCCACACACAGGTCTGAAGGTCCCAATTCCCGCGAAGATTATTTTCAACAATGAGGAGTAGTGAGGGGGGGACCCTCAATGTCTTTACACATTGAGGCGAATTAAAAGATGCAAATTGAGATGAAAAAATCTTTGTCTCATTCATCTTAAGAGATGAAACCCCTAAACCTTTATGTTCCCTTTCTCCAGGTGTAGATTGCTAAAGTAAACTTTATGTATCCTTGGATTTTCTTTTGTTTGCATTTTTGGCATGCATTTTATATTATGTAATCTCATTTATTAGCAAATGTGTGTTTTATGATTAGAATTAGGTGCTAATGTAAGAAAATCTGGTGAAAAGATCAACATGTATAAAAACAGTGTTTTTTTTTTTTTTTTTTTTACATTGCAAATATATTAAAGACAGGTGTTACTTAACAAGGCATGCATTTTAAACATCTCTTTAAAAGTGTATAAAAACAGTGTTTTTTTTTTTTTTTTTTTTTTACATTGCAAATATATTAAAGACAGGTGTTACTTAACAAGGCATGCATTTTAAACATCTCTTTAAAAGTGTATTAGTGATCTCTTTTTGGTCCATTTTTATTTTTAAGTCATGGTGGTGGTTTATTCTCCTAATCTGAGATACTGGGCTCCAAGTATTTACATGTTCTGAGTAAAATAAATGCAGTTCATAAACAGTAGATTGTTATTTGTTTATTAGACGAAAGTACATTTTTTTTTCTGCAGTAAAGCCTTAATTTATGTTATAAAACATGTTTTGGATGCATCCACATTAGTTCATCACTGTATCCATGCAAGGTGAAATGGAAGGGGCAGAGCTGAGATCCCAGCATAAGCCAGGCTTTCTATTACCAGTGAGGCTTTTTTTGGAAGTGACTGTAAAATTAAAGAATATCAGATATTATTCTAGAAATTAAGGGAAAAGTATGATTAACTTTTAACTTTTATTAATTTTTGTTCTGACTCCCTCAGAACAATGACTAGAGTAGCCGGAAACCTAAGTCTGCAAAGAGGAAGTGCTCTTGTAAGAGCAATATGAACCAGAAGTCTATTTACACTGTAATTATATCCCAAAACTTCAAAGATAAACCTTTGTCCATGCTCAAGATTTTTAAAAGTACATCATAAATCTTTTTTAAAACTGTCCCCCTAAGCTACCTTCCAAGAATTCTTAATTACAATGTAGTGAAAAACCAGGAAGTCAACTCCTATTACTCATCTGTCTACTCTTAAAATTATGGTTTTACATCCCATTGTATCACATTTTACAAGTGATTATAAAAAAATATAGTGAAACAAAGGGAGAAAGTGATTATTCCTACTTTACACTACATAAAAGAATAAGCCAAACCACTCCTCACCATAAGCCATAAACATTCAAGAATTTTAAACAATGAAATAGAAATTGAATTTACTATATTTAACAATGGATATAGTTGAAATGGAAAAAAGGGTAGAGAAAGCTTAAATTTGTCATATTCAAAATTTATGACATTAAGAAACCTGAGCAAGCAGTATTTTTAAGTGATTTGTATTTAATTGGGTACACCAAACTTATGAAATATTATTGTTTTTAAAATATTCCTACTTGTTTTGAAAATTTCTGATAACTTCAGAACTGCTAGTATGTTAAATGTGTTATATGTATATAACATACATACATAAACATGCATATGCATAGATTATAAATGTATGTTTCTGTGTATTCTTTTTTTTTTTTTTTTTTTTTGAGACGGAGTCTTGCTCTGTCACCGGGGCTGGAGTGCAGTGGCCAGATCTCATCTTTTAATTCTGGGTTTCAAGTGTTACTTTTGGTCACTGACACTTTATATAACAGGCTTGTAAGCAGAGCTAGGATGTATTTTTGAGATGATACATCTACTGTATATTAAATGTGATATAGTACATGGCAATTATGTTCCTTTATTGTTTCAGATGTAGAATGTAGGTCTGGCTTGTAGGTGTAAGCCCTCGGGTAATACAGCATAATCTAATCTTTCTAATGTAATTAAAATAAAGCTGAGCTCTTCAAACTCTAGATGGACTTACTTTGGTATCCAGGCAAGTAGTATTTCTTTGAGAATGAAGCAGAGATTGGATGCAGATACTCTGAGTGGTTGACAGGAGAGAGAACTAGATACATATTTTCTACTCCAGGTTGAAGTGCTTGACAGTTTGGAAAATGTTGATCAGAAATGTATTTTAGACAGAATGTGAAGCTTTCAAATCACAGGCTTGGGTATGCATCCTGGCTCTAACACTTCAATCTCTGTGTTATTTGGGTAAATTTTATTAATCTCTTTGAGTCATGATTTCAGTTTACACATTGCACATTATGGGCAACTATCTCATCTTTGAGAAAAAATGAACATAAATGATTATGTGAAATACCTTAGCAAATTGGCACATAGAATACAAAAGTGATATTGTGGTCACCGTGAGGCTTTTATTGAAGATTCAATAAAGTCATGAATATAAAACATCAAAAACAGTGTCTGTCGTATAATGGACATTAAAAATATGGAGTCATTATTCAGTAGGTGCTCTCAGATTGCTGAGCTTTTATTTGCTAAGAAATTATGATTAATTCATTCACTAGAGCTTGAGGATTACATTTGAAATTTATTTCTCAGTCTAAGCCTATCCCAAGATGATGCCAGCTCCAGCGTCTTGATCATTTTTGTATGTGCTAAAGCGGCACAGAATCTGTTTTTTCCAATCCTATAGTGTCCAGTGTAACGCTAAGATACGGGAATTTAAGCAAGTGTTCCATTAGCTCAAAAGATAATTTTCTTTTTAAGAGATGATCTCCGGGTAATTTTATTTTTAGCATGTGCTTGTATTGAGCAGATATTTATTGGGCAAATAGTATATGCCAGCAATGCAGCAGCAAACAACATACCAATTCTCTGCTCTCGTTGAACCTTACTTTGCAGTGGGAATAAGCACAGTAAACATTTAAGTGTAGATATGTCAGTTGACAATGAATGCCAAAAACAAAAATACAGCAAGAATAAAGGGTTGGTGAACCTAGATGACTGGTTGGCAGGTACTATTTTACCATCCTGGGAAGGCTTTTCTGAGGAGGTACATTTGAGCTTCAAGTGAGAGTAGCTAGTTGGAATAACTAATACACATGCACAAATATACACTTGGTGGTGAAATTCTCTTAAATGTCTTTGTATCTACTAGGATATGCCCCACAAGAATGTTACGAGATTATTCATTCTTATTTGGATCTTGTAAATGAGGGAACTAGTGTTTCGAGCAATGGAGAAATGAAGGCTATTAGTACAAGATAAATTTCTATAGACAAGAGAAATAAGTGCAGGACACATCCCGGGTGTTATTTTATTTAATGTTCACGATGGTTTTAGAGTGTGTTTAGTTATAATTAGGCCTATTTTAGCACTGTTAGAAGCACAGTAAAATTAAGTAATTTGCCTGAAGTCAGTATTAATGACTGACCATGAAAGACTTTTAACTATGATCTCTTTCCTTTTTCCAGCTTTTATCCATGAATTTGCATGGTAAATTAGGGCGCCAAAGAGATGAAAATCCAAGTCAGTTGATAAGGAACTCTGTTTTCTGTCTAATTAAAGATTCATTGATATTGCCTTATTTCACTCATCCCATTTTAGTCCCAATTTAATCCAATTTTTCTGTAAATTGCATGCTGTAATATCATTGCAGGAATATGGCACTTAGGCCCACTTTCATTTACAAAACGAATTATTGTATTTTTTGTAGTTGTTTTAAATTTACAGGTAACCTGGTTTTGGATACTAACAAGGCATTATTGAGTCAGCATTCCAAAAGGCGGATATTACTTTGAATATTAAATCACACAAGTGATATTAAAATTGGCCTTTAATACAGCTCTGTCATGATTGTTGGGTTTAGAGTCTTGCTTTCTTTCCTCTTCCTGCCAAACTATAGGTAATGGTTTGTCTTCCTATAGTTTGCTATATTTCAAAATTAAGCTTGAAATTATATCAAGAGATTCTACAGAATTACTCATTTTACAGAAATGGATTGTTGGCTGGTATTTGGGAAGGCACACTGTGTGCCCGCTTGGATTTATTTTTGTTTCTGATTATTTCATTGACAGGCATGTTTTCTTGGATTGCCATGTTTATCTTATTTTAGTTTCATTAGTCAGGATTCATTCTTTAATTATTGGATCTCTTTTATTCTTAATATCTATTCTGAACTTGCTATGTGTTATTTTTTAGTTTTAAATTTTAAATAATTCTTTCTAATTTTTATAGGGAAAGCCATCTGCTATGTTATTTGCTACTGTGTAAGATTTGTAATACGTCTAAATGGGAAGAAGCACTTAATTTTACAATCTTGGAACATTGTAAATCTTTGTGGTCAGCTCTTTCTTCTATCACCTTTGCTTAATTTGGTTTTCTAGTTGTTTTCATTAAGTGCATGTTTTCCCATTAGGACTTAAATGTATACATGCATATTTTATTAATTTGTTCATTTTATTATAAAATGTTTAATTTGTTCTATAAATTATTTATTTCATAATCATATTCTCTGTATTCATATGTAAATTTAGTATTTCATATCACTACAAAATTCAAGTTTCTTTGAGTAACTGCCCTTTTCACATTGCAATATATTATGATCTAGTTTACACACACACACATACACACACACACACACACACACACACACACACACCCTTTTCTGTCCTTATTGGTTTTGGTATTCTCATTCTTCATTATTAGTGTCATGAGGGTGGGATTTATTTAATACGGCTTTTATGTTACTCTAAAAACTGAAATGTAGTAGGGGCTCTATCAGTTAATTTTCAGGAGCTAGACACTTTATTTATCCAATAAATAATTATCAAGTGCCTATTTTTTTACTCTGCCTAGTTGACGATCAAGAATTTTACAGGGACCCAAAAAAGGAAGAAATATTGAGTGCTAATGTGCTAATGCTAGGAAAAATATTTCAGGCAGAGCGATCAAATGAACCAAAGCTAAACATCTGTGCCACATGAATATTTGGGTTCCACACGTGGTTGGTTTGGCTGGAGTATAGAATTCAATGGGTTGTTAACCACCTGTTTATCAATAGGAAAATGTATGAGTAAACTGTGGTGAATTTGTACAAAATATTATTCAGCAATGATAAAAATATTTTACTTTTTACATGAAGTAAACATAATATTAAAATTATTAAAAGTAAATTGCATATGATTCTTATGGTTTCATAGAATTTATGTAATGTGTGGAAACATGGAAAGCAATAAGGTATATTGTTTGTGGATGTACACGTTAGGGTTAATATAAAAAGATGCAATAAATGATTAAAACCAGATTCAAGAAAAAACTTACCTCTGAGGAGGTAAGGAGGGATACAGGATTGTGAAAGGAAACAGGGTCTTCAACTGTGACTTTATGTTAATTTTATTTTAAAATTCTGAAGCAAATTTGACAGAATATTAAGATTCATTAAATCTGGGTAGTAGCTACCAGTGTTTATTAGAATCTTTTCTGAACTTTTCTATTTGTTTGAAATATTTAATGACAGAAATCACAAATATATTTTATAAAAAGATATGTAGAAGACAGCAGTTAAAAATAAGCTCAAGAAGTAGTCAGGAGTCCGATTACAAAGTATTTTCTGTGTAGCATGCTAGGATTTTGGATTTCCAGTATAAGCATATTGACTATTACGGTCTTCGTTACTCATCTTTATGTTGAGGACTCCAAAAGCATTCAGCTCAACCCAACCCATCCTGCTCCTCTGAATGTAAGATTTCTCTGTCCTACTTCCCTTATCCTGCATCACTGTCAATGTAGCCTGCTCAAAGCTAGACATGTTTTACCTTAACCTACACACCTGGCCAGGCTCCATGGCTCACGCCTATAATCTCAGAACTTTGGGAGGCCGAGGCAGACAGATCACTTGAGGCAAGGAGTTCGAGACCAGCCTGCCCAACATGGGAAAACCCTGTCTCTACTGAAAATGAGAAAATTAGCCCAGAGTGGTGGTGCACCCAGCTCCTCAGGAGGCCGAGGCACAAGAATCACTTGACCCCAGGAGGCAGAGGTTGCAGTGAGCCGAGATCGTGCTACTGGCACTCCAGCATGGACAACAGAGCGGGACTCTGTCTCAGAAAAATAAAAAGTATAATAATAATGATAATAATAATAATGAAATAGACACCTGGCCATTGTCCTGCTCTCTCTCTCACTACCAATATATAAGAAATAGGTAGGAGTTGTTCTCCAACTTCTTATTTCATTTCCCATTGATGTATGTCGTGTACTCTGTGACCATCCTTGCCGGCATTACTTGAGTCAGTCATTCTTTCCTGCTCTCCCTCTGTGTCCCTGCTGGTATCCCTGACTTGAACTTACCCTCTTCATATGAATCCTGCACATGCTTTCTAGGGAGCTTCGTTAAAAGCCAATCTGATGTTGACATGTGCTTGCTCCTTGCCGAGAAACTTCTCATGACTCCCCATTATCTCTAGGAGCATTTTGTAGAATTTATGGTTGTCCCAATATCAAAGCCACCCATGGTCAATGTAAAAGATGTGGATTCCCTGGTATGGATACTGATCTGATGAGGTGGAATCTCTATGGGTGGGTCTCATATCAGTATTTTTAAGAAACACACCAAATGATTTATGTGCATGATACAATTTGAGAACCATCAATCTAGTAGAGAAAATAGATTGTTGGGTATGGAAAGCTTAATCTTCACTTTTCAGTTTCATCTTTTGCATTCTCTTTTTTGTACGCTCACTTTGCTACCCTCTTCTCTTTTTCTTCCTCCCTCCCTCACTTCCCCCCCCTTCTTTCCTTCCTTCCTTCCTTC
>NW_012118487.1:30930207-31016053 GCF_000951035.1 Colobus angolensis palliatus
TTTTTTTGAGATGGTGTTTCACTCTAGCTGCCCAGGCTGGAGTGCAATGGTGCAATTTCAGCTCACCGCAACCTCCGCCTCCTGGGTTCAAATGATTCTCCTGCCTCAGCCTCCTGAGTAGCTAGGAATACAGCATGTGCCACCACACCCAGCTAATTGTTTGTATTTGTAGTAGAGATGGGGTTTCTCCATGTTGGTCAGTCTGGTCTCGAACTTGCGACCTCAGGTGATCTGCTTGCCTCCGTCTCCCAAAGTGCTGGGATTACAGGCGTGAGCCACTGTGCCCGGCCATGCCCAGCTAATTTTTAAAATATTTTTTGTAGGGATGATGTTGTGCTGTGTTGCCCATGCTGGTCTCGAACTCCTGGGCTCAAGCAATCCACCTAACTCAGCCTGCTGAAGTGCTGGGATTACAGGTGTGAGCTACCACACCTGCTTCCTACCCTGTTCTTTAACTGGTTCATTCTTGCTCATCATTTAAGACTGAATACAGCAGCATTTAATCTCACAGTCTTACCTCTTTAATCTCAAAAGTCTTACCTGTTACTTCTCTGACTCCACCCACTATGTCTGTTACTGTACCTGTCCTAGTTTTGCTGCCCATTCCTTCATTTAAATGATCATGATTCCCAGGTTAGGAGATTCTTGTTTATACAACATGTATCAAGGTAACTGGCATGTGATGGACCTTTTTAAAAAGTTCATTAAATGCATGGCATTGCTCTTTAGAGGACAGGGAACCAACTAAGGATTTTGAGCCTGGATTTTAGGTATGACATTCAGGAATTTTGGGGAAAAGAGAAAATCAAAACTGGAGGTGGTGATTTATAGTAAGAATTTATAAAATTAGATATTTAGGAGATCAAGATTGGAGATTGGGATCAGTTGAAAGTAGAGGTGATTGGTATCTCAGGGCAGTAGCCAGGTAGATGAGGAGGATGAGACTTTTAAGTTTCACATAACTTTGATTCAAGTTTTCTGTTTATTACTTTAATATAAATGAATAATATTTAGAGATGCAGGTCATGATCTTAGTTTATAAATGAATTATGATAAGTCAGATTACCGGAAGAGTAGAGGGTTTAGGAGGGAGAGAGTACTCAGCTATGCCTTTCAATCCTTATTTTACGTGATCTTTCTGCCTATCTGCAGAAACGTCAAGTAAAATAAGGATTGAAAATTACCTTTTGGATTTTGCAATTAAGGTGTCAGTAGGTACCATAAGAAAAATGATTTTAATTAATTAATTAATCTTTTTGAGATGGAGTCTCACTTTGTCACCCAGGCTGGAGTGCAATGGCACAGTCTCGGCTCACTGTAACCTCCACCTGCTGGGCTCAAGCAGTCCTCCTGCGTCAACCTCCCTAGTAGCTTGGATTACAGGTGTATGCCACCACCTCCAGCTAATTTTTGTGTTTTTAGTAGAGACAAGGTTTCACCATGTTGGCCAGGCTGGTCTCAAACTCCTGACCTCAAGTGATCCACCTGCCTTGGCCTTCCAAAGTGCTGGGATTACAGGTTTGAGTTACCACGCCCAGCCTAATTTTAATTTATTAAATAAAAACTAAGAATAGAAATCATTGGAGTTAGTAAATGAATGGTCCATGAAGACATATTCACAATGAGAAGCAACTCTGTGTTTAAGAAGCTTGAAACAAGAACAACAGGACAGTAAGGCAATATCATCATCCCTTAGGATCTGTTTCTCCCACGGATACCAAAATCCAAGGATGCTCAAGCCCTGCTATAAAATGATCTAATATTTTAATATAACCTACACATATTATCCTGTATACTTTACATGATTACCTGTATACTTTACATGATTACACAACATTTTGTGGATTCAGTATAGTACTCGGTACAAGGCAAATTCGAGTTTTGCATTTTGGAACTTTATGGGAATTTTTAATTTTTCTGAATATTTTCAATCTGTGGTTAGTTGAATCCACAAATGTGGAACCCATGGATACGGAGGGCCACTTATACTATATTTTACTGGTTTTGTTTTGTTTTAATTACATGTGTAATGTGAACATGTGTAAATGCCAAAGAGATGGAAAACCTGGAAAAAGAAAGTTCCTTAAGAACGTTGGTACATTTTTTGGTATTAAGAAGAATGGGGCTGGGCTCAGTGGCTCATGCTTATAATCCCAGCACATTGGGAGACCAAGGCAGGTGGATCGCTTGAGCTCAGGTGATCAAGACCAGCTTGGACAACATGGTGAAACTCCATCTCTACAAAAAATAGAAAAATTAGCCAGGCGTGGTAATGCACACTTGTAATCCTAGCTACTCTGGGGGCGGAGGCAGAGGATTCCTTCAGCCCAAGAGAAGTTGAGGCTACAGTGACCTGTGTTCATGCCAGTGCACTCCAGCCTGGGTGACAGAGCTAGACCCCTGTCTGAAAAAAAAAGAGAAAAAGAAAAGAAAAAAGAAAAGAATGGAAGCTTGTATGATCCTGAGCATAATAAGAGGAAATTTAAGTTGAGTAAGAGGACAAATCCCTCTTCCTTTGGAACAAAAATGATAGAGCAAACACAAGTTGCAGTTGTAAATTGTACTTGTGAAGAAGTGAAAGTGAGAGGGCTGGGAGGACAGATCTGGAAGGCTTGTCCATACCAAACTCATTTATTTTATTCTCATTTATAGGCATTTGTCAATACCTATCACTCCAGTAGTTATCATTTATCATTTCCAATAGTGTATTTAAGTTGTTTTTTTCCCCTTAGTCTGTTCGAGGTGCTATAACAAACTACCATAGAAAGGGTGGCTTGTATACAACAGATTTCTATTTCTCACAGTTCTGGAGGCTGGGAAGTCCAAGGTCGAGGTGCTGGCAGATTTGGTGTCTGGTGAGGACCCGCTTCTCAGTGCACAGATGACTATCTTCTCGCTGTGTCCTCACATAATGGAAGAGGCGAGTGAGCTCTCTGGGGTCTCTTTTATTGACACATTGATTGCCTTCATGAGGCCTCCACCTTCATGACCTAATCATTCCCAAAGGCCTCGCCTCCAAATGCCATCACATTGGGGATTAGGCCTCAAGATATACGCGTTGGGAGGACACAGTGTTCAGTTTATAGAATTCTGCCTCTACTATCCAATTCATCCTCTTACATGCAAAATACATGGTTTTTAAGATTCCACAGAGCTTCATGTCATCCATTTCATGCGGACGGACAGCTTCATGGTGTGAAGCTCATGATTTTGTTTTGTTGTAAAGCCACTACCATCGTTAGTTACTTAAGTTCTTAATTACAATGAAGACTTAAAGGGACTCTCTTCAGAATGTAACTTTTTATCTCTTTTATTTATTAGACAGTATGTTCCGTGTGTTGATTGAGTTGCTCATATCAATCTCTAAAAGTGGAAATAATTTCAATTATCAGTAACATGTGGACATAAAAATGCTAATGTCTATTAGTGTAGATACTGATTACAAACATTCTCAAGGTCTATGTGGGTTTAACATTTAGTTGACTCATTTTCTCCTATTTCAATTCATTTTTAATGTAGAAAAAAAAAGATATATAATTTTGCACCATCGTCTCTCCTGATAGGAAAGGTGAGCTCACTCAGTCAGTTTAATATAGGTGAAGAATCACAGATTTCAGGGCTGGAAAGTGTATGTGTAGGGAGAGGGAGGGCAGAATGAAAATTTAAAAATGGTTAACCTAAAGTGTGTTGAGTTCGAAATAATGCTTTTGATACACACACACACACACACACACACACTCTCTCTCTCTCATATTCTGTCTCTCTGCCTGCCTGTGTGTGTGTGTGTGTATTTATTTTTTATATAGTTAATTCAAGCAAATTATTTTGGTGAATTATTAAAGAAAACACAACTTTAAAATTACTAAAAAAGTGAGACTTATTTATTTTTTAGTCAAATGTCTTTCTGTTTACCTTAATAATACCTAAAGAATTAACCTCACTGCCTCTCCATCCCCAAATAAGTTTTCTCTCCTACTTCCTATTTTACATAGAAGTATGTACATTTTAAGATTTCTTTATTACTGCAAAGAGGTATCGACTGGACTTCTTTAATGTGCATATTAAATTATTATTCTCATAAAGTGAGTGAGATCATTTCTGCCAAAAGTGATGCCATCGTTTTAACAGATAGTCAATAGAAACATTGTTAGTCCCTTTTTGGATCAGTTTCAAATCTTGAGAGAATTCTTGCTTCTAAAACAAAAAGGACCTAGTTCTAGATGTGGTACTTGGTGATATTTAGCTTCGTGGTTTTCACATGAGGTGTCTTTTAGTGGCCACCTGTGTTTTCGTGGGTTCCTGTGCCTGAATGGCTGAATAACTTCCTGCCCTCTATCCCCTTTAGGTGCCATAGTAACTTGCTGTTCAAATAGCACAGTGGTATCTGCACAGTTCCCTCTGTATTTTCACCTCTTAATGCACTTTTCATGTGTTATGTATGACTTTTCTAAATATGTGACTGAAATTTTGATTGTCCATGTTAAATATTGCATCAACTGTTTAATTAAAATTTGCCCCATTCAAATTGTGATTAAAGGTGTTCTGGGTATGTTGAAAGTCATACCTGTGACACAGGGCTGGAGGAATCCTTGTCAGGTGAAATTTCTCTTTTCAGTCTAACCTTTAAAGCTGTGTCATGACCAGGAGTATGTAAAACTCCTAGATTCCTAGGTTTTTCAGCTGTAAAGTCAAGATACCACATACCTCTCAGGGTTGTTTCGGAGAATAAATGAGAATTGACTTACGAAAGCATCTAGCACTCTTCCAGTCATAGGCCAGATACTCATAAACATTGGTGGAGAGTCGTTAATCCTCAAAAACTTCCTCAAAACAATAGTGATTTTTATATCTAACCTTTAGGCATTGTAATTATTAATTTATTTTGAATTATCCTAATAATAATTAAATTATACTCTATATGTTTCTGAATTATGTATTTGGTAAAGAGGTACATTATGTATGATGTGTTGATCACTTTAATTAATATTTAATTAAGCCGAATTCTTTAATCCTGATGTCATTTTTATTATTCATTTTCTTTGTAGTCTGTAATTAAAATGATATAATCATTTCCAGTCTTACTTAATTTTTGTGGAAATTTAACTAAATTACCTTCTTTTGATTCATTCAAATGAAAGTGGCTGAAGTATTTTTTAGCACCCATTAATGTTAAATATGTTAATCATGTTTGCTTTTCCAGTAAATCAACACTCAGCTACTCTCACTGTAACTTTCCTGTTTTGGTATTTCATTCTTAACTGTTCACTTACTCTCGCGCTTTCCTGTGTGACCCGTGTCTCATATTTTTGTTTAAAACCACTTATGTATTTTATGTGTATGTTATATATAGGTATACTCACATGTACATAGATTTTTTCATCTCTTTGAGGAATAAAGGTAGAATTTGTTACTTTCAGCAACTCTGATGACACCCACTTTTTTTTTTTCTGGGACAGAATCTTGCTGTGTCACCCAGACTGGTGTGCAGTGGCACGATCTTGGCTTACTACAACCTCCGCCTCCTGGGTTCAAGCAATTCTCCTGCCTCAGTCTCCTGAGTAGCAGGGATTACAGGCACCCACCACAACACCCGGCTAATTTTTGTATTTTCAGTAGAGACCGGATTTCACCATGTTGGCCAGGCTGGTCTTGAGCTCCTTACCTAGTGATCCGCCCGCCTCATTCTCCCAAAGTGCTGGGATTACAGGCATGAGCTACCACGCCTGGCCCACACCCACTTTTTTTCTATGGATTTGCTATCCTAGCTTTTGTATAAAAGTATTTAAATACTTTTATATTTAAGCATTTAAATTTTTGTGTATCCTATGGAATTTGTGTGTTACCATTATGATTTTATTTAGAAATAGAAGATCTTGAAAACTAAGTGAACAGTTCATGCTGTTTGGTCTGTCTTTGCCCCTTATTAATAGTAGAGCTCCCGTTTATTATCAAAAGGGTGTCTGGACAGTAACTTACATAGTCATCCTATGGGCCTCCCCTTTAGGATGCATATAGTAGTAGCTTCTGTGAGAGGAACAGGAGAAGTATGATATGTTATCTGAACTCAAATAATTTTTACTGTCTTACAAACCTGAGAGTAACAAATATAAAATGGACATTTCATAGTTGGATATAATTATATACTCGTTTGCATGCAGAATTAGTAGAATGCATATCCAGGGGCTATGAAAATCCTGAGGGTCATAATAACTAGAGATTCTTCAAAGAATGTGGGAATGGATCCAAATCAACAGAAAATTGATAGAACCTAAATCTGAATCAAATGGACGAAAATGAGTGATGAGCCTTTTGTTTGGTTTTTGTTCATTTTGTTGTTACCATTTTTAGAGAAATTTTGTCTTCTGACTTATTAACCACAGAGTTCTTTCAATTTCCTATGCAGTGGAATCCCAATTATTCTGCAGCCTCATGCTGTCAATTTTATCTTCTATTTAATGTATTTCCTGTTGTGCTATCTGCCTCTGAACTAGAGGATTAATTAGTTTTGAAGACATAATTTTTGAGTTTGAAATATTGCTATATATTTTGCTCAGATTGCTTTATTGCTGAATATTTTAATTGTATTATAAACACCTATTGTATGCATTATAGTAGTGATGGTACTAACCTTGCTGTAATGGATTATTCATCGTGAACAATACTATGATATAATGCTGAAATGGTGTATGACATGTTAATGAAGAGAGACTTAAATACCAGGCAATAGCATGAATCTGGGGGAGAACTGGATAATAAAATTGCCCAGTTAGGAAGTTAGAATGACCATCTAGATGATAGAATCCTACATTATGTATTTAGACTGTAATTAGGCTATTTGTTTCTCAAAAGGTTTTGAAGTGTCCAATAATAAGTCAAGATTACTAAAATAAAATATTGTTGATCAAAATTCTGAAGGGGGATAGTTAATACACTTAAATGGTTGCCGATATACTTACAGTGATGAAGTAATACATTTTGGCATGGATATATTTTTAGCCATGGGATAATGAATGTGAATAGCTGATCAATTAGTATAACCGTTATTTTGAGGCACCTGATACATATCAATCTCCTTGGAAGATGTCGAGATGAAGGGTGAGTGATACATGGTTATGAACTACAGAAACACACCGTCTAAGGAGAGGCTTCAAATTCTAGTTGTGTGAGAGAAGAAAACTAATAAAGAGAAAAAAATTATGTAATCTTTGGCATGCTTTTTGTGGATGACTTTAACATATAATGTGTGTTTGTATATAATATGTCTATAAAATTAATATTTTCTAAGATAAAGATTTAAATTTCTAAATTATAATTATTTTGATTGCCCCTTCAGTTTCTTAGTGTGCATCATTGCTGGTCATTGAAGCATACTAACAGACCAGTCTGAGCAGTAATTGTCCTTGCTTAAGCAAGAATTTTTTTTTTTTGATGGTAATGAATGATTTCAAAAATGCATCTAGGCTGGGTGTGGTGGCTCTTGCCTGTAATCCCAGCACTTTGGGAGGCCGAGGTAGGAGGATCACTCAAGGCCAGGAGTTCATAACCATCCTGGTCAACAGAGTAAGGCCTCATCTCTGCAAAATAAAACAAAACACAATAAAAAGCTTAAAAAGTCATGCATCCGTAGTCCCAACTACTCAAGAGGTTGAGGTGAGAAGATTGCTTGAGCCCAGGAGTTAGAAGTTGCAGTGAGCCATGATTGCCCACTGCATTCCAGCCTAGGTGACAAAGCAAGACCCTGTCTTACAAAAAAAAAAAAAAAAAAAATCTAGTTAGAACCTTTTTTACTTGTGTCTGTATGGTCTGTCTTACCATAGGTCACCTGAGTGAAGTTTCAAATATGTATTGCTACTGCTTAATGTAACAAAGAGGATAGCTCCTCGTACATTAACAAAATTAGACTCTCTTCATACCTTAAGGTTCCTTTTTGCATTAAAATTCTCTTGGTGACTCACAGAAAATTTAAAAAGAATTATGACAAATACTGTTAGTCTGTTTCCAAATAGAGGATATTGCAATGCAAAATATAAAGGGTAGATCATTAGGAAGGGATTTTATAGGGTCCTGGTTAGGACTTGTCTGGTGGTATGTAATAAATCTGTGTAGTAGGGATGGGTAGTGAGGACCTTGTCAGGCATCTGCCAGTTATCTACATAGTTTCACTCCAGTGCACTTAGTAGGAAGGTCAAGTCCTCTAAAATACCAGCAAGTACCCAGATGTTAGAGCCTAGAATCTTGCCTTGGACATCTGATGTAAGAAGTATAACAGCTTTAGTGATAACTATTGAGTGCTTTAACTGCAGCAAATGATACTGAGGTTCAACATGCTTATGCAGTTCAATTTATGTCATCGGCTGTAGAGAAATTATAAATCCACCCAAAATCTTTTGCCTGAATGGTTCTTTTATGGAATTCCTCTAGTAAGGCATGTCTAAGTTTCTGTTTATTTTTAATTTATTATATGTTTATAGTTTTCTCTAACTTTTCCCACCATAATAATCCTTTGGAATTTTTATATCCTTTTTTTGGATTTCCGTTTCACCATTCATCAAAGATTGGGACAGCATTCTGTTATGATTGTGTTTCATTTCTATTTGAGAGTTGTGGTAAAAGAAGTGGTGGTACCATCAGGAAATGAAAAAAAATTAAGAATCTCAACAACAAAAATAAACAATAAATCTTAACTCAGAATGTTTCTGGGGAAGAAACCATTAATTCTGCTTTTGATGTATTGAGTTTTAGTTGCTATCAGGATTTCCAAGCTGAGTAGAGAAGCATATATCAGTTTTGTTAATTGTGCTTTAATTAATATATAACCTACTGAAGAAAACTGACTGTGATTGTTGCAACAATATCTGACACTATTGGTTCCCAGCATTTACTGGTGCTTTATTTATTTATTTATTTTGGTCTTATGAGGTAGGTGTTATTTTCCCTCATTTTATAAAAATCAGGTATTTTAATTGATTCAGATTACATAGCTGGTAGAGCTAGCCTTTGAACCTAATCAGGACTATGTTTAGAGCTTACACAAGGCTTCTCCTTAACCTGAATCCTGTGGCTCAGTAAATGCTGGTTTGATACACAACCAGCGAGTACTTCATGTCTAGAATACTCTATTCATTGTTATCATGGCATTTTGAATAAGAGTACTATTTTTGGTTTATGTTCCAGTTATGCAGTTATAAAACTCTTTAATGTATATTGACACCCATGGAAAGTTTCTTTTTGAGGGAATGATCACTTTTAATCAAAGCTTTACCTTTGGTTATTATGAGTGGTGAATTCTTCTGCTGTGAAGCCAGCTACCTTTAATCACCACTATGTCTTAGGACACATATTAAAGCAAGGAGAAAGGTTTATATTGCTCAGCTGAATCTGTACTTAATGTTATTTATCTGAACACAGTAAAAGTTTGCTGAAAGGTTAATCGGAGGTTATTTCAATTTGTCTTTTCTTACTGGCAGGGTGGAAAACACTGTTGCTCAAAACACTTCATAAGACTTTCAGGACAATGTCCTCAGCGATGCCAAACCTCATGGAAAAGGATTTGAATGTAAACTCCAATAAAGAATCATGCTAGTCTTAAACATTTTACCCTGTTCTTATAATCTCCTGAAACACTTTACAAATTAAATTTAGTTTATATTTTTACCAAAAAACTTGGCGTGTAGAGTCACATACTGCAAAACAACATTTTGGTCAACAACAAACTGCATATACATATGAAGGTGGTCCCATAGGATAATAACACTGTATTTTTCCTTTATTTTTTCTATGTTTAGACATGTTTAATTACACAAATACTTACCTTTGTATTACAGTTGCCTACAGTATTCAGTTTAGTAACATGCTGTACAGGTTTTTAGCCAACAAGCAATAGGCTGTACCATAATAGTGCAGAAGTATAGCAGGCTATTACATAAAGGTTTTATGGCCTCTGTGATGTTCACACAACAACAAAATTGCCTAGTGATGCATTTACTATAACATATCCCATCCTTAAGGGACACATGAATGTGTATACACACACACACACACATACACATATTACCAAATGGATACATAACAGAGTTACCTACAGAAAAATTTAAACTTTGAAATAATACTCTTAGGGAATGTTACCTTTTTAAAAGATATTCTTTAAATTTATATTTGCTATTATGTTGCCTTATCAATATTTACATGTAACATTATACATTTAATTAAGGGACTTTTTATATTAGCATTTTAGCCAGCATATTTATTATCTATTTTACCTTGTGTTATGAGTTAGGTAAAAAGAGATCTTCTTCCTGCTTTAAAGAGACCTCAGTTTAGTGACTAAGTAAACCAACCAAAGAGGATGCAGGTACCCTGGTAGCTTGGGTAGGAAGAAGCCTTCACTCTCAGTAGTTAAGGTGATAATGGGATGGAGGACTGTTCAGGAAAGACTGGTCAGAAAAGCTCAGACTTGTCTAGGTCTGAAAAGGAGGGAAGACTGAGTTAGGTGGGAAAGGGCATTCGAAACAGAGACAGCAGCACATGCCAAGTGTTGAAGCAGCATAGCCTGGCATGAGGAGGTACACAGTAATTTGACTCAGCTGGAATGATGGGTGCAGGGGGCAGATCCTCATTTTCAGACTCACAAGACCTCAAAGCTAAAGAAAGAACATGCTGGTTTTTTTTTTGCAGTGGACAAATCCCTGCCATTCTGTTTGTCACTTTCTGGATGAATGCTCAGGCATCTCTTCCTTTCTGATTACATCCCTGGCTGCTTTTCTATGCCACTCCATGGATTACTGCTTCAAGTTTACACCCCCATCCCGTATGATACCGTCACCTCACTTGACACGTGTAGGTTCCAGACCAGTGCCTTACCTTTCTGTAACCTCATGAACTAACAAGGTGTAGATATTTAATACATATTAACCCAGATTATAGCATGTGTTAACTCAGAGGAGCTGCTTACTTATAAATAAGTAAAAGAGTTAAAAACTAATCATCAATGAATCCATCAAATAAGTTACCATATAGCTTTCCCCCTGATAAACCAGCACTTGGACCATTCAACATTTTTTTTATTCACTATGCATGCAGCTTTAGCTATGACTAAACTTTTACAAAGAAGACTTGCAAGGTTACCAATTAGATGTAACATGCACTAGATTCCATTCATGGAGAAAGCCAGTTGGCTGCTGTTGAAAATTGGGCAACTGACAAGATTAGAAAAAAACCAAAACCAAAACAATGCCTGTTAGCTTCAGATCTCCTTTTAGTTTTGGAGTTTGCTGTATTAAACTGTTCCATTACACTTTGTAGAATTGTGTGGAGTGGAGTTCTGTTGATCTAAGAGCTTAATACCCATGACAAAAAGGTTCAAGTTTTGTATGTGAACTCCTACTTACAGTATTGTCATCACAGACATGAAGAATGTTAAAAAAAAAGGCAGTATGGCAGTTAAGAGCACTAGCTTTGAAGGTGACCCAAATTGGAATCCCAGTTTTAATTCTTGGCCAAGTATTTTAACTGTACTAATTCAGAGTTTTCTTGCATGTGTGATGGCAATAATTTCTGTTCTTTTTCATTAACTTTGGAAAATTATTTATATGAAGATTATCTGACATCTTATTTTTGTATGTATCCTAGAAAGTATAAAATGTGATATGAATTAAGTTGATATTAATAGAAAGGTATAATGTTTAGGGGAAATATCAAACCTGTATGTGAGATTTTGTAATCACCACTGGGTATCTGAGTAGAAGAAAACATGAGAAAAAATAATAATTGTGAATAGTGTTAAGAAATCATGACTGAGAAGAGGGCAGGCCTCTGGGCAAGAAAACTAGATTTTTGAAGATAATAGCTTTGAGTGGAAAATGAGAGGTTTGTAATCATCCAGAATAATGGTGTCTGAATTCTTCAGCACTCAGTAGTAGACACATGACATGTTTGTTGTCTCAGAATTCTGAGGGCAATTCACAAAGAAATTGTTACAAACCATGAATCATTACACAACATTGCAATACCTCAAAAGAGTGAGTAAGTCAAAGCACTTAACAGATCTTGAGAAACTTGAAATAACAGGCATGTTATTCTTGGGTGAACAATCTCTCTAATTATGTGAGAGTTGTGTGTGCCTTTTCCTCCTCCACCATATTATGAATGTTTAATGTAGAGAGAATTACTGAAGGTTTGCACAGCAATTGGTAAACAATGCAAAAATTACCAGTAATAAATATACAAGATTGTGTGGGTAGGGGCAGGGACATTGGAGGCGAAATGAAAGACTAAGAAAAAAGTGATGTGAGTTTTAGAAAAACACAAAGATTAGGCAAGGTTGAATGTTTTGAGGGGAAATCAAAGCAACACATAAAAGAAACTAATAACACAGTTAGATGACTTTTTTAAAGTTAAGAGATTTCTCAAGAAAGAGTTCTTAATAATAGAGTAAAAAAAAAATCCTGTGATGGGGATGTTCTTTATAGAATATTTTGATCTCCAATTTAATTTTATGTCTGAATTTATAATCAGAAAAGGTTTTGTTTCCTTATGGTTTCATCAGACTAAATTAAATTGTAATTGCTTAGATGGTATAAATATGTGCACAAAGTTGAATTCTTGAACACCATATAGTGGCCAGTTGGCTAATTGTAACTCTAAATCACTTATCACAGTATGAAGTTTTGTTTTTTTTTTATATTGTTCCATAATACCAACGTGAGTATGATGTTTCTGATAAGTACATAAAGAAAACATGAACTTACAACTGGAGCAGTAGGGCAAGGCTGCACCTTTATTATTTAACTCTTCGAGAAAGTGCTACTGTTGACAACTCAGACACCTCTCCATGGGTACCTCCATAATTTTGTCATAAATTTAAATTTATTATAATGTTTTTAGACCTGTTTGAACTATAGTACACAGCCCATTATAACCATGTTTGAATTATATTTATCAATCTTTTTTTTTTTTTTTTTTAAGACGGGGTTTCACTCTGTTGCCCAGGCTGGAGTGCAGTGGCAGGATCGCAGCTTACTGCAACCTCAACCTCCTGGGCTCTAGCGATTCTCCCACCTCAGCCTCCCAAGTAACTGGGACTGCAGGCATGGGTCACCACTCCTGGCCAGTAGTTTTTGTATTTTTTCACAGAGACAGGTTTTCACTATGTTGCCCAGGCTGGTCTCATACTCTTGAGCTCAAGCGATTGGCACACCTCAGCCTCCCAGAGCGAGGGGTTATAGGTGTGTGGCACTACACCCAGAAGACAATAAAGTATTTTTTAAAAGTGAATTATTTGTAAGAGAGATATCTATTAGTAAGCTTTTTGAACTATTCACGGAATAAGTTTCAATTTTCTGTTTTTTCCAACTAGTTTAATACTGAATAAAAATGTATATATTCTTCTCTGGGTGTCAACCTGAACTCCTACATTTTCTTTACTAACGATTGATTTCTTTTTTGGAATGATGTGATTACTTTTGTGACATTGTCACTTAAACAATTACTAAGAAAGAGTTAAAATATGTGACCTCAGGCAGACTCTTAATGTTCATATTTAATGAAAACATACATTCTTACTTCCAAAAACTATGTAAAATTACAAATGAAAATGGCATGGTGACATTAAAATGAGCAGCTCTGTATATTTTCTGCCTTATTACTAAACAGCAGAGGTAAAGGAAGTCTCCTTCTTATCAAGTTAACAGAATTTAAATAAATAATCTATATCAATAATTATTATAAATTACTTGTAAATCTAAATCAGACTTTTACACCTATAGTAAAATGTGATGCTAAGTAACATCCTGCATGATGTTATTCATTTTTACATCTTAATGAAGTATCATTTTCATTAGAATATTTGAATCTAGAAATGTTTCTTTTTTATTTTTAGAAATAACTTAATAGTGGCTCATGTGGCTTTGTCTTAGGATGCATATTATGTGTGAATACATACAAAAATTTGAATAAAATATGCTAACATCAGTTAGGATACTTCTAGCCACAGGAAATAAAAGACCCAAATCATAGCTTAAATATTGTTTATTATCTCACATAATAAGATGTTTATAGTTAGCACAGATCCAGGGTTAATTCAAGGGCTCAGTGGCATCATCACCAGGTTGGTTAAATCGTTAACATTTTCCTGTCAACCTCAGCCTGTGAACTTTAGACACTTGGACTGTTCCAGCATCACCTCCTCACATAGTTGTGTCCAGATACGGAAAAGGGAAGCTTCTCCACAACCATCTCTTTGTAAGTACAACTTCTCCATTATTGGTCAGCGTCAGATCTTATGATTCTGTTTAGAACAGTCACTAGCCTAGGGGAAATGAGATAACCATAAATTAAATTCAACTATGATTCAGAGCTGGGGACATGCTCGACCTTCATGAAGGTCATGGTCAGTTTAAGGTGAGAGAATAA
The DNA here is from genome assembly GCF_000951035.1 of Colobus angolensis palliatus. Classification (NCBI taxonomy): domain Eukaryota; kingdom Metazoa; phylum Chordata; class Mammalia; order Primates; family Cercopithecidae; genus Colobus; species Colobus angolensis. The sequence continues at coordinate 30,944,617 of NW_012118487.1, forward strand.
AATCAAGATTTTGCTGAAAGAGTATGCTAAATGTAGGATGATAGTTTGGTAATAAAAGTGTGTCTGCCAAATAGCAATTCGGAATATTTTCTAGAATCTATTAAACAAAAACTTTACTTTGTTTTAAGCACACAGTTTAAAAAATACTAGTCTCAACTGGAAGTACAAGTCTCATGGGTAAAATCTTTTGGGATGAAGTAGCAGTTAACTTTCTGGTCTTTCATGAATATTCCACTTATTGCAAGAGAGTTGTAGTACATTGGCATTTTACTAACAGAAAACCAAAGTCTCTAAACAATTGCCCTTCCCACAATGTTATTGCACCAATAATTTAGATATTATGTATAAGAATTTGCCAGAATTTTCACATTTTATCTTCCAGTACCTCCTTCTCTTATTATTCCCCACTGTGTTCCATTTGTGCCCTCTCTCAAATGTTATTTCCTGCTAAGCCTTTTATATTTTGACTTTTTAAATGCAAGATTGTAATAATTTAACAAGCATTTTAGCTGATAATTTTCACCACAGGAGTTGTGAACTGTAATGCAAGACTAAATATTAGTCTAAGAGCTAGGATACCTAAGAAGAAGTGCCAAAATTATTTTGTTTTATTAGAAATTGTAAATAGGGAGTATAGAGACCTGAATTTTATTTATTTATTTATTTATTTATTTAGACAAGGTCTAGCCCTGTCTCCAGACTAGAGTGCAGTGGCAATTATATCTCCCTGCCAACTCCAAATCCTGGGCATAGGCAGTTCTCCCACCTCAGCCTTGTGAGTAGTACAGGCACATACCACCATGCCTGGCTAATTTTTTGTGATTTTTGTAGGGGTGGAGTCTCTCTGTGTTGCCCAGGCTGGCCTTGAACTCCTGGCCTCAAGCAGTCCTCCCACCTCAGCCTCCCAAAGTTATGGGATTACAGATGTGAACCGCTTAGCTTGACCATGGCCTAAATCTTATTACACAAAATGAACTGTCAGCAGTTTGACAATAATAAGAACATGCACTAAATAATTGCTGAAGTTTATATTGTTATGGACATTCATATTTAAATTCTTAGAAATTAAAGGCATAAAACCATATATACTGCTTTTAAAGGATGCACAAATATTCTAAGCCTCCTTTTAAAGAATTATTATCTACAAAATTTTAAAACTTTCATTTTCATTGATCAGTGTATTAAACATAATGCCAATTATTTATTTTAGGCCATTGATGTAATGCAATGCAGTTACATTGATGTAATTCACTGTATGTTAGTAAAATGGAAGAGACAAGATGAAATAAGCACACATATATTTTCTATTATGGAGCAGAACTGAGGCTAAACTGTGTAGTGTTTGGGTATTACTAAATGCTTAGGTAAAGTGTGTGTGTGTGTGTGTGTGGGTGCGTGCACATACATGCACAAGTATATTTTTCTCCCCATATTCTGTTTCTGCCTAGGTTATGACATTCATTCTGAAATGTCTAACACTGGAAACATTATTTTTATGATCTCTCCAAATGTGAAAAACAAGTAAAAGAAGGTAAAGAGCAAAAGTGGGAAATTTACCTATGTAATAATTGAGTTTATATTAAGAGTTGATTTTCTGAAATTAGAAATAAGTTTGTGATAGACTGGATGCCATGTTATATATGTATCTTGTTATAAACTTGTTGGTAAGCAGGTTTGAAACTTGATCATGCAGTAGAGTCACGTATTCATTTATCTTTTTGCATGTTCAATGAAATGCTTTCTATTGAAGTAGTTTCCTATTATGTATATGTGGTATTGGTGTGTTTGGATATAGACAACCTGAATTTCACAATGTGTTTTAAATATTTAAATTCTCCTTTTTACTTTTGAAAACAATTAGCAAATCAGTACACAAATACAAGTAAAATGTGTTCAAAGATAATGTGGACAAATAAAAATACTGAAATTTTTCATTACTTTTATTTCTGCATCTTTTGCATAGGAAGTATGAAAAGGCAGTATCTACTGGTTGTTTCACTTCTTTGGATCTAGGTACTAAACTGTTTAAGATATTGAACTGTTAGCTATATGGCTGGAAACTCTTTTTTTTTTTTTTTTTTTGAGACGGAGTCTCGCTCTGTCGCCCAGGCTGGAGTGCAGTGGCCAGATCTCAGCTCACTGCAAGCTCCGCCTCCCGGGTTTACGCCATTCTCCTGCCTCAGCCTCTCGAGTAGCTGGGACTACAGGCGCCCGCCACATCGCCCGGCTAGTTTTTTGTATTTTTAGTAGAGACGGGGTTTCACCGTGTTAGCCAGGATGATCTCGATCTCCTGACCTCGTGATCCGCCCGTCTCGGCCTCCCAAAGTGCTGGGATTACAGGCTTGAGCTACCGCGCCCGGCCATGGCTGGAAACTCTTATCTGTGAGTCAGAGTTTTCTTCAGGCTGGTAAAATGTAACTGTCTTCCATGCTAGGTTCGGCATGATCTGGAAGAAGGTGCACTCTTTATTGCCAGCCCACTGAATTTCTGAATGATGACCTTGCAACCCATGCAAAGTCCTTCATGCAAGCCTAGACTGGCTGGATATGGGGTCTATTTCTTGTCTCTTTTACCTTGGAATCAGCCCTGAGGGTTGACCTTACACATTTTTATCATTCTAGCTGAGAAAGAAGGAAATCAGGTAAGAAGGTAGGAAGTGCCCTTCCCAATTAGGCAAAAAAGGCACCAACTCTCTTTGCCATGTTTGCATTTCCCTAGCTTTCCTCCCCATCTTGTTTAGCTTTCCTTCTTGGAGGCGTTCTTTAAGTAGGACATGAGTTCCTTGAGGATCCAGAGAATAATGGTTGCTTTTAGTTCTTGTACTAAAAATCAAGAGTGGATTAATTCTAAGTGGCCCATTTTGATAAAGATCCTTAATTTCCTTCTCAAGATTTGTGTGAGCATTGTTTGTGACCAGAGACCCTTTTATCTTGAGGATATACATGGATTCAGGGTAGATAGTCTTAACATAAGCGAATGACAGTTGAAAAGTAGCATAGAATCCCTAAATGACCGCCCCTCAGGTATAATAATATTGTTAATTAAGTTTTCAATCAATTGAAATAACAATTTAGAAAATAATGGTTTAGATAAACTCCTATCCAGGTTTCCTTTAAGGTACAATAAGAGAAAGAGAAAGAAATCTCAGATCATCAAAGATATCCTTAAGAAAGATAAGAAAACACACTTAAGACTGCTGTAATTCAATGATGTAAGTGGTCACTGGCGGTATTCTAGTTAATTTGTTTTCTTCTACATATTGTAAGTGGGCAGTGTAATTAATCAAAGCAATCAATCAGTGCCAGCATAATTTGCATTTTTTAGGTATTTCCAAAACAATCAACATAAACCTTGCCTCAAATTTATTATTCTTGGGGTAAAGTAAGTATGAAAGAGAATGTAATGTAGCAGGCTGCAATGAGACGTACACTAACAAACAGTCTAAATATCACCTGGGTTCATTTTTAGTTTCAGTACCCAAAACCCAATTACTTTAATCCAATGACTTTAATACAGTTATTCTGTTGAGTATAATCAAATATGTTTCATATATAAACAGAATTGGACCTAGTGATTTCTAAGGAATTCTTAAGTGTACAATATTATGAAATAATAGAAAAATATAACACTAGAGAAAAGCACTCAGTTTAGATTAATTGTAAAGACAGAATCAGAAAAGTGCTTAGAAATGGTACTACAGCTAGAGCAGTGTTGACTTCAAGTGAGAGTTATTGAGTGGAATTTTCTTTCTTTTTTTTTTGAGATGGAGTCTCGCTAACACCCAGGCTGGAGTGCAGTGGTGCGATCTTGGCTCACTCCAAGCTCTGCCTTCTGGGTTCACGCCATTCTCCTGCCTCAACCTCCCAAGTAACTGGGACTACAGGCGCCTGCCACCATGCCTGGCTAATTTTTTGTAGTTTTAGTAGAGACGGGGTTTCACCGTGTTGGCCAGGATGGTCTCGATCTCCTGACCTCATGATCCACCGGCCTCGACCTCCCAAAGTGCTGGGATTACAGGCATGAGCCACCGCACCCAGCCTGAGTGACATCTTCTAAGTTACATTTTTGAAGCTGAAAGGTGCAGGTGTCAAATAATACAGTCACAACTCAATTAAACTTGTGCTTAAAATTGTTTTAGAGAAATATATTTCAAAATTTGCTCTCACTTTCAGTCAAAAGATTGACATAGAATACACTGTAAACATTTTAAAGGAAGGCCAACAATCCTTATCAACATGCAGTTTTCTATAATTACTTTATAAGTGTTTTGGATGATACATATTAACCTTCTATACCCTGTAGGTTTATATATTAAGGACAGTAATCTTAACTATTTCAAAATATGTTTTTGAAATCTTTCTTAGGTTGTCTTATGACTTAGAACATTAAATGTAAGTTTAAGAATAATTACCTAAATATTGTACTTTTTCTTCACGTAAGGTAGATTCTGTGATGAGCTATATTTTTGTTATTTTTACTTTGTGGCACTAGGGAGAGAATTGTCTTAAGATTTTTAAGTCCTGGAGAAATTTATTTATCTTAAAATACTTTGGTCAGAGCATTCTGTGATTAGAATTATGAATAACTACACAAAATTTAAAGTTAGATAATAAATACCAAGCTTAGACTCAATTTTCAACTGAAAGAATTGATTTTCTTAATAATGTATTGTTTTAGTTGCAGAATAATGAAATAGCAGGATACTTAGGACTTGGAAGACTTACTACTATAGATAGAGTCAGACTTTAAATATATTACCAGTTTGGATCCAGAGACAGTAATAAAACAGTATTCAATAAATGGAGTGCATTAGTCCATTTTCATGCTGCTGATAAAGACATACCTGAGACTGGGAAGAAAAAAGAGGTTTAATGGACTTACAGTTTCCCATGGCTGGGGAGGCCTCACTATCATGGCAGAAGGCAAGCTGGAGCAAGTCACGTCTTACATGGATGGCAGCAGGCAAAGAGACAGAGAGCTTATGTAGGGAAACGCATGCCTTTTTTTTTTTTTTTTTGAGACTGAGGCTCGCTGTGTCACCCAGACTGGGGTGCAGTGGTGTGATCTTGGCTCACTGCAACCTCTGCCTCCTGAGTTCAAGCGATTCTCCTTCCTCAGCCTCCCAAGTAGTTGAGATTATAGGCACATGCCAGCACGCCCAGCTAATTTTGTATTTTTAGTAGAGACAGAGTTTCACTATGTTGACCAGGCTGGTCTCAAACTCCTGACTCCAGCCAGTCCACCACCTCAGCCTCCCAAAGTAACTTCCATTTTTAAAACCATCAGATCTTGTGAGACTTACTCACTATCATGAGAACACCACAGGAAAGACCCGTGTCCATGATTCATTTATCTTCCGCTGGGTCCCTCCCACAACACGTGGAAATTATGGGAGCTAAAAGATGAGATTTGGGCGGGGTCACAGAGCCAAACCATATTAGTGAGTCACACAGATGTTTTGATTTTCCACTACAGATAAAAGTTACGTTTGCACCATACTATAGTCTATTAAGTATACAGTAGCATTATATCTGAACAACAATGTAAATACCATAAGTAAAAAAATATTTATTGCAAAAAATCTTAAAAGTCATCTAAGCCTTTAGCAAGTAGTAATCTTTTTTGCTGTTAGAAGGTTTTGCCTCCGTGTTAATGGCTGCTGACTGATCAAAGTGTTGGTTGCAGAAATTTGGGGTGGCTGTGGCAGTTTCCTAAACTCACACAGCAGTGATGTTTGCTGCATCAATTAACTCTTCCTTTCACAAAACATTTCTCTGTAGCATGTCGTGCCATTTTATAACATTTCACCTATAGTAAAACTTCTTTCAAAATTGGAATCAGCCCACTCCATACCTGTTCTTGCTTTATCAACTACCTTTATGTAATATTCAAATCCTGTGTTGTCATTTTAACAGTGTAACAGAACATCTTCATCAGGAGCAGATTCCTTCTCAAGAAATCACTGTCTTTGCTCATCCATAAAAACAACTCCTCATCCATTCAGGTTTTATTATAATTTTGCAGCAGTTCACTCACATCTTCAGTCTCCTCTTCTAAATTTCTTTCTCTTGCTATTTTCACATCTCTTGCTATTTCCACCACATCTTCTTCCACTGCACTGTTGAACCCCTCAGAGCCATCCATGAGAGTGGAAACAACTTCTTTTGAGATCCATCCAAGGAATCACTATCTCTGGGCAGCCATAGTCTAATGAAATGGATTTCTTAAATAACAAGACTTGAAACTTCAAATTACTCCTTGATTCATGGGCTTCAGAATGGTTATTGTGTTAGCAGGCATGAAAACAGCATTAATATCCTTGTACATCTGCATCAGAACTTTTGGGTGACTAGGTACGTTATCAATGAGCAGTAATATTTTGAAAGGGATCTTTTTTTTCTTTCTGAGTAGTGGATTTAAAATCTTCAGTAAACCATGCTGTGAAATAGATATACTGTCACTCAGGCTTTGTTATTCTATTTCTGGAACACAAGCAGTGATTTAACATAATTCTGAAAGGATCTGGTATTTTCAGAATGGTAAATGAGCATTGATTTTAACTTAAATTCACCAGTGGTATTAGTCCCTAACAAGAGAGTCTACTTGTCCTCTGAATCTTTGAAGCTAGGCTTTGACTCTTCCTCTCTAGCTATGAAAGTTCTAGATGACACCTTCTTCCAATTGAAGACTATTTCACCTACATGGATGATCTGTTGTTTAGTGTAGCTGCCTTCATCTGTCCTCTTAGCTTATCTTCTGGATAGCTTGCCACAGCTTCACCTTGTACTTTTTTCTTATGGAGACAGCTTCTTTTTTTGAACCTCATGAACCAACCTCTGCTTGCTTCCAACTTCTCTGCAGCTTAGTCACCTCTCTCACCCTTCATAGAATTGAAAAAAAGGGCTTTCTTCTGGATTGGATTTTGGCTTAAGAGAATGTTGTGGTTGGTCTGATTTTCTGTCCAGGGCACTAAAACTTTATTTTGCTCAGCAACGGAAAGTTGGATCCTTGAAAGTCAGCCTGGTAATTAATATATGATCACAAAAGCAATTGACAATTTTACTTTGTAGTTTCCTGAGGGCTTTGAAAGAACTATGTTTGTTTCAGGAAAGGAACAATAGTGTATTATTTGAAACGAAGACAGTAAAAACCTGCACTTTTTATTTAGTGGCCAGAAAATGTCCATAAATCATGTTTTAGGGGATGGAATTTGGAGTGAATGACCCATTGTTTGTATAAAGATTTAAACAAATACTGATCAGCAGCTTTATTCTTTATTATTAATGTCCTGTGCTTGTTAGTAAAACCCAATTGCTTGGGGTTTTGTATCCCTGGAGAATTTATTTTTGTTATCTTTGTCACTGTTAGGCTTCTTACTAAAGAGGCATTCAAGTAAGTAAACAACTTAGGAGAAGCAACAAGAATTGAAATCTATAAAGCTTTGTTTTCTCAACTTGGCACTGCTGCTTCTGCCTTTGCAGTCTGGGATTAGATGATTGATTTTTTATCTTAGAAGCTCATTTTTATATGAGTGTGAAATGAGTCTTTCAAAATATACTTTGTGAAGATAACATAATTAGTTACTCTCATCAACCAACAGGGACAAACCTCTCCTTTTTGTGATTTCTACAGGAGGATTGATTTAACTGTTACATTTTGTCATGTTTTTCAAAGAGCAGTAAAGAATCCCCCAGCAGGAAGAATGAGAAAAGAAGCAGCTCATTTTTGAGGATATGCTATGTACAAAACACCTTAACTGGCAACTGATAGTACCTTTCAGACAAATTATCTGAGTCACAGAGAAGTTACCTAAATAGTTTAGTCGTTATCACATAGCAAATGGTTGAGAAGATTTAAAGTCAAACAACGTTTCCATTATTTAGGACCTATAAAGTATGAAGCATCATGGTAGTCTTTGGACACGAAAAGTTGACACAGGACTACATTGTAGGAGTTACTTCTAGGTAAAAGTCATTTTGTTCTCTAATTCTAAAACTCTAGCTCTCTTAGTGTATTATAGACTGGTATTGGAAATGGAGCTTAGAGATTATATAAAGAATCTATAACAGAGGACATGGAAGCAGGGAAGTTTTAGTAATGTTAGACCAATGATTTGTATTACATCTGAAGTGCTCCAAAATCTGAAACTCAAAGGAAATTCTCGTTGGAGTATTTTGCATTTTGCATTTTCTGATTAGGGATGCTCAATTGGTAAGTATATATAATGCAAATATTAAAAATCTGAAAAAATTCAAAATGTAAAATACTTCTGGTCCCAAACATTTTGGATAAGGGCCACTCAGCCTGTCACTCTGTCAGTTCTGTATTGGGAAGCCATACGTGTTTTTGAACAAAGGAATTATGTTATTTAGATTGAATTTGTTAATTTTAATTTTTAATAAAAAATTTACGATTTTCTGGTGAATTTTATCCCTAGTAAAATTTAGTCTGTGATATTTTGGTTGCATTCTACTTTGCTAAACCATTTCATTATTCCTAAGCACAAAATGATTGGATCTGATGACTGGACTTCGTTGCTGCTTGCTCTCACCCTCCTCAGCAAATTTCAGTTTTACCCCATCTCCTCTCACGGTTTTAGTTCCTAGATCTAAATTACAGATAGCCATCTGTCTACCCCACCGCTCATGCACTCGTTTACTAATTTCACAAACACTTTTAAGCACTTTCTATGTGCCAGGCCCTGAGTGCACAAATATTCGTTGAGTGCTTTCCATGTGCTGTGACTTGGGGCATGATGGTAAATAAGGCAAACCTAGTCCTATACCTAGGGGACTTACCTTCTAATTGAGGAGGCAAACAAGAAACAGCTAATTAGTCTAATTGCTTTATTATATGTGCCATGAGAGACAAGTATAGCATGTTTGGAGAGCATATTACAAAAGGGATGAGAATAGGGAATTATCCTAGCAGGGTAGATAAGAGAGATGACATTTGTGCTGAGACCTAAGGAATGAATAGAGTTAACCAAGCAAAAAAATGTGGGATGCAGATTGCCGGAGAGAGGCTGGGTGTCAGCTGGGGTCACCAAAGGGATGAACTCAGAAAAGGAAGTGTATTTTACTTTATTTCCCATCTGAAATTTCTAGCACCTCATAGTGTCTGCACATTTAGATTTTATTAAATAAAAATGTAAAGTAGTATATTATATTTTGCTTCACTTCCTGATTGCCCGTTCCTAGGATATTGGAATTTATATTTTAACTACCACAGTGCCTCGAATAATCCTTTGCATATAATATTTTCTCGACTGATACTTGATTTAATATACTAACATTTTTTGCTAGATTTGGAATGGAGTCGATAAAGAAAGAAGAATCTTTTTATAAAAATAACTTACATAGTCATTACTTACCCTATTATAATTTCATGATTGACTTAGAATTATTTAGTTATGGTCATTTGAATGTGCTACTTAATATTTGTCATGAGTAATTTTTAGATTAAAGAAGAGCAGTGTTGAAAATGAAACTACTTGTATACTTAGAAAGGTGATTACAGTTGACAGTAATTTATTGTACATTTCAAAATAACTAAGAGTAAAATTGGATTGTTTGTGTAACACTGAGAAAGGATAGATGCTTGAGGTAATGGAAACTCCATTTTCTCTAATGTGATTGTTAAGCATTGTATGCCTGTGTCAAAATACCTTACGTACCTCATAAAGATATACACTTGTTATGTACCCACAAAATTAAAAATTAAAAATTAAAAAAAGGAAAAGGAAAACAGAAAGATGTGTAGAAGCTATATCATTTCATGGCGTTGAAATTTTTAATTTGAGATGTTTAGATAAATGGACCACTGTTTTTCAGGCTGTATTGTTTTTGACTGTTGAAAAGCAGAATGCAGATAGATTTGTTGTATTAATTGTAGAGTTCTTGTACTTTTGAAAGAGAACAAGTTATTGTGCTTTAGAATTGTACTGACTTTTTTTTTGTTTTGATGGCACCGTAATGAATAAAAATAATCTCATTAACAACAAGAAAAACTCCTAGCTTTAGTAAAAGATAACTCTTATCTCACCAGGTAATATGAAAAATAGCATACAGTTTTAAGATTCCAAAGTTCTCACCAGAAGTTCTATGTTATAAAGAAGAGACTGCTGTTATAATTTTGTGTATAAAGAAGAATCAGACAGGGAAATTAAGGAGAAATCCAGATAACCAAGACCTTTAACAATGTACACAATGACTGAACTTCTCAAACTTTCTCATTTTAATACAATATAGAAACCCTGCCTCTGTAGACATGTGTATTTCCCTATGACTTAATTTTCTCAACTGTCAAATGGGGTACTAAATAGTACCTGTTTCAGAGATGTATTGGAAGATTAAGAAATCTGAAGTTTAGAAGATGTCTGATACTCAGTGAGTAAACAATATTAGCTATTCTTTGCTCACTAGCACAAATAATCAAGTAACTTTTTTTCAATAAGGAAACACGTATTTTTGAACCTTTCATGAAATAAGTTCTTTAGTTGTTTTTACATAATGAAGCAAACACTTATATGAGTTAGTTTGGTTTCTTTAAGGAGAACCTTGAAGAACTTTTCCCCAAAGTTTTATGATTTAAAATATTGTGAGAAAGTGACTAGAAATAGATATTTTTTCATTAAGTTTCTAGAGGACATAGGGAAACTTTATCTGCACACTCAGGTCATTGTTTATTTTGTTTGTGGTTTCTCAATACAAGAAAGTATTTGCTTTTGACTCTTTTTCTGTTCCAACTCATGTTGTCTTCCTCGGGAGCAGCTGTCATTCTTAGGCAGAATCTCCTTTCTTTGTGTTCTCTCTTCCGTCTCAGAGTAATTGGTTCCTTAGCATTTTATTGATGATATGGAACAGATTCTGAAATAATTTCTTCAAATTTCTGTGCGAAATCACTTTTTTTTTTTTTTTTGAGACAGGATTTTGCTCTGTCACCCAGACTGGAGTGCAGTGGCACAATCTAGATTCACTGCATCCTCCGCCTCCCCGGTTCAGATTACAGGTATGCAGCACCACACCTGGCTAATTTTTGTATTTTTATTAGAGACGGGGTTTCACCATGTTGGCTAGCCTGGTCTCAAACTCCTGACCTCAAGTGATCCTCCTGCCTCAGCCTCCCAAAGTACTGGGATTATAGATGTGAGCCACCGTGCCTGGGCTTAAATCACTTTTGAGGTAGATGTTTTTCTTTCTGATATGTCAGGACAAAATTACCTTTTCTCGTGTTGCAGCATTTTTTTTACAGTCTTCATATATTTATTTTACTATTTACCTTGCTTGAATGAAGAGACATCTGGTGAGGCTAGGTTTTTACTGGCAGATAAGATGTGTGGACTTTCTTCTAATGGCTCAACTTCCGCATGAGTGATGGTCATATTCCCTTTCCATCTCTATAACTAGAAGGAAGATTGATAAGCTTAGATTCAGCCCAGTTCTCAGTGGCTAGCATCATATGATGTGAAGTCAGGGTGTCTTTAACCTCTATTGCCTCTGATTGTTATTGTGTTCCACATGGTGACATCATAGACATCTACAAATTCCACCATAGGCAGTTACCAGGATCATCCCTGAATACACCCTGTTCATAATAGTTAACTTGCGGTGTACCTCCTGCACTGCAGGCTTAACAGCTGCCATCTCCCTTTGTTTCTTCTTTCACTCATCAATTGTTTTTGCTTTTTTTTCCCTGTTAATTGCAATATCTGAATGGCCATACACATAAGAGGTTGTGAATAGTACTCTGGCCATTTAAAACTATTGTTTCAAATAGGGAATTAGGCCAGATCTGGTGGCTTGTGCTTGTAATCCCAGGACTTTGGGAAGCCCGAGTGGGCAGACTGCTTGAGCTCAGGAGTTACAGACCAGCCTGGACACCATGACAAAAACCCTTTTCTACAAAAAAATACAAAAATTACCTGGGCATCATGAGGTGAGTCTGTAGTCCTAGCTACTCAAGAGACTGAGGTGGGAGGATGGCTTGAGCCCCATAGGTAGAGGTTGCAGTGAGCTGAGATTGCGCCGCTGCACACAAACCCAGGCAACAGAGTGAGACCCTGTATTAAAAAATTGTTTTAAAAAGATAAAATTTATTTAGTCTTTTATAAATCCAGTGTTTTTGCCTAAGAGGCAGTTTAAGGGAAGATGTCAGACATCTTCCTTCCTTTTTCTCGGGTGTGTTGGCTTTTTTTGTTTCTTGAACTAAATCATAGGTAGGCTACTGATTCATTTTTTTAATTTCAATTTCATTGACTTTGTTATTTGTAGAAATTCTGGGCAGAGCATATAAGGACTGTTTTGCTGGTAATAGGTTTCAGTTATATTTGAGTTTTCATCATTTTCAGGGACTATCTTAGAAACCACTTTATACTTAAGGCTCTCAAAGGAAAGGCTTGAGTTGGAGTCCTCAAAACTAGCTATTTAATAAATGGTTAAACTATTCAAATAAATGTTACAGAGATGCTGATCTATAATTTTTTTCCCTCTTAATGCCTTGAAAAAGGTAATTTTAAGGTGTCTGTTAATTTTTTCCTTTTGTATTATGGTTACGACAATTTATTAACTATATAATACACAACTATACTTTATCATCTGTAACATTTTGTGAACATCCCATAAGTTAACGTCACATATCAGAAATAATGTTCAAAGCTGTTTATTTTCTAGAAAATACTTTATGTCTAGTATTTGACCATGTCACACTGCCATCAGTATTGTAAGTCTCCTGAGAACTACTGCTGCACATGATGATATATGCATATGACACAGTAAACAGCAGATCATAGTTGTAATTCATGGATGAGGTTGCGCTTTCAGTGTTTTGACCAGGAAAGACTTGATAGTTTCAGACAATTTAGTGAGTAAGGGGAATATGTTTTGGAGCACTGGGATGTGAGTAATATTTCAATTACTTTGCATAGAAGACTATCATTTACTCAAAGTTGATATTTTTCATTTCTTTTAAGAGGCAGGACCTGTCAATTAAATTCTTTCAGCAAATGTCATGAATTGCAACATAAGTCCAAGGACTGTCTGGCAGGGACCTTGGGATTAAAATGGTGAACACATTAGCCATGGTGCCATGTTCATGGACCTTTGAGCCATTATTTTACATTTAAGAGATTGCATTACGTAGTGTCACAACTTTTACCAAACCATATCCTTTTGTGCTATTATTCACTAAATATTTTTTCTTACATTGCACAAGGAATTTTTTCTTAAATGAATAGATTTCAAAAAGAAGTTATTGGAAATGTCTATGGAAATAAAATGTGATTTATGTATACTGAATATTTGTTAATTATCCACTATTAAGATGAAGAACATGCCCTTTTATGTAGTTCTTGAAATCATATTAAGAGCTACCACACCTTCAGAAACAGTGGTTCAGAATTGTTCTGGAACCAAATACCTGGAAGGAGATTGTCTATCACCATCACTTCAGGAATTTGGGAGTTAAGGGGTGGGCACTATTCTCAAACTGTTCTTCCTGACACCTGTCCCTAGTGAGCTCCTAAGGTTGATGAGTAAAAAGGAATTGAAAATCACTAGTCTTGCAAGTGGAGTTTGTAATAAATAATATATCTTTTATGTCTTTTGTAATCTCATTATACATTTAGCATTATATATGAACATTCCTTTTTTTATTTAGTTTGAGACAGGGTCTTTCTCTGTAGTCCCAGCAGTGGTCTACATTTTAGGCTACAGTCATAGCATACTGCAGCCTAAAATGTCTGGGCTCAGGCAATCCTCCTGCCTCAGCCTCTGAGTAGTTGGGACTACAGATGTGCATCACCACACCTAGATTTTTTATTTACTTATAGTAGAGATTAGGTCTCGCTATGTTGCCCAGGCTGGTCTTGAACTCATGGGCTCAAGTGATCCTCCCACCTTGGCCTCCCAAGGGGTGGGATTTCAGGCATGAGCCATCACACCTGACTGACAGTCTTACAATGTAAAAATTTTTAACAACAGACGATGGATAAAAATCAATGTTTAATTTCCTAGCACCCCTAGAACAGTTGTGTATTTAAATGTTTGTTTGGTACAGAAGCATTTCTTGTCAAAGGTCAAGTCATTTGAGATTATTCAGTAGAATTAGCGCGGAGTGTTGGAATATGTAATAAGACATATTTTGTGAGCCTAAGTAATTTCCAGTCTAGTTAAAGAGATGAAACTTAAAAACATACTTTAATTAAAGAACGATGAAGGCCTATAAGCCTAAGTTGCCAAGTGTATAAGTCTGAAGGATGTGCCTCAGGCATTCACATGGGATGACAGGAGTGTGTCCTAATGGTCCGGGGTCCTTGGGCAAGAAGTCAGACTCTGGCACTTTGAAGCCTTGAGTCAACAGCGTATTCCAATTGGAGTGCATCAAAGCAGTACCACCAATAATACTTGCTAATGTATGTGCTAGAAAAAATAAATTCTTAATCAGTTTTTTTTAGATTTGAAGATTTTGTCTTGTTTGCCTGTCTTCTATGCCATAGCTTCATTGCTTGGATTTCTCAGAAATCCGTATCTTTGCCATATTGTTTGAAATTGGGCTTATGTACACATACACACATACATTTAAATATATTATATTAGCATATATTAAATGACAAGCACACTAAATGACAGCAGCTGTGACTGTCATGGTTTAATCAGAGTGTGCAAAGCTGTTATTTTTAATCCATCATGGTAAGTAAGAGTTTTAGTCATCTTCTATTTTATATAGTCTTTTATCAAGAGGTTTCTTTTGTTGTTGTTGTTTGTTCTTTATTTTTTTTCTTTAAAATTTGCCATTGATTTATTGGGAATCAATAAAACCATAGATTTATTAGGATAACCATTTGAGAAATAGCCTTTAGAGTTATATAGTAAGCAGTAGTACAGAAGTATAAGCATGCCGTCAATACATCTTTAGGTTCAGTTTTATCTTTCTGTGTGCAAAATATGACTGGGATTCTAATGTTTGTTTACAAGAATACTTAAATATGATACACTGTCCTGTAACACTTATAAATCATCCATAGACTCAATTTAATCTGGAATAATATTTTTAAAATAATTTTTATTTAAGCTCAACAATAAAGTGGGTATATAGTATATTCTAAGCAATATAGTTTTCTTAATACATTATATTCCTAGGTGTGTCTTGACTAATTTGCATTTGAATTAAAGTATTTTAGGCACGTTTTTCTATTTAGTTTACATATAAAATATGTACATATTGAGCAAGAATTGTTGAAGGCTTGAAAATAGCCAAGATTGCTAATAGATAAGGTCTTTTACACATGGCCTATTTATGCCTAGTGTATTTCTTCACTCATTTTAACTTTTTGATTGTATGTGCATCATTTCTTATCTTTAGTTAAATTTGTAAATCAAAATCTCAGAATAATTCATTAATTTTTTGGTTAGACTCACTGGGTCCTTGTAATTGCTAGTTTTCTCGATCTGCAGTCTTTGCCAGGGAGTGGGGGAATAAATCTAATCCCTTTTAGGCCTGTTTATCTATAAATTCTCTAGTTTTGTTCTAGTTCCTGCCATTTATTTCTGTTTTAGTGCTAATATTTTCAAGGAGTTTCTTGCGCACTTCCCATTATAAGCTGATTAAAACCCCTGTCTTGGCATCTACCAATAGAAGTTGCAGCTGCTCCTATAAACGGAGCAGTTAATACGAAGGAATACGAAGGATTATAGTCTTTTCCTTTTCACATTGTTTTTCTTGCACCAGACTCTGCACAAAAAGCTCCTGCTTGTGAATAATCATTTTGTTTGCCTATAGGATTTTCTCTCTGCATTAACTTTTCGTATTTTGAACCACTCAGCATTCAATGTATTTTACTATCTCTTAAACTTTAACTTTTCCTTTGTGCAATTTCTTTAATGAAGCTTTCCAATCGCTTTACCAAGGATAGCTTTTCTTGGTCCTCTAACTATAGCAAGACATAGTATACAAATAAATTACACTATAACTGATTTCAACTTTGGAAAACTGTGTGGACGTGTCTCAGTGAGAAAGTCACTTAGTTACTTTTAGGAAATGACTGTGTGTTAAAAGGACTTTTAATCTTCTGTGGTGTTTATGCATCAGCTGCTAAGCGTTGAACATTCTTTTGAAGCACTCATCCTGTATTATGTATTAAATACATTTGGATTAATAAGCCTTGTGGAAGTATCTTTGTAATATTAATTTATTTATAAGTGAGGACGGGAAGATCCATTTAAATACAACAGGGATAATACTTTGTTCAGGAATTATAGAGAAGATTTAATTCCATAGAAACAGAATAAAGGAAACCCTCTATGAAGTAGAAGATAATAATATATCAGGTCCTCAACTTTTCATTCAAGACTTAAGACAAAAATGTCTCCTTAAATTCACTGCAGCTTTGTGGTTTTCTAACGTTATGAAATATGTTCTGTTTTGAAACACTTTAAGGTTTATTTTCTGATGAAATTCCTTTGGAAGCAATACAAGGGTAAGAAGTGGAAGGAAGGAACAAAAATATCCTATTAAGCTAATAAGAGAAAAAAACTTTTTAAAGTGTTATAATTATATAGAAAGATTTGAAAGGAAGAAGACATGATAGAGAGATGAAGTGGGAAAGTAAATGAATCACTTTTGTTAAGTGGATTCCTAATTTATTGCTGGCTACTAACCATGATCTTAGTTTTCTTAGTTTTCATTGTGATACATGAACCTTACAATAAGGGATATTTAGAATCTCAGCCATCAGTATAGGAAAATACAGGTACCGTGAACAAAAGCTGTTTTTTTAAAGTTTGGAAGTTAAATGTACAAGAATATCTTTTTGACATTATGAAAGTTATATTTCCTTAAATTAGATATGAAAGACTCAGAATTTGACTGTATTAAAATTAAAATGTTTATTTGTGTATGTGTGTGTGACAAAAACCATAACAGTGCTTAAAGAATAAAGTCAAATCAGAACCAGTGTTATTCTCAGTCTTGTTCACTGAAAAGTTCAATTTAAAAGGACACGAATAGGCATATTTGGTGGAATATTTTTATTTCCACGGCTGATTCTTTAAGAAAGTATGAAATTATCACTATTCATTTTATTACAGAAAATTTGTTTCAATTTTAGATATACCCAAGTGGTACACAAATGTAGTATTGATCAAAAATTACAAAACTTGCATCGAAGGGCTTAAATTACAAAACTCTTGCATCGAAGGGCTAGAAAACTAAAGTTTTCTTAGAGAAGAGGAAGATTTCTGTATGAGAAAGCTAAATAATCCATATTGAAGACAACTGCAAAAACAACAGTTGCTATGTGATACGCATTATTCATAGGCTAGGATCTTTTTTATTTTTTTTTTATTTTGAGACGGAGTCTTGCTCTGTCACCCAGGCTGGAGTGCAGTTGCACAATCTCGACTCAGTGCAAGCTGTGCCTCCCGGGTTCAGGCCATTCTCCTGCTTCAGCCTCCGGAGTAACTGGGACTACAGGTGCCTGCCACCACGTCCGGCTAATTTTTTTGTATTTTTAGTAGAGACTAGGTTTCACCCTGTTAGCCAGGCTGGTCTCGATCTCCTGACCTTGTGATCCGCCTGCCTCAGCCTCCCAAAGTGCTGGGATTACAGGCGTGAGCCACCGCGCGGGGCCGATCATTTCTATTGAGAACCTAATTGTAGTAAATTGAAGATCCTTTTCATCAACAGAAGTTCAAGTAGAAAAATTATCAGATTTTGAGGCTTACTGGCAGTGAAATAGCGATTCCGTTAACTGAAATTAGAAACTAATGTAGAGGAGAACCTAGAGTTCCTAAACTGATCGTGAGTTTGGAGTAGGATATATCGAGTTTGCGACATTTTGGAATGTGATTTTGTGGTTTGAAAAAGAGTTCTGAGCTATTGCTATAGATTTAAAGAGCGTATGTTTATGAAAGTACTTGAGAACACCAAGGATTTATGATTATAGAAAGAAGACTGAGGATAGAATCTTGAAGAAGAACCAACTGCAGGTATAAAAGTATACAGTTCTATAGACTATCTAGGGTAGTAAAGGAAGTAAGAAGTGGTGCCAATAACAATAAAATATAGCTATTAAAAGATCAATTAAGAACTAGCAGGTGGTTCACTGATAGAAAACAGTTATAAGAGTCTTCTGTTGTAATAGAAAACAGTTGAAAATCTCTGTATTGCTTACTTTTTAAGTGGTGCTATAAAATAGTATGCTTCGAATTTTGGGAGAGTTGCTTTTACATATCCTCTGGGTTTTCCTAGGATGTTTCTGTTCATAGTAAAGCACCACTAAGTTGATCTTCTACCATATGTACTGAGCCTTTCTTTGCTGTTTTAAATGTTGGTGACAGGTAATCCTTAAAGGGCTGTGTTTACACGAGACTCTTTCAGAACAATTTATTTTTCCAACACTAAACTTTTATTTGACTTTAAAGTGACCTGTGAAAGATTTAGTTTCCAACTTGACAATTAATTTTTGCATTACATAAATATTTTATTTGAAAATTCAAAATGCTCCCCTTTATTTTTGGTGACAGGTATGACTGCCACTAAAACTTTCAGATTTGTGGCATTCATAGGATTTAATATACTGCATTTTTGTCAAAAAATTATTTAATTTCCCTATATCACATTATTTTTGTCAGTGAATCAAGTGATTTGGTCTTGGCTGGATGTGGTGGCTTACACTTATATTCCCAGCACTTTGGGAGTCCAAGGTGGGTGGTTCACTTGAGGCCAGGAGTTTGAGATGAGCCTGGCCAACATGGTAAAACCTGTCTCTACTAAAAATACAAAAATTATCTGGGTGTGGTGGTGCACAATCTGTAATCCCAGCTACTGGGGAGGCTGAAGCATAAGCATCGCTTGAACCTGAGAAGTGGAGTTTGCAGTGAGCCTCCATTGGGCCTCTGTACTACATGCTGGGCAAAAGAGCAAGAATCTGTCTAAAAAAAAAAAAAAAAAAATTGATTTGATTTGGTCTTTTTTTTTTTTTTTTTGAGACAGAGTCTCGCTCTGTTGCCCAGGCTGGAGTACAGTGGCGCGATCTTGGCTCACTGCAAGCTCCGCCTCCCAGGTTCACGCCATTCTCCTGCCTTGGCCTCCCAAGTAACTGGGACTACAGGCGCCTGCCACCACGCCCGGCTAATTATTTTTGTATTTTTAGTAGAGACGGGGTTTCACCGCGTTAGCCAGGATAGTCTTGATCTCCTGATCTCGTGATCCGCCCGTCTCGGCCTCCCAAAGTGCTGGCATTACAGGCGTGAGCCACAGCGCCCGGCCAATTTGGTCTTTTTAAATTTGAATCTAACTTCCACATTTTTTCTTTTACACTTACATACATTCTTAGCACTCCCATCAATTCCTTTGTTTTGGGGTTTATATTTTCAGTTTTATGAGCTTCGTTTAATATGAAAACAGTATGAAACCTAGTGATTATCACAAGTTTGTGAACAGCAGGAACGGTAAGTCACTGAAAATATGAACTTCAGAGATTCTGTTGATTATTTTTCAATTCTCTAATCTTTTTCTAGATGGTCTGCTGCCCTTCTTAAGGTAACAGCAGGGTGTGGGAAAATTGATAAATAAAAACACTTGAATTGACAGATAAGCATACTTGACTTTGGTGGTGATGTTAACATAGCTCTGTGTGCACCCCTTTCACTACCGTGACCATCACCCATTACCACCATCTCCTGAAGCAAAAACAATTCTTGAAGATTGTGAATGTGAAGACACTGCATGCTTTTCAAAGTCACTTAGTTTAAGACAAAGAAGTATCACCTGGCATTATTGCCTAGCGCTCTGTGGTTCACGTAGGTTGCAATGGTACATGTAGAGCAAAGGACTGGGGCTTCAATGCAGTGGGCTGGCTGCAGGTTGTATGCCCTGTCAATGAGTATTTCTTGATTGTTGACTGCATTATTTACATGTAATTCTAAAATCTAGATCTACTTAGAATATGATCCATACATAATTTATTATAAATTTCAGCTTAATATGCATGCTAACGTATTTTATTATTGATTAAAGATTTAAAATGAAATATTTTTAAAAATTACAGTTTAATCCCTTTTAAGGATGCTTATTATACTGCACTTTTTTTATAATGTACTCCATTGTTATGTTATACATTTTTATGGAAAGGGGTAAGGGAAAATAAGGCCATCCCAGTTATTAACTGTCTTCTCCATTCCGCTTACAACGCTCAGTAGCAGGTACAGAAGTGATGATTCCAGAGCATTATATGAGCCTGACTCCAAGGAAGATTAGGGATGTTTTCACTGTGCACCATTTTACCATATATTTACCATGCTGTGCTCACTAATGGATTAAAGGAGAGCACCTATTTACAATACTATTGTCAAGAAAAACTGTTTTAATTAATATTAAGCAAAAAATTAGATTACCTATATAATACTTATAGGTAGATAGTACTGGTTGTTTCTTTAAACTTTCTTTAATATCCTTTATGGAACAGAAAGTCTGATGGTATTGGTCAAATGGTACAAAGTTTCAGGATAAAATGAGACCTAATGTACCACATGGGGACAATAGTTACAATAATGTAATGTATGCATGAAATTGGCTAAGAGGATAGATCTTATACACACACACACACACACACACACACACACACCCTACTGCACATGGTACCTGTGTAGAGGTCAGAGATATGTTAATTAAAATAAAGTATGTCTGTTGAAAGATTTTAATTATGTCATTTCAACAATTCCTTAGGAACCAAAAAATGCAACATA
The DNA here is from genome assembly GCF_000951035.1 of Colobus angolensis palliatus. NCBI lineage: Eukaryota > Metazoa > Chordata > Mammalia > Primates > Cercopithecidae > Colobus > Colobus angolensis. Next base: position 30,965,362 of record NW_012118487.1, read on the forward strand.
TGCAATCCTTGTGTTTGCTACTACATTTCAGTCTGACCAAACGGGCTTTTTTTTTGTTTTTTTCTGTTAAAAAGAAAAAGAGTAGAGGAAAACGTTTTATGGTGTTTTGTTAAATGAAACACTATCAATTTAATAAAAAAAAACTAGGATCAAATTAAATCTGTTTTATGCTACCTGACACACCTACATGGCTCAAGAGAACCACTGCTCATTTTAAAATATATGAACTCCTGCTACAGCTCACCCCAAGGGTACTGTTTACAGTTGCCAGAGAAGGAAGCAGCTTTGTCATCAATCTATGCTTGCGGTTTGGACCTTCCTCTCTGGTGGAGTTCACGATTTTTATTACTTTTTTTTTCTCTTTGTTCATGATGTCTTAATCTAGTTAGAAGTTTTCTAATTGGTAGAGTGGTGATGGTAGTGTCTTTTACAGTATAGCTTTAAGATAATTCACATGAGTGCCTAACTGGTTCATTCTAGATGCCCCCAAATTGTTAACAGCTTTTGTCATTTGCCCTTAAAAACTATTAGAGTAAATTCATCCTTTTAAGGATGTGCAATTGAGTTATCTAGTATATTCTTTTCTATATACATTTTCTGATAAAAAGTTTTTTAAATTTCTCCAGAAAAGTTAATATTTTTAAAAATTATGTAATATAAAGAATTCCTAGATTGTTCTAAATTACACATTGGAGATACATTTTTCCTGACAGTACATCAACTAGTTTTATAGAGTTGCATTGGAAGTATGTGAAATGATGTCCCTGTATTCATGCTGGACCACTTGGTGTGTGTGTTTGTATCTGCGTGTGTGTGTGTTTGTGTATGCACACATGTATCTTCTAATCCTAAAGTGAAAAATTTATCAGTTGTTTTGCTTCATAATGAAAAAGTTATTTTTGGAAAAAGGGTTCTTAACTTTGATTTCATAGATAAAGTGGTTCATAGATGGCTTCTAAGGGCCTGGTGAATATTTTGAAATTATATTCTATTGTGTGAACGCTGAGAGTTTATATAATTTTAGATTGTATAGATATATAATTTTCTGATTTGACCATTCATACCTTTCATCAGATTCTCAAAACTTTCTCAAGCCATTGGTTTAAAAGGATCAAACATAACTTTGGTTTTTAAGTAGCTGGTTCAGAAGTTTAACATACTTGAGGCATTTTGAAGGCTAGTTTTATAATTGAAGCAATTATAAAGGAACAGAGGATTATAGACATTATTTAGCAAATCATGTTAAGGTTTGTTTTTGTCTCAAAACTTTCTTCATCATTATATTCTTCTGTCCAGGTCATCCTTACTGGCATGCTCTTTATCATAATGTTGCTACTGTATTGTACTGCCACACCACAACACTTCTCGTCAGTTCTAAACATTACCTTTCAAACCCCACATCCAGCACAGAAAAATGCCATCTAAAACAAGTTTTCATCCTGGAACTGTGGTGAGGAGGGGAATTGTGAAGAGAAAATCTCAAATTTGTTATTGATTAGTATACACGTTTTTCCCAAGTCAAGCCAAGAAAATGGCATTTTATTTTTAAAACAATATTTGACTTTTTACTTCAGGAAGGAAGAAAAAATAATTTCTTCATGTATATGATGCTTTTTTGAAGTTGCTAGTTGTATTTCAGAGATCTGATAGATCATGGTGAATTAATTCTAAGTATGAATTTAATGTAACTATTCCATAGAAACAGATTTTATGACATGGTTATCAGTTGCTGGTGTCTTTGTAGAATATGGGGGATCTTAGTCAATTCTTAATACAGTAGCCTTCAGTAAACAATGATAGTTCAGAAACCAACTCTTACGTTATCCTTTTTATCTACCAAATTTTATTTGTAAATATGTTTGCAGGTGAAATATAAACTTTTTTCTCAGGCAGTTTAGCCAGTCAGCAAATATTTATTAAGTGTCTATTATGTGTGAGGCACTGTACTATGCTTTAGGAGATACAATAGTTAAACAAACAAATGAACTAAACCAAACCAAACCAAAACAACAACAGCAACAACAAAACAAGAAACAAACAGAAGCTTTGGCAAAAAAAAGTGATTTTGTTAATTAAATTTTGCACAGATACTTTAAAAACTAAGTAATCAAATAATTAAATGAATATATATGTGAGACTTGAATTCATTGTGAGGGATTTGAAATGTTTGCTTTAATACAGATTCATTTTTTCATATTTTTAACCCTAATCAGTAAAAAACGTTTGAAATAATCTATGATCTTCTGTAAATTAATATAGAATTTACCACTTTTTAAGGAGCATCAAATTCGGGAAGTATATTTACAGTTTGAAGTAGAATTAATGTTAACCCTTCTGATTCAAGCAGTGGAGTGAAGCCAGAATGCAACAAATCAGTAATAATTGATAAAGTTGTCTCCTACTTCATTGGTAATATTAGAAACATCCTACAAATAACCCATTGAAAAGCAGTCAAACCATTATTAGGATCATATTAGTTATTAAAGTTATTAGCATTGTTACTGTTTTTGTTGTTTTACCTATCTTGAGATAATGTACTGTAAATATAACAGCTATTGCCAAGTTTATGAAAGCAAAGAAAAAGTTACACTCAGTGGGCTGAGTTGAATAAAGAGGCAATAGGAAAATATACACTTGTGAATTAATCACACAAACATCCAGGTTGAAAAATTTCCTGGAATAGTGTAATGTAGTGGAAAGAAAATAGTATTTAGACGCAAAAGATTTGTATTGAAGGTTTATGTTGTCATTAGGAAAAATATGGTGTCCAATTTTCTGAGGATATTCACAGTTTAGGCCTGTTACCCTGACATAGTTAATAACATCACTCTCTTTTACTCTCAAAAATGTATTGGTTTAGATAAGATATTGTAGGATGACCCCTATTTATTGTGACAACTACTTCTGTTTTCATAAGAATTAAGTGTGCATGATACAGTTAGTTTTTCTTTGTTGTTTTAGCTGGTAAAATCTTATGTATGAGAAGGTTTTTTGTAATCGGAAAATCATTGTAAGAACTATAAAGGGATATATAGGCTGGGCACAGTGACTCACGCCTGTAATCCAAGTACTTTGGGAGGCTGAGGTGGATGAATCATGAGGTCAGGAGTTCAAGACCAGCCTGGCCAAGATAGTGAAACCCCGTCTCTACTAAAACTACAAAAATTAGCCTGCACCACGGTGGCAGGTGCCAGTACCAGTTACTCTGGAGGCTGAGGCAGGAGAATCGCTTGAACCTGGGCGGCAGAGGTTGCAGTGAGCAGAGATCGTGCCACTGTACTCCAGCCTGGGTGACCAAAAAATAAAAACAAAAATAAAAAAAAGAGAGATATAAATACGTTTGTATTCATTTGGGCAAAGTGAATAAGGTGACTCTATAAAATAGAGTAGTTTTATTTTTATCATATCACTCTTAAAGAAATTAGCATTAGTGTTTTATGGATTACTTGTGTAATGTCCATTTTTCCAAAGTGTGTTGTGTGGAAATCAACTCACAGACCATGACAACAAGCAATATTAAAACTTTGACTTTGCCTGTGATAAGGATAAGAGATAGATTTCATTGAATTAAAATTCAATGGGTTTACTAAACTGAGTGAGAAAATGGAAGAATTATTTTGTAGTTTCATCAATGTTCAATTCAGTTTTGAATGTTCTTCAGTTTATTCTCTTTATCATCTTCGAGGTACCTCATGCCTTTCTATTAGCTTTGAAAATGAAAATAATTTATTATTTCTGTAAGTCATTATCAGCAATCACAATTTTAATATTCTTCCCTATTAATTTGATCTTAAGTGTGCAATTCTCAAACACTTCTGTGCGGCTGTATTCAGGAATCCTGTTTTATTTAAGAAGATTTATTTTATTTCTATAAAATGGTTGCACCTTTGCTTTTAAAATTTCTTCCTGGAAAGCTACTGGAGGACTTGCATTAATTTGAAACAAAAGAAAACAAAACCGGCCGGGCGCGGTGGCTCAAGCCTTTAATCCCAGCACTTTGGGAGGCCGAGACGGGCGGATCACGAGGTCAGGAGATCGAAACCATCCTGGCTAACATGGTGAAACACCGTCTCTACTAAAAAATACAAAAAACTAGCCATGCGAGGTGGGGGGCGCCTGTAGTCCCAGCTACTCGGGAGGCTGAGGCAGGAGAATGGCGTAAACCGGGAGGCGGAGCTTGCAGTGAGCTGAGATCCGGCCACTGCACTCCAGCCTGGGCGACAGAGTGAGACTCCGTCTCAAAAAAAAAAAAAAAAGAAAAAAAGAAAAGAAAACCAATTTTTACAGTAGCCAATGAGTTTCTAACCGCAGGGTCCCTTTATCAATAGCAAGAAGAAACTTATTCTGCCTAAATCTGAGAAGTCTTTAACTCACCATCAGGAGGACTACAAAACCTTGGCAAGCAAGAGTCACCTTACCATATGGAACTTTTAAATATGTAGTTTCTGGGACAAGATGTTAAGGGATAATAATTGCTACTTTGCAGGGTTATTTAAAGCATTAAAAGATAATGTATATGAAAGTATCTGGCTAGTAACCTGCAATTTTGAGTAGATACTCAATAGCTATTAGTTGAGTTAATGAGCAAGATCTGGGAAGAATGAAGAGTCAAGGGAATAAATCCTACCAAATAATGCTCTTTCTTTTATTTTTTTCTATGCCAGCCAAGACCCACTCCCTTAAAGATTAGTACAAATGTCCATGAATAAAAGTTCATTTGACTGACTCGGATAGTCATTTTTACAAGCTTATGTGTCTTTCCAATCATTCAGATTTTTTTAACTTGCAAAATCTGAAATTGAAGATTCTGAACCACCTAGATTAGGATTTGAGGTCACCAAAAGACTCAATTTTACTATCTCCATCTACTGGCAGGGAGGAACTATATCCAAGCATCTGGACTGGCATAGAAAAGAGGAGAAAGAACATTTAAAAGGTAAGCAAAACGTATATTTTTATTTACTCTGAATTTTTAAACTTTGCTTATCAGAAACTCTGTTGTACTTTCATGTAATTAAAGTTGATACACTGAACCATATTAGAGCAAGAGGATTTGTTTAGGAAGTATAATGCTCTTATCCGATTCTTCAACATCAGCAAGTGTGGACGTGAATGCCTTCCTTTCATAATGGGAGTACTTTCTGTCTTTGCACTTAATAAGTTTCCATGTAGTCATTCCAATGCCCTCTTACTGTATATTCCTAATAATCTTTAAACTGCAAAAATGTCTACATTCCCACTTCTGTATATTCTCTGACATGTTAGAGATAATTTTTCCTGGCAAATTATTTTTATTACCATGATTTGGAAAGAGTAGAAGTATGTTTCTCAAAGTTGAATTTATTATTCTGTTGTTTCTTATATTTTTTCATTGTCTGTTTATAATTATTTCAATTGGGCAGAAAGAACTAAATAAGTTTCTTCTTAATTGACCAGTAATAATTATATCAGTTCTTTTTAAAATTGGTATTTTGCTTCTCCCTCAAAAATCTTGAAATTGCCTTGGTTTACATTTCACTATGATCAAATGTTGCAGTATGATAACTGCTATAAAAGAAATGCTTTGATGGTTTATGTGGTTGTGCAGTGATGGATCTTTACATTTAATTCATGTATTTTAAATAGTTTCATATTTTAAGTCTTACATTATGCATTATGCATATCTTTCTTTAAAAAGCCATATCTACACTTGAGAAAAGAAGTAAAAGACATTTGTCAAGATAATTAGTACTATTACTATTGCTGCAATTAAATAAGTATGATTTGTGCATTTTTTTTCCGATTAGTTTTCTCCTCTGCACCCCGTGTCAGGTGTTTGTCCATATCTTTGCTTTCTTTCTTTAGGTAGTGGTACATTTCTTTTAGAGGGATGGATGGATTTATAAGGAACATAGTGGAGAGTTTTCAGTTACAGAATTAGATTTCATGGAAAAGAATTGTCAAGGAAATGGTTTTCCAACATGTCAGTTCATTTGCTCAAAGGTAGTGAATGCAGCTGCTCCATTTGCTGGGTAGGGGATTACACTCACATAAACAGTGCAAATGCCATAAAGGAGGACACTCAAATCTTCTTGTGGCATCTGACAATGTCCAGTGTGACAGATAACTCTTCAAAGTTGGCCCTGAGATCAGAAGTCAAGGAAGTAGGTATTTTTCAATAATGTTGAAGGACCTAGTGATAATGGGGTGTTAGAGAATAATCTCACCTTGCTAATAGAACTTCTGATGAACCTCATAAAGTCAGTTCAGTCCCTATTTTGAATAAAAGCATATGTCTTCTCGAATCTATTCCATTCTGTTTCAACTCCTCTTTTAGTCCCCCTTTCCCTTGATCTTCAGATCAATTTTAAAGCTGTTGTCATAAAGCTAGCTGTTGCTGAAGAATACTGCTAGTTGTTATAGTCAAGCCAATTCTAGAATAAAGGATACTTAAAATCTTCATGTTTAAGCTTTTCACTCTTTTTTTTTATAGATCAGCTAGATGATAAAAATAATGTGCACTGCAGTGGAATAACAGCACAATTGGGTATTCCCATTGGTATTAAAAATGTCTTTGCTTTGAGAAATAAAATTTAAGCAACCCTTCTTCCCACAAACTAGCCAAGTTTTCTTATTACTTTATGGTTTTAATTTCTTTAAAAACCTGATGTTTCTATTTTTTGTATTTTTGCATCACTTTAAGATTGACAAAAATTGTTCCCGACTTGACAAAAATTGTTCCAGGTCAGGATTGTGGGGTAGGGAGGAATTTTTCTAGCAGGGCTGAATGGATAGGTTGTTCATGAGCATATTTTGTTTAACTTAGCCTATGAGGGACTAAGTATCATGTCCCAGGATAATTGCCCTTTATTTATACCTGGTAGAGTTATGTGGAATTGCTGCTGAAACCAAACATCTTGCTACAAATATAACTTCTAAATTTCAAATATTATGTATGGAATTGTAAACACTTTATCACTTATTGGCATTATTTAATCACATAAGGTAGAAGGACATGGTTTGTATAGAAGTGACCTAATTTAGTATTTTTCTTGCCCTCAATTAGCATTTGTAAGAAAATCATAAGTTCATCAGATATACATTATATACATTCACTTTTGAAGCTAAAATGCTAAACGTAATGGGAAGCAGTAAAGTCTCATTTTCAGCATTAATATATTAATCCGAATATAGTAAGACTAAAATGAATATGTTTCTATTTTCTTATTTTTAAAAATTCATTTGTTTTGCTCAATTCAGAGCTTAACAGAATTTGAAGTATCTTTTAAATATTCATTGAAAGCATAAACTGATGGGCTTATTTGAATTTTTTATATGAAATAGTAAATTTTTTTTTGGTTATCTTTTTGTTGTTACTTTCATTGGTAAATTTTAAACATCCTTCTGTCAGAATGTCAGTAGTTTATCTAGGTGTTGTATGCTCACAAAGTAATAGGTAGCTACTTTCCATATTTTAAATTGCTTGTAAATTCTGCTCTGAATATTGTAAATTATATGTCCAACACAGGTAGAAAATTAACAGATGCTTAGTCTCCAAAACATGTGAAATTCTTTATTGAAAATATTTTCCTCAAAGTTGTTTGTTTAAAGGATATATAATGTGAATTTGTGGTTAACAACATTAGCCAGTTTTTGCCACAACAGTATTATTAGATATAAATGTATTATTCTGCTTCAGATATTTTAGGGTACCTAGTATTTTATGTGAACTTTCTATATTGAATAATAATTTTAATTCAATAAGAGAGTTGATTACATATTTAAAAAATCGATAGTGAACCTTTAAGGTGAATGCTTCTTTTGTAATATGAATTACTCGTAATTTTTTTCTCCCACATTCTGGTTTTGGCCTCTTTATTGTACAATTTAACAGAATAAAAAAATTATAGTATTGCCTAAGCATGTTTCACTAAGTGGGGTGTGTAATTGTGTGTGTATGCAATTTATATTCAATACTAATTGGTATGTAATAAAGGCTTTGAGGAGATTCTGTGTTTATATACTTGGCCATTTATCCTGTTTCATAATAAGTAAGAAGATTATTGCTTATTTTTCTTCCATAATTGAGCCTTCATTTTAAAATGTCATATCCCATTGTATAGAACAAAAATAAGATTATTTTTACCATTACCTGAAGGCAAAATTACCATGTTGTCAAATCATTAGCATTTCTATGTCACATGCTTCAGTGCCAGAAAAATTTTTTAGATCCTCTCTGCTGAGCCTTTTATGATGCAAACTGGGATATTTTCAAGGGCAGAAATAGTGGCACTCGTAATAATAATCGCAGCAGCATAACAGACTTAAATAAGTCTATTCCAGGTAAACCCAAACATATATTCACTATATAATTATTTTGGCTGTAAGTATAGAAAGTTCTAACTCTTACTGGCTTAATAATAAAAGTTGCTTATTTATTCACAACACTGAGAAACCTAGAGTTGCAGTGATTTTATTGTGTGATTTGAGATGGGATCTAGCTCCATTTATCAGTACTACCGCATATCTGCCCACTTTTGTGCATCAACTTTTTCATTAGACTAGACTCCATTATGCTGGCTAAATGGCTGCAGGAGTTCGAAATCTCACTTGTATACCCGAAATTGTCTTGTCCCCAACTTTTGGAAAAAAGCCATTTTATTTACTCTGATTGGCCTATCTGAGTGAGTCACACAGTGAGGGAAATGGGCTTATATTGATTTTCCAGGAATACTTCTGGCTAGGGTCAGTTCAACCTTTATTCAGTGGCTACTTCATAGTGGTGTTGAGGGATGGTGAGAAGATGCTGGCTATAGTAACATTCCTTCATTGCATATGGAAGCTTTGCTGTGTACTTCCTGAATACAAGCCCCCATTTCTTACCAGAGTTCATAGACAACAGGCTAATGGTTGAGTTCCTGTACTTCTTAGTAGATTCATGAGAACCTCAAAGTATTTTTTAAAGACAGCATCAAGTCAAAGAAATGATAAAATTTCTACAAAGTTGCTCCTTTTCCTCCTTCTTTAATTAAGTTGTAGAAGGAAATCAGAAATTTGAAATCATTATCTAAAAACCACTGCTTCTTGCTTAATCAATTTGATGTTTGTAAAATCAGAAGGTTTATACAGATGACCAATGATGTGTTATATCTTACGTATGTCTTCTTTCTGATGACATCAGGAAATCTAGTATTTTGGGTAAATTTTCTCTCTCATTCCATTTGAATTAAACAGAATATGATGGCCAGTGTTTTTCCATTTACTTATATACTGATTTGTAAATATTTTATACAAATATAATTCCATTTGAACTTTAAATCAACCTGTGATTATCTCCAGTTTATAAAAAAAAAAACCCTCAGATATCAAGTGACTTGCCTAAAATAACAGATTTTATTATCAAATGGGTCATATTTTACAGTTTAGATAAAATAATGACTATAACTGTGGCATTCGCAAGGTGTGGTACATTATAAAATGTGTTATATTTTCAAAATAAGTAGGTATATGAAGCAAATGGCAAATCTCAATAATGCGTACTCTAAGTCCTACACTTTCTGCTGAAATATGTTTGTAGATTATTACGGATGAGCTTTGAGTAACACATCAAATGTAGACTAAGGAACTTTATTAGGGTCTATAAATTGTAAATCATATTATCTTTATCATATACAGTGTCTGGAAGTTCAGGAGTGAAGCATGAATTGTTAAAGTAATACGTAAAATTGTTTTCTGCCACATTTGTATAATGTCAAGTTTCTCTAGAGTATCAATAGGTATTAGGTGGTGCCATGTGCCAGGAACAAGTTATGGGCTTCAGTAAATGCAGCTGACCTTCTAGGAATTGTAGTGTGGTAGAAAAGTGAATCCATACATTATGATTAAAATATTCACTCCAAAAGGAAATGTACACCAGGGATCAACTGTTGCCTTCCAAAAGAGGTAACATCTGAAACTGGCTCATTTACTAGTATAGCTGGTCTAGGAATGAAATCAAATTACAACCCTAGAGGTTATCGCATGAAGAGGACAGGGCTTCGTTTTTAAGCACCTGTGGAAGTACTTGAAACGTAATAGGTTCTCAATATATAATTTTTGGTTATTTATTTCCTTCAGGAATAAAATGATTAACTGTCTTCTGGGATAAGCTCAGAAGCCTCAGCTGGACATATTCTAAATAACTGGAGTAGTTCCGTGATTTACTGAGTATAGCAATCACTTTTTTTTACTTTTCCTTAAGGAATATTTATTTGTGTAATTGGTAAATAGTTGGAGGTAACCAACACTAGCTTTGTTGGTTGTTCTGTTTTGCTATTGTCTTAAAGATACAGGAAATGATGATAAAGCAGAAACTAAAGTCGGTTTTCCCTCTAGTCCATCATCATACTTTTATATTAATAGAATTTAAAATATTAAGCTTGCAAATGGAATAAATCTATATAGTTTGAAATTGATGGAGAGAGATTTGTTTGCTTTGTGGACCTCAAGTATACCTTCTCTCTACAAAATCAAATAAGATGAGGATGAAATTACTCTGGATTTCCTAGGCAAAAACACACCAGCTCATGGAGTCAGTGAAACTATATATGTATATGTCAATGATTTTAACTAACAGTTGTTAAAAATGAATTTTGTTAGTTGAGATTTAAGGAGATTGAAAGCAGATGCAGAAATAGCTATATCCACAAACTAGCAACATTAGGATATAGAAAAGTTATCACAGGTGAAAAAAACAGTGAGCATAGCAAAACACAAATTAAATGGGTGAATGTGTGTATTATCAGTTTATGGAGTAAGAATGGGAAATACATGCATCTCACTCTAAGAGAAATTCATTTTTACATAGTTTGAAAATAACACATATTCGCAAGCAAATACATCCAAAATGTCACAGGACATCCGTGAGGCAGATCTGTTTACTGGTGACACGTTGATACAGTCTTGCCTACGTGAAACAGAGGAGCAGAATCTACAACTGCCAAACTAAACCAAGATTAGAGACCTAATTCTTTTTACCTAATTTTAATCTGACATTTCTGCTAAAATCAACGTAAAACATTAGCATAAAGACATAGATGATTTTTTAGGAGTTGTATATTATACAGAAACTTCCTCATTAGTGTTATCTTTATTAATAATGTAGCATTTTGAAGGATTATAATTTGGATTGCATTTTATGATTCTCTCACTACCACCTTCGTTCACCCATAATAAATATTTCTTTAAAGAAATCAAGAGTATGTGATGCATGGTAAACACTATAGAATTGTGTTGATTTTAAGTGCTAAACTGGCTACTTACAGATACATAGTGATTCTATATGACTGAATTGTATATTTACATATATAGTCAACAAGTTTACAGTATTTATGTTATTATTCTCTCTCTTCCTTTTTTAAATTTTTTATTCATTCTAGTTTTCAGTACCTCTACCTTAAGAGTGGTTGTGTATGGTAATCTGAATTTGTCTATAATTATAATTTTTAAAATGTAGCCTTTATACATATTTTCATTTTTCGTGTCAAGCTCATTATCTAAGATGTACAAGATTGATTCTTGTTAAAGTATACAAGTATGCAAGGATCATGTGATAAATATTTTAGTGATTTGACTATAAACATTTGTGGAGTTTTTTGGTAATTTGAGTATACTGTCTGTTGGATATAGGAAAAGCAAATGTTCAATAAAATATTCTCAAGTGGGTACTTTTCTCATCCCTAAAATACTAGTAAAGTTATATGTTCAAAAAAATGACTGTTAAAACAACAGAATATAAGCACAGAGTCTTAATTTTGTAAACTTAATGTTTGTTGCTTCCTTTTCTTTCTTCTTCTGATTATAGGCCTAGTTGCTTAAGTGAGGTTTACATAAAACTTTGACAGTCATCTGCAAATCTTAAGTGTTTGGTGGCAAACCTCCTTGCATTTCAAGGTGATTTTTTTGGGAGCAGCAATTTAACTTAAAAGAAAATTTACATTTTTTTTTAACCACAAATAAGGCCCAGATTTTCAGTCTTTAAATTACGTTTAATTATAGTCTAATTGAATAGTGAATTATAAAGGAAAAAAAGGATGTAAACACAAACTTAAGTATATATATTTTAGCCATGCGCTTTATGACTGAAGATATAAAAATAGAATTCAGATCTTTTAATAGCCATGTAGTTTTCTCGATTATATGCCAAACACTGTAATGAGTGCCTTGGATAAAAGGCATTTGTTTTGAAGCAAAATAAGGTAGAGGCTAGATTTTAATAAATCTGATTGGAAAAAAATAATTCACCGAAAATACTAGTTGCCAAGATGAGAAGGACTATTGATATAAATTACTATAAGTACCTCTGAAATATGTACATTATTGGAAGAAACTTCGGACAATAGGGAGAAACTCATTTTTAAAAGAAATATTTGAAAATAGTTAATGAATTTAAGTTTCAAGAGTTTATGATCATTACTTTCTTTTTAATGTTTTTTTTGTTTGTTTTATTTTGTTTTGTTTTGTTTTTTTAATTTTTGAGGCAAGGTCTTGCTCTGTCATCAAGGCTGTAGTGCAGTGGTGCCATTACAGCTCACTGCAGCCTCAGCCTCCTGGGCTTAAGTGATCCTTCCACTTCAGCTTCCCAAGTAGCTGGGACTGAAGGCACATGCCGCCATGTCCAGCTAATTTTTGTATTTTTTTCTAGTGACAAGGTTTCACCATGTTGCCCAGGCTGGTCTCAAACTCCTAAGCTTAAGGGATCCACCTGCCTCTATCTCCCAAAATGCTGGGATTACAGACAGGAGCCACAGTGCCTGGGCCGAGCATTATTTTCTTTTTCTTTTTCTTTTTCTTTTTTTTTTTTTGAGACAGAGTCTCGCTCTGTCGCCCAGGCTGGAGCACAGTGGCGCGCTCTGCACTCACTGCAAGCTCCACCTCCCGGGTTCACAACATTCTCCTGCCTCAGCCTCCCGTGTAGCTGGGATTACAGGTGCCCACCACCGCGCCCGGCTAGTTTTTGTATTTTTAGTAGAGACGGGGTTTCGCCGTGTTAGCCAGGGTGGTCTCAATCTCCTGACCTTCTGATCCGCCCGTCTTGGCCTCCCAAAGTGCTGGGATTACAGGCGTGAGCCGCCATGCCTGGCCTATTTTCTTAATAAAATTTGTCTACGTGGAGAATTCCTCTCACTTTATAATTCCTTCTATATTTAGGAGATACACTGGTGCTGAATAATATGCATAGAAAAGGTGTTGATTATTTTATATATATTATTACAGCCAATATAAGTATCAAATATTAGCATCTATTAAGAGGAAACATGTTCTGTATAGGGTGCTTACTGCTGAGGAAAAATTTAAGCACTGAGAAGAATGTAGGCATTCAGTTATTTAATTATATCTCATAAATAAAACGTTACAATTATTTGGGGTAATTTAGGATTAAAGAGGTTGTTCTTTAACCTTAATCATAGTCTAACTAATACATGACCCTTGACATTGTGTCTTTCAGGAAGTTTCTTAGAGCAATGTTCTTAAATTATATCTTATTAATGTGAAATAATGTTAACATATTTTGATTAACATAAATACTAAATGAAAAGTAGCTGCAGTTACTGTAATTAGTGCTGACAATTGTGAGCAAAAAGAAATACCCATAATTCAAACAGCTTTGTGTGCGATAGAAGGTGTATCAGTTTTCTAATATTATGTAAGAAATTTCTACACATTTAGCAGTTTAAAGTATCCTTTATCAACTTCAGCTCTGTCAGTTACAATTCCAGGCACCCTGTGACTGGATTCTTGTTCAGAGTCTTAGAAAGTTCAGATAAAGGTGTCCCCCAGACTAGACTCCTTTCTGGAGGCTGTGGAGAACAGTCTGCTTCCATGCTGACCAGGGTCCTCAATCTTTTAGAACTGAGGTGTTCGTTTCCTTGCTGGTTATCATCCTTAGACTGTTCTCAGCTTCTAGAGGCTTCCCACATCCACTGGCACATGACTTTCTGCATTTTTCAAAGCCAGCAATAAAGAATCACCCTCCTGTTGAAGTATCTCTCACAGTTTGAAATTTCTTTGGGTTTAGGAAGGACCCAGTTTAACTTGTGGGCTCTAACTTGATAAAGTTAGACCCACCCAGATATGATAACTTGAAGTCATCTAACCTAATCATGGGAGTAATATCCCATTAGATTTGACACACTCAAGGAGAGGATTATGAAAGGATGAGGGACAGGGGGAGATCATTTTAGAATTCTGCCATAGTATCATAAAGGAAGTGAGATCACTGGTGCGAAGATAAAAGAAGACACAGACTTTTAAGATACTGAGTAGAGAGAGAATAGGTTGGTGGAAAGGGACTTAGGTTTTTGGAAGTGAAATAAATGGAGAAGAGGAAGCGGCAGAAAACTATAATACAAAGACAAAAGGAAGAAAGAAGAAAAATGTAGGGTTTAATCTAAAATATTATGATTTCATAGGGCTTAGTAAACTCCATTACACAGCTTGATGGCACATATCCAAAGGCAGTGAATACAATATCTTATTTTGGAGAGTAATTAAGTGTATATAAGAGAGTGGATGTTGAGGGGCAAATTAATGAAAAATGGTGCTTATAAAGTAATGGTAATCTCTCCATGATCTTACTGCAAATACAGTGTTCAGTGTTGTGCAGCGTATCTCCAAATTATGAAAACCAATGAGGCATTGCTAAAGACTGTTGTGATATTATGAGTATATAAAAGTTGCACTAAAAAATTGTCAGATATCCTACCATGCACATCACTTCATGTGTTCAAGGTCCAGTCTAAGGCTTTTACTTTTTAAAAAATAAAATAATATTAGAAATTCAATATGGGATATTTAAAAGTTTTTTCTTTCTCATTGGAAGTTAGCATCCTTAAATGGATTTTTATGGCCTGGAGCCTATAACTAGCCTAGTTCTTACATTTTTTTGTAGTGGTTTAATGAGTGCTTATTTTATAACTTATCAATTGTGGGTTTCATCTCATTATTAAATCTTAACTGGTTGAGTATAGGAATACTTATTTTCTCAGCATTGCCAGCTTGCCCTTTCCCTCAATTCTCTCCCCAACATCCCAATAAAAAGGTAGAGACATATTATTAACAGTATGTTTTAGCATTTCATAAATGTGAAAAGATACCTTGCCTAGTAAACTTGGAAGCCGTTTTGTACTATACTCTGCCCTTGGAGATTTAAAATTCATATTTGTGTATTCATGCATTGAGACGTCCTGCAACATTTTTTGGATTTTAATATTTTCATGTACTGCTAATAGATCCCTTATAACAAGAAGCTGAGATCATTATTTTGATCTTGCTTTACTTTTCAGAGTCATTCAAGATTTGAGGTTATTTAGTGATTCCAGTTCATGTGAAGCTCTGAGCTTGTATTGCATGCCATTTTTTTCCCCCAGAAGTTATGGGTCCAAATAATGAGTTGTTATTGAGAACCTTTTGCCAGCTCAGTTTCTAAAGCAATGGTAATAAAAAGAGGTTAGAAGCTATAAATGGTGTGTGGTATGGTATGCTAATTGACATTTCAAAGATCAGTGAGAAAAGCTGAAAACAGTCTTTTCTACTAATCCACTTCTGCCTCTTTTATCCTCACATTTCATTTTCCTCAACTATCTTAATACCCTTCTTATTTTTCCATATATAAAATTAATGCAAATCTTTGAATAATTAGTTGACTGTAGCTCTGCAGCTCTTATTTTTAAGTTAGGGAATTAAAATCATTATTTGTGTTTTTTAAAATAGAATTATATCTAGTTTATTTTTATTCTAAAATGTCTCGTATTTGAGAACTTCTCAGAAATTTGAATCTTAACTCAGCTTTATTGTGATTTTAGGACTTCAAAAGAGTTTATAGTTGACATTTCAGTAATTAAATTCCTTGAAAGAGTAATTTGCTATGTTCTTTCAAGTATAAATATGACACAGGTTTTTATTCAATAATGATAAAATAATCTTTTTTCCGGATCAGTTCTGGTAAGATTGGTATTTGGTGTATATCATATAAAACACACTCAGCACTTGTCTGAGGTAAAGTGCAAATAATAAACATTTGTTTTGATAACTATAATTTTAGAAATCTGTGCTCTAAATGTATGCCTGTGTCTATGTTTTTGCTTTAGGCGTACAAGATCCTCAGCATGAGAGAATTATTACTGTGTCTACGAATGGAAGTATTCACAGCCCAAGGTTTCCTCATACTTATCCAAGAAATACGGTCTTGGTATGGAGATTAGTAGCAGTAGAGGAAAATGTATGGATACAACTTACGTTTGATGAAAGATTTGGGCTTGAAGACCCAGAAGATGACATATGCAAGTAAGTTATCATACTTGAAATTCCAACAATGTAACAACTGTTAAAGTCTTTCAAATTGCTTAATTTTGATGATCTGATTTTGTTACATCTTTTGTTTTATTTGTCTGATGATCTAAGAAATTTCCAGCCTCACTGAAGCTATGTTTTATTTGAAGTCTTAATTTAAAATCAGAAGACACATTGTGCGTACATAGTCACTATTTTCTACCTACTCTAAAATGATTTAATATAATTTGTGGTAAAAAAGCATATATGGAATAAAACCATTTAAAATAGGGAATAGAGAATGCAAAGCTGTATAAAGGAATATAGTTGTGCTAGAAAACCTAAGTTGCGGTTAGTGCTGAAAATCTTCTATTTGACCTTCCTCATAGTCAAATCAATAAAATAAATGATAAGCTACTAAAAGAAAAAGCTCTATCCACGGGTACATATTACCTGGATACATACACATTCACAGGACTAAGAAGTTTGAATATTATATCACAAAGAAGACATACAGTTCAGAAAGCAGCATTAGATATTTAGGCTAACGTTATGCCTTGCCAGGTAGGAATTCATCATAATTATCCTAGAAGCATTCATGAACCAAAGTCAGCTGGAGTATTTCACCCACGCAAAAGACCACCTACTGTATGTCACACAAATATTACTCTGTAAATCCCATATGAATACACTTGTCAAGGTTGGGTGGTCTTACTGAAGATTTTTCACTTCAATGACATTTGTATAACATGAAAATATTTTACTTGAACTTCTTCACTGGATTTTTTATTTTCTCTTTGATATACAAGTTAAAAGAGAATTTTCATCTCATGGTATATTACAAATAAATATTTCAGTACAAATGAAATAAACTTTGTACTTGCTTTCATCACAGTTTTTGTCTTTAACATTTACATGGTTACATATTCTTCACGTTTGTTCTTTCTGTGACTGTACATTTCATGTTGTTCTTTTCCTTACATCTATAATTTTAGACTTTGAGAACTAGAAGCTACCCTAATTATCTTTAGAAGACGACCAGAGGAATACAGCAGATGCCCTAGATCTCATTCAGATTTTGTACCTAAACAAATGCTAAACCCATTTTTCCTAACACCTGTTTAGTCAGGTTTTCATCATGCTGTACTGCACCTCTTGTCTTTTTTTTATGTAAACATAATCTTGTCAAAAATTACAAGGTTTGTAAGATTTTGCCCTACTTGCAAAGTGGTAAGTAATCCTATCCCTTTTGTGGATGCTAATGGAAGACAGGAGACTTCTGGGTCAGAGACAAAGGACTTCATTACAAAAGTAGCAGTCACTGGAGTATTATTAGCACTTTCTTGTGCTTTTTCCTAGAGTTCCAATTCCCACAGGTCAACACCAAGAGAGCCATGTGACACCCACTACCCACATTCTTCCCTCATTACACCTTCTTGTCACTACAAATATAATCATTGTCCTAAATTTTGTTACTCATTCTCCTAATTTTCTCTGTAATTTTATAAGAAGTACATATTTCTCTATGTGTGATCTTACAAAAATAGTTAATTCCTTGGCTGTTCTGAAATAGGTATCAATGGAGTAATACTGTGTGCTTTCTTTTATGATTTAACGTATATTTCAGAACAAGCAAAACTAAAAAAATTATGCTTTTAAAATTAGTTCATATTGAGGCAGATAGCTTATTAGATCATTTGTTGTCTTTGATGTATAATATTTCATCATAGAAATAACCTTTTTTGTGTCTTCTGCTTTGATGAACATTTGACTTGTTTCCAGTTCTCCTTATGCAAAAGAGGAAGAAAACTTTGATACTTTCTGAGAATGGTTTCAGTGTTTTAAGACATTTATATTTTCAGCTTTAATGGGTAGAGTTAAATTGTTTTTTCAAAGGGATCAGTTTATACATTTCCCAACAATATATGCAAATTTTTGTTGCACAGCATTTTCACCAACTTCTGATCTGTCTTTTAAAAAAAATGTAGTATGGGTAAGTGTGAAATTGTACCTTCTCATTGGTTTTATTTTGTTTTTCTGATTACTAATAAGGTTGAGAAATTTTTGTATTTATACTATTGGCCATTCATATTACCTTTTTATCATGCCCGCTCATGTCTTTTGCTCCTTTTTATTGATCTGTTTGTCTATTTAAATTTTGCCTTTAATTTTTCATTATTTATCTGGAATCTATTTATGTTTGTGGTATGAGGTTTTCCAGGAGGGTATCCAATAGTATGCCAACCAGGGTTTGGCATTTATTGAATAGTCATTCTTTTCCCCAATGAAGTGTAAAGCCAGCTAGCTTGCAGATTGGGTTTCTATATGTAGTCTGCTCTGTTTCTTCTGCTACTCAGTTTTGTTTTTCTTAATTGAATGACACCGTCTTAACTGCTGTAGCATTCTAGAAGCTTTGTGATGAGCAAATCTCACCTTATTTTATTCCCATTTTGAAGCATTCTGGCGTTTTGCTTTTTAGTATAAAAATAAGTTGTAGAGTTCATTGAAAGCTACTGGTTTCAACCTTTTCAACCTTGAGAAATAGGTTGTAAAGTTCATTGAAAACTACTATTGTCATTTTTATTGTAAGAACATTGAATGTATAGATCATTTTGCAGAGAACTGACATCACAGTAATAATGACTCGGTCCTTGAGAGCTTTATTTACATTGCTCCATTTATTGGAGTCTTCTTTAATGTTTATATGCTTTTAAAATTTTATTCATAATGATGTTATTATGAATAATCCATTATTTAGAGTTAGTTCTAGATTCCTTATAGGCTATTGCTAAAATCTTTCTTTGACACTACATTTCTAACTGTATATTGCTGGTGTTTAGAAATGTAATTGATTTTTTAGTATTGATCTTATGTCTAGAAAGCTTATTAAGCTTTTTCATTTATTTTGACAGTTGTAGAAATTATATTTTATTATGCAAAAGATGATATTGTTTGTGAGAAGAAATATTTTTGTCTTTTGAGTCTTTCACTGTTCTTTTTCTGTCTCTTATTAGGTTGTTGATTGAATCAGTATATACCTTTGTCTTCTTCCTGCTTTTATTCTTTGTTTTAACTTAAACTTTAAGATTTGGAATAACTTCAGATTTACAAGATGTTGTAAAGATAGTACAGAGAGTTTTGTATACTTTTAACTCAGGTTCCTGCAGTGTTAGCATCCTACATAACTTTGGCATATTTGCATAACTGAGAATCAACATTCATACAGTATTATTAACTAAACTACAGGTCTTATTTGGATGTCAGCAGTCTTTCCAGTTTATCACCCTTTTTTGTTTCAGGATCTTTTTCAGATTAAACTCATTGCATTTAGTTGTAATGTCTCATTAGTCCCCTAGAATCTGTGACTGTTTCTCTTTCCTTGTGTCTCGTGACTAGACAGTTTTGAATAGTACTGGTCAGGTATTTTGTAGAAAATCCCCCCAGTTTATATTGTTCACACGTTTTGTCATGCTTACACTGAGATTATAAGTTTTGGGGAAGAATTCCAAATAGGTGATATGCTCTTATCGTATCAGGAGGTACATACAGCCAGCCTTACTTATTAGTGGTGATGTTAGCTTTGATCACTTATGTATGGTGGTGTCTGCTGGTTTTCTGCTCTGGTAAGGTAATATATTTTCCTTTAATATTTTATTATTTGTAAATATGTAGCTAACTCTAGCCCACACTCAAGGAGATAACTGATTACGCTCCACCTTCTAAAGGGAGCATATATTATTTGGATATATTTGGATATATATATGCTAAAGGGAGCATATATTATTTGCATATATTATTTGCATATATTATTTGGAATTCTTCAGCAAGAAGGTTTGTCTGTCCTTTCTTTTTTCATTTCTTCCTTCTGTCATTTATATTAGTAAAAATTAATAATATTTATTTTATTCTTTGTGTTATAACCAAAATCTATCATTATTAACTTTCTTGCTGAAATTGTTCCGCCTGCAGCCATTGAGACTAAAGGGTTTGCTGTTAACATGTCAATATTGAGTATGATGGTTGATGAAGGTTTATGTTTTGTTTTTCTTCAATTTACTTTATCATTTGAAGTACTTTCCTTCATTTTCATTTTGCTAAGAGGCATTTTCCCCTTAGGGAAAATATCTTTGTTATTCTTTTCTTTTAGATTTAAAAGTAAGCTGCCAACATTATGACACTTTGTACCCACTGTGTGTTGTTTAAGAACAAGGATATTTCCCATGGAACATCAGTACCACTATCATATGAAATGAATTGAACATTAATATGAAACTCTTACCCAGTGTTTCCCATCATCCCCAAATGTTTTTAAATCATTTTTTCATCTTTTTGACCTAATAAAAAATTATAAATTTTATATTGCATTTGATTATTGTAACTCTTTCGTCTTCTTTAGTGTGGAAGAGTCTCCTTGTCTTTTCTTACCTTTCATGACATTGATATTTTGAACAATTCCTGACCACTCTATAGACTGTCTCTCAATATTAATTCATCTTAATATTTCTTCATAATTAGGTCCTGCTTAAATATATTGTCCAGAATGCTTTTGTGATAAGTATTTCTGATTGCTTATAATGCCACTTTCTTGCACTATCCATGACATGAGTTTGATGACTATCCACCAGATTTCTCTGTTGTGAATGTGCTTTGTTTTTCTACACTGTAATCAATGTGATTTTGGGGGATATACTTTAAAAACATGCAAATCTTGTTCTGTGACAGTCTATCACCCAATTTTTTTAGCATCCATTTATGAGCCCACTTTTAAAGACAATTATTCATTTTATGTTTTCTAGGCATTTTTTTGAAGTTTTCAGTTTTATTGTCATTAGTGTTTTCATGATGTGTCCTTAATAGGTTTTAATTTCTGCTGCATCTTTATGTCTTTTGTCTTATTGCTAATATTGTTTTGTGTTCACTCCTCTTCATTTTGCTTTGCTTTTCTATTTTCTCGGTCTTGCCTATAGTTTGGTTTATTCATTGTTCTTTCAAAGAAACAAATTTTGGCTCTGTTATGACTGTTAAAGAGTAATGTTTTTAAAAGGTAAAATTATGACTTATCTGCAAATGTTAAGTAAACATGTATTAAATGTTTTATTTAACTTATTAATAAAGGGGTCAATCAGATGTTATAACCAGTTTAATAACAATTCAAAGAACAGACACAGTTATAGATTGGGAATATAGAAATAAATATGCAAATGGAGGCAAAAATGGCCTCTTCCACAGTGAGGGAGAGAAGTCAATCAAACTTCCACTGGACATTATTTATATGTCTATAGACAATAATTATTTTTATTTGATATAAATCATTTATACCTTACTGAGTTGTAAAATAGTTCAAAGGCAATGAAAGATGCTGAGCTTCGATAGAATTGGAATTAAATAGCCAGGAGGGAATTATTCAAAGCAGAAATTATGAATAATTTTCCACAAAGCACAACTCATTCACCACATGGCTAGCTTCTCTCTCTATATATATGTATTTTTTAATTTATTTTTTACATTCATTATGTCCTTTGTTCTCTTCTGTTATGAAGTACTTTCTAACTTCTGAAGTTGAATGTTATTTTAATTGTTTTATTTTTAAATTGTTCATATAAACTTAATAATTTCTTTATAGATATTCTGTTTTAGATGCACCCTGCCAGTTTTGATATTGTGGTATTTTATTTTTTGTCCAGTTTAAGATTTTTAAAATATCTATTGTTTTCTTCTTTTAAAGCATAGATTATATAGAAGCAATTTTTAAATTTTCATATATATATATATGAGTTTTTAAAATGCAGTTATAGATTTGTAAGTTAATTGTGTTTTGAATAAAGAATGAGATTGTTGGAAATTTAATAATTGCTTCATATGCTTCAGATATTTAGTTTTTTCAAATATTCTTTATTCAAAGAATGCATGTTCTTGCAGTAGTGTATTTATGTTCCTATTACATCAACTTTTGCAGTTGTGCACAGCATCTGTATCTTGTCTGATATTGTCTTTGTGATATATCAATTTCTGAGACAGTTGCATTAAATTATTTTAAAAGAGGATACATATATTTGCAAATTTCACCTTGTTGGTCTGTTGAAAGCTTTATGTCATTTAAAATTATGTTAGTTGATGCAGACAATTTCAGAAATGTAATATTCTTTATTGTTACTAATCTTTTGTTTTAGCCTCAAAGTATATTATGCCTAATGTTAATGTAGCAACATCAAGTAATTTTGGTTTTGTCTGGCTTTCTTTCCATTCTTTTACTTTCAACTTTCTTATGTCCTTGTTTGTATGTGTACAGTGATGTTAGTATGTGTGTCTGTGTATGTTATAGTTGTCTCTCTAGAAAGGAACATGAGTAGCATTTAAAAAATTCCAAAGAAATCATTGTATTTTCACTGTGGAATTTAATCTAGTACATTGATTGTTTGCATGGATATTTTGGATTCTATTCTGTTACATGTTTTGTACTCATTTTCCTGTTGCTTTGGTTTCCTTTCTTGCATTCATTTAGCTTGTCTTCTTATTCCATTTTTCTTTTCTACTAATTTAGACTGTACATCAGTTTCTGTTTTTAATGACTACTTTAGAAGTGCACTGAACTTAAAAATATCTAAAGCCAATCAACGTTTGCCCTATCCCAAATACATAACTGAGAACAATTTAACTAACTAAATGCTAGCTTCTAAGACACCATGACACTATGTTGAGAAAACAGAGCTGAGTTTATTTGCTTTCTGTGGTGATGGAAAATTTTACCTTGACAGATTTAATAGTAAATTGGAGGAAGAAAAGCTACACCAGATTTTGTTAATTTGGAGTTTGGTCTAAGATGAATTTTTCAGTTTGGGGACTTGATTAGGACTGGGCAAGAATCAGGATATAATAGTTTGGAAGAGGCAGAAATACCAGGCAAGGATTTTGAGGACAGGAGTTCAGTAGTATTAGGTAGTAAACTGTTGATGCTTCAGTTGAACAAGTTAACAGTTCTTTTGGGAAGTTCCTATAATGAACAGTAAAGTTACTGTCCTTGGCAAGAATCTCCTGGACCCTACTGAAGACAGTAAAACAGATAAATCGTGTTACTGTAAACAGTGGATTGGGTAGGGTAGGTGGTTTTGGTCCTTGTTGTCCAAGCTGGTTTTGGTTCTCACCGCAGTTACTACCACTCCTGATTTGTATGTGATGGTTATTGAGATAAATGTTTCATATTTTTTACTCCACAAATTAGACATTGTTTTTTATTATTTTGTGTAATCACTTTTATTTATCTTTGCAGGTATGTCTACATTTGGTGCTCCTCGTTTCTTCTTGATTTTCAGAATGTTTTCTCTTGTAGGATTATTTTACTTCTTCCTTAAATACAGTCTTTAAACATTTATTAAGTGAAAGCCTATTGGTAATAAATACACAGTTATCACTTAGTTAAAATTTTCATTCTTAGAAGTTAGTTAAATTGGATATACAGTTTTAGGTTGTGTTTTTAATTTTTCTCAGTGTCTTGAAGATACCATTCCATTGTCCTGTGGCTACTGAGAAGTCAGTCGTCAGACTGATTACTGATATGTCCCTATACTCTCTCACTGTGTGGTCCATTTTACAGAGACAAATGCTAGAGAAAGCATGAACAGGGTTATATCCATCCCTGGCTGCTTCTGTGCCTCCTGTGGCCCATTAAACTCTACTCCTTGCATACCAGCTTTCAGTAGATAACCACCATGTTCCAGGACATATTTACCTTACTGAAATTTTGATTTCTCATAATCCCCAAGGAATTATCTAACTTTCCTGACAGTTCTGTATTGCATTAAAAACCACAATTTTCTTTCTATCATTAATCCTACCATTTTAGTTGCAATGAACCAAGAGGAGTTTTTCTGCATAACTTTGTCTATCATGCAACTAACATGTAGACTGTTGTCAAGCAAAATAAAGTTTTCCTTCACAGTGCCTGGTACCCTTAAGTTCAAATTTAAACTTCGCTTTGGTAAGATGGTAATATCAGCTATTTTCCATGGCAGTGCTATGGAAATAAAATACAAATGTGTCTCCCTTAAATACATTGTAAGAATTTAAACGGCCATGTTTTTAATATTTTCTTGATTGCTAAACATAGGCAAGTCTAAAAAATCTGGATCAGTATTTGTAGCTGTGTTTTTAAAAGAGGATATACTCAAGTAAGATGTCCTCAACATCTATGAGGACTTATGTCCTCATATCCCTGTTGCCCTTCTTTAATAATCTTTTATAAAGGAAAAGATAGGATGAACAAAGTGTTTATGCTATTGAAAATTTCTATTATTACAATATACTAAGTAAGTTGGATACAAATTAGGTTTTATTAGTTTTACAGCCTGACCAGGATATGCAAACAATGTGGTGCAGGGTGTTCAGGTTGGGCAGGCAGAAAGGGGAAAAATGAAAATTACATATGCATATACATATATTGCTAGGACTATCTTTGTGTAAAAAATACTGAAATATGACTTTCATTTCAGTGTTGTCTGTGTGAGTGTTTTATGAAGGTTTCTGGTCCCTGGTGGAAGACCTGAGAGATAGAGGCTATCTGAGGAGGGAGAAAGACAGAGAGAGAGAGAGAGAAAGAGAGAGAGAGAGACAGTAAATAGATGGCTAAACATAGAAATGTCATGGATGAGTTATCAGTGGGCTTCTAGTCCTCTGCTTTACAGTCATAGGTTATTATTTATTGATTATGTCTCCTTCAAGGATTCCGATGTCAGTGATATGGTATCCCTGGGACGACACTTTTGTAGAGGCATGGTCTTGCTCTGTTGGCCAGACTGGAGTACAGTAATGTGATCTTGACTCATTGCAGCTTCAAGTCCTGGGCTCAGGTGATCCTCCTACCTAAGCCTCTTGATTAACTTGAGTATAGGTACACACCATGCCTGGCTATTGTTATTTTTATTTTTGTAGAAACAGAGTCTTGCTATATGGTCCAGACTGATCTTGCTCTTGGCCTCAGATGATCCTGCTGCCTCAGCCTCTTGAAGTGCACGGGTTACACATGTGAGCCACTGCACCCAACCCAGAGGGACATATTTTTAGTAGAAATCTTATTTTTTTTTTCTGTTTGTTCCTCTTCTGAAGTAAATAATACACATTGTATGTAAGATTTTATGAAATGAAAGATGACGAGAGACAGCATTTGAAAAAGGGTGGATTAATCAGTGGGTCCAATTTAAAATAGTCCTTCATCTTCACCAAAACACCTGACTTTCTTTTAGAACAAATACTATAACTGGTCCAATCAGGAAAAAGTTTAGTGAGTTATAGGAATGCTACATCTGCTAAATGAAATAAACAGATTTTTAAAATATTTAGAATGTCAGATGTTCAAAATTACAGTTTTTCTTTAAAATGAAAAAAGTTTAGACATTTTTTGATCTTCCTTCTCTTTATAATAAAATAAATGTGACCTTATTATTTGCTCATTTATTTACTCTTATAATTCAACAAACATTTATTGTCTTCTAACTACCTACCACAGTAAGGGATTAGGATTTCACATATGAGTTTTGCAAGGATGCAAATATTCCAACCACAGTTAAGTGTGGTAGGTAATTAGAAGACAGCAGTAAGTAGGAGATTGCTCATGTCCTCAAGTAGCTCATAGTCTGGGTCAAGAGGGAGGCAAATATGTAGACAATTAAGATAAAATGCCGCCAATCCTAATATGCAATAGAGTACAGTTATTACTCTTACTGATTATGTTTAGGCTACTTTTTGTACATTTTCTAATTTATACCATAACTGTGTATCTTTACCATCAACAGTCTCTAAGTAATTGTTATTAATTTATTATGGAGAGACAAGAGTGGATAGATTAACCCTTCCATGCAGATCTCAAAAATTCAAACACTCATTTTCCGTGTTTCACTCTGGTAGATACAGTTTCCAAGGATAGTATAGATTTCTTATATCACTGCTACAATCACCCCGTGAAAGTTGTGGGTGATAAAATTTTAAGGAAATGTTATTTTATGAAAACAATAAAAAATATTGTTTTTTATTGTTAGTTAAATAAAAATAGTTGCATGACCTATGTTGCATGACCCTCCAAATGAAATCAAGGCAATATTGCTTATTTGGTGATGATGACTTTAATGACCAGTAAGTGCATCATAAGAATTTATTTTCTAAGCAGAAGGTCTTCATGAACCCCTTAAAAGGATTGAGGAAAAGGAAAGGAACTACTACTCCACATTTAGCATAAGCAATCTTAAATTTTAGCCCTGAGAGATACAAAGGCATCACTCTCCCCATCCTGAATCTGCAACACAGACCTGAGAATATGTAACTGGGTTTTGAACTGTAATTCACAATTTCAGTCTTGTTCATGATTGCAAGAAAAAGGATAAACAAACAAACAATTCAGTACCTCTTTAAGATATGTTGTGGGAACCCTACTATAAGGTCAGCAAAGAACATTTGCCTGGTGTTGTGGATGATGCTATAGTCCCTTTCTGTGGTATGCCTACCTCAGCCACTGGCAAGGGGCAGGGAAGCAGATTGGCTTAGAGTGTTCATTACATATCCCCAAGACTTGCTTTAGGAGCCCATCTCCGTTTCTGTTTTTAATGACTACCTTAGAAGTGCATACTGAACTGAAAAATATCTAAAGTCGATCAATGTTTGCCCTATCCCAAACACATAACTGAAAACAATTTAACTATTTAACAATTTAACTAACTACATGCTAGCTTCTAAGTCATGCATGTGCTGGAGCATGGTGGTTACTGCCTCATCCTGTTTGGACTGCTGTAACAAACCATAAACTAGGTGGATTATAAAGCACAGAATTTTATTTTTCACAGTTCTGCATGCTGGGAAGGCCAAGATCAAGGCACCAGCAGATTTCTGTATCTAGCAAGGGAGGGCTGGCTTCCTGGCTCAAAGATGTGATAACAAAGAAAAAAGTAGTGGTCATTCAAAGATGACTGTCTTCTCTCTGTGTCTTCCCATTGTTTTTGTTTGTTTGTTTGTTTTGTTTTTATTATTATTATACTTTAAGTTCTACGGTACATGTGCACAATGTGCAGGTTTGCTACATATGTATACATACATTAGGAGATATACCTAATATAAATGACGAGTTAATGGGTGCAACACACCAACATGGCACATGTGTACATATGTCTTCCCATTGTTAAATGGGCAAGGGATCTCTCATGGGCCTCTTCTATAAGAGTGCTGATCCCGTTCATGACGTAGTCACCTCCCAAAGACCCTACCTTCAAATACCATCACCTTAGGGGTTAGGATTTCACATATGAATTTTGCAAGGACACAAACATTCAAACCATACCAGTGACCTAAACAACTCACCAAGCATTAAGGAAGAAGAGGAGGGTGTGTTGTAGTTGTGTAGGCAAACATGGTGTCTGCTACAGTGCTGTGGCTTTAAGTAAGAAGTAATCTAAGTATTGAAGCATAGAAAGATTAGTCATAATGAGGAGATATATGGGAATGTAATGTATATTGGGCCTTGAAGAATAGGCAAGATGTCAGTAGCTGACTAGTACCTAATGGATACTCAGGAACAGTTACTGAAAATAAAATAACAGATAGATTACACAGAAATAAGAACTACAAATAGTGTTAGACTGGAGATAGAGAAAATAATTTGAGAAAAATGTGTTTCTCTGGAGCCTGAGATGCCTTGGAGGTATGGTAAGTGGTGAGTGTGTAATGGTAGAGAGGATCAAATTGTGAAGAACTTTGAGTACTAAGCTGAGAGCTTTGAACTTCCCTTTTTAGGCTATCAGAAGAAATGGTTTTGTTGCAGAACAGGGTCATGTACTGGTCCATATTTTAGGAAGAGAATGCTCATAGAAGCATGCACAGTATGTTGAAGGAGAGATTGAAGGCAATTCCTCCTTGGAGGAATTTTGTTATTTTTTAGTTGGAGATATTTTGTTATTTCTCAAACACAAAACTTTAGAGGTATGTATTTTCTCAGACTTAGAGATTGCCTAATTTTTTTTTTCTGCTTGATGGATTAATAGAAAGCATGTTGCTCTCTTACCACTACTTTTTTCTTTGTTATCACTCTGGGTAGGAGTGGGAATAGGGTTACCTGTGCACTTGTGTGCAAAGAAAACCTTTAAATCATCCCAATGCTTTTTGTTTGAAAGATATATCATTGTTTGCCCCCGAGCACAAGCTGTGGGAGAAACAAAATGACCAATTTCAATATTGCTGAATTATAGACATTTATATTGAACAAACCAAAGAATAACTTAAAGTGTTAAGTGTCCATTCTGTTAAGAAGAGATGGCCTTTCTCTTTTTTCTTCGTGTTGAACAGGGAAATTTTACATGTGACCTGAGAAGAGAAGAGACCAATATTGCATCAGATCTAGAAATAATCATACTATTCTGCTAGAGATATGCCATAATAAAATAACTTTCCTGAATAGGTAAAGGCTTACATTGAAACATATAGGGATTCATACAAGGAAGTGTTAATTTAAGACTCTTCTATCAAGTGACCACAGATAGTTAGCTAATGTATTGGTCCATTCTCATGGTGCTATAAAGAACTGCCTGAGGCCAGATGTTGTGGCTCATGCCTGTAATCCTAGCACTTTGGGAGACCAAGATGGGAGGATCACCAGAGGTCAGCAGATCGAGACCAGCTTGGCTAGTCTGGTAAAAACCCATCCCTACCAAAAAAGAAAATGATCTGGGCATGGTGGCATGTGCTTGTAATCTCAGTTACTTTGGAGGCTGAAGTGGGAGAATTTTTTGAACCTGGGTGGTGGAGGTTGCAGTGAGCCAAGATTGTGCCACTGCACTCCAGCCTGGGTGACTGACAGAGTTAGATCCTGTCTGAAAAAAAAGAACTGCCTGAGACTGGGAAATTTATAAAGGAAAGAAGTTTAATTTACTCAGTTCCACAGAGCTGGAGAGGCCTCAGGAAACTTACAGTCATGGCGGAAGGGGAAGCAAACACATCCTTCACATGTCGGCAGGAAGGTGAAGTGCTGAACAAAAGAAAGGGAAGCCCCTTATAAAACCATCAGGTCTTGTGAGAACCCACTCACTATCATGAGAACAGCATGAGGGCACCCACCCCCATGATCCAATTACTTCCCATCTGGTCCCTCCAATGACATGTGAGGATTAGGCGAACTATAAGTCAAAATGTGATTTGGGTGGGGACACAGCCAAATTATATCATTCTGCCCCGGCCCACCTCCCAGTCTCATGTCCTCACATTTCAAAACACAGTCATCACGTTCCAACAGTCACCCAAAATCTTAACTCATTCAAGCATTAACCCAAAAGTCCAAATCCAAAGTCTCATCTGAGACAAGGTGAGTCCCTTC
Source organism: Colobus angolensis palliatus (assembly GCF_000951035.1). Taxonomy (NCBI): domain Eukaryota; kingdom Metazoa; phylum Chordata; class Mammalia; order Primates; family Cercopithecidae; genus Colobus; species Colobus angolensis. Next base: position 30,994,991 of record NW_012118487.1, read on the forward strand.
TGACTATGAGCCTGTAAAATCAAAAGCAGGTTAGTTACTTTCTAGATACTGTGGGGGTATGGGCATTGATTAAATACAAATGGAGAAATTGGCTTAAATATATGGGCTATAGGACCCATGTAAGTCCAAAATCCAGTGGGGCAGTCAAATCGTAAAGTTCTGAAATGAACCCCTTTGACTCCATGTCTCAATTTCTGATCATGCTGATGCAAGAGGTGGGCTCCTGTGGCTTTGGGTAGCTCTGCCTCTGTGGCTTTACAGGGTACAGCCCCACTGTCAGCTGCTTTCAAAGGCTAGCATTGAGTTTCTGTGGCTTTTCCAGGTGCACAGTGCAAGCTGTCAATGGACCTACAATTCTGGGGTCTGGAGGACAGTGACCCTCTTCTCACAGCTCCACTAGGCAGTGCCCCAGTGGGGACCCTCTGTAGGGGATTCAACTCCACATTTCCCTTCTGCATTGCCCTAGCAGAGGTTCTCCATGAGGGCTCCGCCTGTATGGCAGACTTCTGCCTGGAGATACAAGCGTTTCCATAGATCCTCTAAAATCTAAGTGGAGATTCCCAGACCTCAAATCTTGTCTTCTCTGCATCCACAGGGCCAACACCACATGGAAGCCACCAAGGCTTGGAGCTTACATTCTCTGATGCAACAGCCTGAGCTTCACCTTTACCCCTTTTAGCCACAGCTGGAGCTGCTGGGATGCAGGGCACTAAGTACCTAGGCTGGACACAGCATGGAGACCCTGGGCTGGGCCCATAAAACCATTTTTCCCTCCTAGGCCTCCATGCCTGTGATGAGAGGGCTGCTGTAAAGGTCTCTGACATTCCCTGGAGACATTTTTCCCATTGTCTTGGTGATTAGCATTTGGCTCCTTGTTACTTATGCAAATTGCTGTAGCTGGCTTGAATTTCTCTTCAGAAAGTACGGTTTTCTTTTCTGCTGCATTATCAGGCTGCAAATTTTCCAAACTCTTATGTCCTGTCACCTCTTGAATGCTTTGTCACTTAAAAATGTCTTCCACCAGATACTCTAAATAATCTCTCTCAAGTTCAGAGTTCCACAGATCTCTAGGGCAAGAGCAAAAAGCCTCCAGTCTCTTTCCTAGCATATAGCAAGAGTGACCTTTAATCCAGTTCCCAACAAGTTCCTTATCTCTATCTGAGACCGCCTCAGTGTGGACTTCATTATCCATGTCAATATTAGCATTTTGGTCAAAGCCATTCAACAAGTCCCTAAGAATTTCCACACTTTCCCAAATCTTCCTGTCCTCTTCCTGTCCTCTGAACTCTCTGTGTCTCTAGGATGTTTCAAACTTTCCCACATTTTCCTGTCTTCTTCTGAGCCCTCCAAATGGTTCCTACCTCTGCCTGTTACCCAGTTCCGAAATTGGTCCCACGTTTTTGGGTATCTTTACAGCAGCACCCCACTACTCCCAGTACCAATTTGCTGTGTTAGTCCAATCTCATGCTTCTATAATATGGAACTGCCCAAGACTGGGTAATTTATAAAGGAAAGAAGTTTAATGGACTCATAATTCTGCAGGGCTGGGGAAGACTCAGGAAACTTACAATCATGGTAGAAGGGGAAGCAAACACGTCCTTCTTCACATGGGGGTTGAAAGAAGTGCCTAGCAAAAGGGGAAAGAGCCCCTTATAAAACCATCGCATCTCTTGAGAACTCACTATCAGAAGAAGAATCAAATAGATGCAATAAAAAATGATAAAGGAGAAATCACCACTGATCCCACAGAAATACAAACTACCATCAGAGAATACTATAAACACCTCAGTGCAAATAAACTAGAAAATCTAGAAGAAATGGATAAATTCCTGGACACATATACCCTCCCAAGACTAACCCAGGAAGAAGTTGAATCCCTGAATAGACCAATAACAGGTTCTGAAATTGAGGCAATAATTAATAGCCTACCAACCAAAAAAAGTCCAAGACCAGATGGATTCACAGCCGAATTCTACCAGAGGTACAAAAAGGAGCTGGTACCGTTCCTTCTGAAACTATTCCAATCAATAGAAAAAGAGGGTATGCTCCCTAATTCATTCTGTGAAGCCAACATCATCCTGATACCAAAGCCTGGCAGAGACACAACAAAAAAAGAATTTTAGATCAATATCCCTGATGAACATCAATGCAAAAATCCTCAGTAAAATACTGGCAAACCGAATCCAGCAGCACATCAAAAAGCTTATCCACCATGATCAAGTTGGTTTCATCCCTGGGATGCAAGCCTGGTTCAACATACGCAAATCAATAGACGTAATCCATCACTTAAACAGTACCAAAGACAAAAATCATATGATAATCTCAATAGATGCAGAAAAGGCCCTCAACAGAATTCAACAGCCCTTCATGCTAAAAACTCAATGAACTAGGTATTGATGGGACAGATCTCAAAATAATAGCTATTTATGACAAACCCGCAGCCAATATCGTACTGAATGGGCAAAAACTGGAAAAATTCCCTTTGAAAACTGGCACAAGACAGGGATGCCCTCTGTCACCACTCCTATTCAACATAGTGTTGGAAGTTCTGACCAGGGCAATCAGGCAAGAGAAATAAATAAAGGGTATTCGGTTAGGAAAAGAGGAAGTCAAATTGTCCCTGTTTGCAGATGACATGATTGTATATTTAGAAAACCCCATCGTCTCAGCCCAAAATCTCCTTACACCGATAAGCAACTTCAGCAAACTCTCAGGATACAAAATCAATGTGCAAAAATCACAAGCATTCCTATACACCAATAACAGACAGACAGAGAGCCAAATCATGAGTGAACTCCCATTCACAATTGCTTCAAAGAGAATAAAGTACCTAGGAATCCAGCTTACAAGGGATGCAAAGGACCTCTTCAAGGAGAACTACAAACCACTTCACAATGAAATAAAAGAGGACACAAACAAATGGAAGAACATTCCATGCCCATGGATAGGAAGAATCAATATTGTGAAAATGGCTATACAGACCAAGGTAATTTATAGATTCAATGCCATCCCCCTCAAGCTACCAAGGACTTTCTTCACAGAATTGGAAAAAACTACTTTAAAGTTTATATGGAACCAAAAAAAGAACCCGCATTGCCAAGACAATCCTAAACAAAAAGGACAAAGCTGGAGGCATCACGCTACCAGACTTCAAACGATACTACAAGGCTACAGTAACCAAAACAGCATGGTACTGGTACCAAAACAGAGATACAGACCAATGGAACTGAATAGAGCCCCCAGAAATAATACCACACATTTACAACCATCTGATCTTTGACAAACCTGACAAAAACAAGAAATGGGGAAAGGATTCCCTATTTAATAAATGGTGCTGTGAAAACTGGCTAGCCATATGTAGAAAGGTGAAACTGGATCCCTTCCTTACACCTTATACAAAAATTAATTCAAGATAGGTTAAAGACTTAAAACTATAAAAATCCTAGAAGAAAACCTAAGTAGTGCCATTCAGGCCATAGGCATGGGCAAGGACTTTATGACTAAAATGCCAAAAGCAATGGCAACAAAAGCCAAAATTGACAAATGGAATCTAATTAAACTAAAGAGCTTCTGCACAGCAAAAGAAGCTACCATCAGAGTGAACAGGCAACCTACACAATGGGAGAAAATTTTTGCAATCTACCCATCTGACAAAAGGCTAATGTCCAGAATCTACAAAGAACTTAAGCAAATTTACAAGAAAAAATCAAACAACCCCATCAAAAAGTGGGCAAAGAATATGAACAGACACTTCTCAAAAGAAAACATTTACGCAGCCAACAGACACGTAAAAAAATGCTCATCATCACTGGCCATCAGAGAAATGCAAATCAAAACCACAATGAGATACCATATTACACCAGTTAGAATGGCAATCATTAAAAAGTCAGGAAACAACAGGTGCTGGAGAGGATGTGGAGAAATAGAAATGCTTTTACACTGTTGGTGGGGCTGTAAACTAGTTCAACCATTGTGGAAGACACTGTGGCGATTCCTCAAGGATCTAGAACTAGAAATACCATTTGACCCAGCCATCCTGAGTCATTACTGGGCATATTCCCAGAGGATTATAAATCATGCTCCCATGAAGACACATGCACATGTATGTTTATTACAGCACGTTTTACAATAGCAAAAACTTGGAACCAACCCAAATGTCCATCAATGATAGACTGGATTAAGAAAATCTGGCACATACACACCATGGAATACTATGCAGCCATAAGAAAGGGTGAGTTCATGTCCTTTGTAGGGACATGGATGAAGCTGGAAACCATCATTCTGAGCAAGCTACTGCAAGGACAAAAAACCAAACACCACATGTTCTCACTCATAGGTAGGAATTGAACAGTGAGAACACTTGGACACAGGGTGGGGAACATCACACACAGGGGCCTGTCATGGGGTGGGGGGGAAGGCAGAGGGATAGCATTAGGAGATATACCTAATGTGAATAACGGGTTAAGGTGTGCAGCACACCAACATGGCACATGTATACATATGTAATAAACCTGCATGTTGTGCACATGTACCCTAGAACTTAAAGTATTAAAAAAAAAAAAAAAAAAAAGCATGAGAGTAACTGCCCCATGTTGGGAGAAAAGCTGAGTGTTGGGAGAGAAACTGAGGCAAGGTTTGCATGTCTGACATAATGCATGTCTTGGAACATGTTCGGGGTCCAGGGTCTGAAATCCCCATGACCTTTGGAATGTGTCTAGACTTGCTGGCTCCTTGCTTGTAGCACTCCCATTATCTCAAGTAGCGTATGTTTCAAAGAAAATGCTAAACCATCACAGGTGTAGCTCGTTCGCTTGATACACCACTTCCTTTCAACCCCCACAGCCTTACCATCTGTTTCTTTGTTTGATCACCAATAAATAGTGTGGGCTTCCATAGCTCGGGGCCTTTGTAGCCGCCATAATAGCATTGGCCCCCTGTTCCCCCTTTATCTCTTAACTTGTCTTTTCTCATTCCTTTGACTCCTCCGGACTTTGTAGCCCCCATGACCTGGTGTTGGGTCTGATCACCCCTATAGCCCCGATGATTCAATTACTTTCCACCCATTCCCTCTCACAACACATAGGGATATGGAAACTAAAATTCAAGATGATATTTGGGTGAGAACACAGCCAAATCATATCAACAAGTGACTGTAACTAGTAAAAAAAAAAAAAAAAAAAAAAAAGGAAATGTTTAGATTATGATAGTGAAGATGTTAGGCATAGATTTTATTTAGTATCTGAAATGATGCCGTCAAATCTCTGTTGGCATTTTTCTCTACCTCTGTCGATTTCTCTGTTGATTTTTCTGCCTCTGTAGATTTGCTTGCTGCTAGTTGACTTCATTCTCTATCAGGCTGTCCTCGTAAGATAGCAGAGAAAGTCATGGAAGTGTCATGATATTTAGCACTTAAATGATCTTTGAAAGAGACAAAAACTTTTCTGCAGAAGCTCTAGGAAGAATTGTTATTGGCCTGGTTTGGACCAAGTATCCATATGCGAGCCAATTGCCATAGCAGGAACTAGGAATACGTGTTACTCTGATTGGCAAGATTTGGGTTACATGCCCATCCTGAGAGCCAGCTGTTGTCCTGTGATTGGTGGAGAAATGCCCCTGAAAGCAAAACATTCTTTTTTCTTTAGGAGAAGGAAGAGGTACTGCTGGTACAGAAATAACCATCTCTACTGTTAGTGTTTAGGACAGATAAGCATTGACAGGCAGCTTTCAAATTTAGTTACTGTTTTTACTACATGCACTTCTGGCCACAGAATAAAGTTCTCTTTAGAGTGAAGATTTTGCCAGTGCCCTTTCCAGCAACTCTTTTGAACGTAGTTCGTCTAGTGGCATAATTTATAGCTTTGTTGTCCTTTGCACTCTGTAGCAATTACTTTTGTAACTTAAAAAAAAAAAAAAAAAATCATTCCCAAGAGAGCTTAAAATAGAGGGTGGGGATCTGACCAAGTCTGAGATCAAGGGATTCTGCTCTTGGCTAATGAGATGTTTTGGTTTTATATTTTGAAATGTTCAAAATCAACATTCTAAGTAGAGGAAGAATGTGTCCTGTAACTCCCAAACTCCTGTCTGGCTCAACCACTGTCTCACCAACCCTTTACCTATTTTCCTGCATTTTATCCTCTCCTCTTCTACTGACAGCACCTCCCTCTCTTCTCTAGCTTTAATTCTCTAGCTTGTCTGTTTGATATTGCACTAAGATCACATTTCTGCATCAATTAGAAGAGTTTATGCTCTATGAGGACTTGGGGGATTTTGGAATGCCATTTTTTTGTGTCATGCCCTTACTTTCCATAATTGCCTTGATGCCACTGAAGTAATGATGCAATCTTTTATTTGAGTCTTCCAGTTGGCACAATGACTTAAATATGGACAATTTCTAGAAACAAAGAAATATTTGGTTACTATCTGACTAACTAGTTACCTATTGTAGCATTTACCAGAAAAAAAAAAAAAAACAGCAATGGCAATAGAACACTAATTGCTATTATCAAGACAGCGTCTCATTCTGTCACCAGGCTGGCGTGCAGTGGCGCGATCTCAGCTCACTGCAGCCTCCAACTCCCTGGTTCAAGGAATTCTTCTGCCTCAGCCTCCCAAGTAGCTTGGATAACAGTTATGCACCACCACACCCAGCCTAGAACACTAATTATTAAAAATGAAGGACTTCTAACTGTATAAATTTAAAAATACACTCTAATAATTCTGTGTTGGCCTTTCTTGTTTCAACCTCATCAATGTTTTGTTTAGATATACCTCTAATATTAAAATATTAATATCATATTGCTATATGAGCTTTCAAATAACATTTTCTGAAATTCACCTGACCTTGTTAATTCTTGACCGTTGGAGTACTAGATTCTGCTCGGGTTCCAGCTGTCTTTATGGAACAACCTCACTCCTAAAGAAGCCAGTCCTTAAATAGGCTATCTCTTCAGGCTTTTATAGTACAGACAGATTCTGACTTAAAATTTATTCCTAACTGACTGATTGTTTTCATTGTTATTTTATTTCCCCTCTAAGGTTTTTGTCACAATGACTAAAAAAGAAAATCTTTTACAAAGAAAATTTATTGTTTTCCTACACAGTTAAGAGAGGTTAAATTAACATTTAACAAAGTCCTTCCAAGTTAAATGTAAAGAGATTTCATTGCATTTGATTCACAGGTGAAAGTATAGAATGGAAGTAAGGACTACCTTCCCAATTACATGTAGGTCATACTTACACCTTCATTTTCAGCAGAATATATGAATATTGTGTCCTAGTCAGTGTTTACTGTAGGTAAGGCAGCATAACTGTGAGTCTCAGGACGATGATTCTGTGAAGGCAGAGGCAAGTATATCATTTCTGAAACTTTTGGAAAGAAAAAGAATAAGGGTTTTCAGTTGGCATATAGACTATTACTTAGAAAACAAGAAGAAAGTTATTAGACTGAAATATGTAAAGAAAAATGTTATGAAAAGATCCTCATTTAAATGTAACATTTTATTAATTTAAATCCAGGGGAAAACCGTACCTTAATCTAGTGCAGTGCTCTAAAGTAGGATTTATGTAGTTGTGACTTGCCTACAGATTCACTGAAACTGATTGTTGGTCATGGCGGATGTTCATATAAGCCATCCCCTGGCTTAAGAACAATTGATGAGACCTCTTTGTATTCAATATTTGTGCAAAGGTGAGAAATGAAGGAGGAGGCCAGAGGTTCCTGCTCCTGTGGAGTAAACTTGTCCTCTGTGAACTCTGTTTCAGAGCACTAGATTGTGTCATACTTCTTTTTATGTAGATATAGAAATACGTTCTTGCCTAGAATATTGTATACCTTCCTTGATTTTTGTCAACATGTTTAGGTTATTAGTACACAGAGGTTTATGTTCCTGTTCCCAGTAATTAAAATCCCACAGGAGACTCTGAGGAAAAGAGATTGTTCTTCATGCATCAAGGTAGAATCCTGAATGCATTTTTCAGTACACAAAGTATTGGGATTACTAGTTTGGAAAATGAAGAGATGTTCTCCAGGTACCATACTGATCACTTAGATTTTGTAGTAGGACAAGTTGGCAGCGTATTTACATGAGAGAGTTAAACTGACTGGCAAAAACACTGGTTTGTGATGTTTCCAGTTCAGTTCTATCACTTACTACTAGGAATATGGCCCTGGTTAAATTACTTTGCCTATTTTATCATTGTGTGCTTAAAATATAATAGGATTTTTAAATTATAATAGGATTGGGTTATTCTTAAAATACAGTGGGATTGGGTTATTGGGTTAAAATAAAGGGGTTGAGTTCCAGATGAAGATTCAGATCCCTTCCAGCACTAAAAGATCTGGTTCCCAGGATTATCCACAAATACACAGAGACATTAACTTTTTTTTTGCCTTTATCCAAGCATATGTTTATAAAAGTTCTTTTTAAAATATTAAAGTTTAAATAATAAGATTCAGATTTCTTAAAATGTTGACTTATGTATGATCCCTTGGATTAAAATTCATTTTTAACTTGGCTGAACTAATTGACATTCCTAGCAACATTGAATAGGAGTTCCCTTTTCTCTGCAGCGTCTATTATTTTGTACTTTTTAATAATAGCCAGTCTGACCGATGTGAGATGATTTTCATTATCTCATGATTTTCATTTGCATTTCTCAGATGATTAGTGATGACTTTAGTTTTAAATGGTAAATGCTTAAACTGCCGATAAACTCCATTTGTAATCAGTTTAAGAAAATCAATTTTCTGGAAGTGCCACTTCTGTAGCAGCCCTCTCCGACCCCATCTCACACCTCTTCTAAATGAGTAATGTAACATTTTACCTAGTCCCATTCCTTCATATTTTTGAGCTTTGAGAATCTTTTTAAAAATTAAATTTAATATGACAAAAATTTTACTGCTTAAAAATCTATCAAGCTGTTCAGTTGTGGGTTTTTTTTTTGTTTTTTTTTTTTGCCATTTTCAGACTCTTAACTATATGACTCAAGACCGTGAAAAATTGCTTATTGCAGTGGAACCCAGTATTCTTTTGATTCAACATACTACTGACAGTTATCAAGCAGTAAAGGACTTTCTGTTACCCATAATGCATTTTGAAACTTCAGTGCCCAAAGATTTTTTTCCCCCCAAAACAGTTATTCCTCTTGGCTGTTTCAAGGACTTTGAAAATGTTTGAATAAATTTTCAAATCTCAAGTAAGCTTTTCTTTCTCTCTGCTGAGAGACATAGATCGCTTCCCCATATGGCAGCTGATTTAACCCCCTACTTCTTTCTCACCAGAAATCTCACCAGAAACCCCACGCACTAACTTCAAAAACATTGTCTACTTCTTGACCTTTCTATCTGTAGCTCTCCATCTCAGTCTGTCAGTTTGAATAAGCAAGCTAGTTCATGATATCAAAATATTTGTGTAAATGGAACCAGTCATAATTTATTGCTTCTAAAATTATTTCATGGGATTGTGGTAGGCACTGTTTTTGCTGAGGTATTGGGGTTAATCTCAGTGGAAATGAGGCCTGCACTGTATGTTATCTTAGCGTATTTTGAGAAAAAAACTCAAATGGCAGTTTACCTACTATTTATCTGGATTAAGAACATCCAAAAAAGTGACTATAATAGTTTGATATCATGCTGCAAATTCTTCTCTTTAAAGTTTAACAATATTCAGATACTTGTTTATATGTCTCAAGATCTATAATATGAGGACTTTCCCAAGAGATAAAAATGAAGGTTCAAAATTATATTCCAAGTTTTCTGTGTAGTATACAAAGAAAGAAAAAGAGAAGGTATGAAATGAAGGAGGGAAGTAGTGAGTAAGGAAGGAAGAAAGAAGGGAGGGAAGAAGATACTTCTCAATGTTTCAGGCTATTTGCACTGCGTTCATTTTCTGATGCTCTCAAGTTATTGAGAGTCTGGGTAGAGAACCCAAGCAAATAGTTGCTATGTAATAAATGCTACGATATGTTGACTCTTACTATTTGCCAAACCTTGAACTAGGTTGGTTTTCCACAACTCTAATTTTTACAGCAGTCCTTCAAAGAGTAGGTATCATTATTCTGCATTTTACAAGGAAGCTTACAGGCTGAAAGAGGATATAAAAATTATCTAAGTTTAAAGAGCAAGTACATGATAGAGATGGTATTCACACCTTTGCTCATAAGATATGCTATTATATAAGAATAAAATTATCACCAAATTATTTGCTAGGCAAAACAAAAAAGTTACCATCTTCCCTGTTCATCATAAAACTAAATAAAAACAACACCTTGTTAAAGAGTGTAAATTATTAAGTGATATAAGTATAATCACATGAATAATTTACTCTTATTTGATGATTTTGACAATAAAGTATGTGGTTTATGGCACATGACTCCATCCCAAACCTTTGCAAACAGGAATTTATGGTCCTCAAATATTTTAAGATTGGTGCAAAGTTAAAGTTTATTCTCTCTGTTTCATTGTGCAGCAGTTAGATTGTGTGAGCATTTACTCTCCTGTAGTCACAGATTTAATGTGTGCTTATTGAATATCCACTACTAAAAGAAGCCCGAGTTACACAGTAGAAGCATTAACATAGTCTCTGCCTCAGCGAACCTTTTAACTAGCCAGAGATAGCTATGCTTGTGAAACAAGAAAGAAACAAAATCTTATTAAATCGAATGCCGTGCTGTGAAGAATTAAACATATTTGCAAAAGGTAGAAGTCTGAACAGAAATGCACAGCCTCGTGGATGCCATCAGCAGGCCTGCTGCCAAGAAACTTCAAAAGTTGATGTTTGCCTTCAGGAATTCACCACTTGAATATGGCCTTTTGCTGGAATGACTCAAAATCTGATTTGAACAGTACATTAAACAGTGATCAGTTTCTCAGTGACAGATCCACATGAACCAAACTCTCAAAATACCAACCTGTAAGCCAGAATTAAATGGATTACCTTTAACTGAAAAGTATAAGTCGTCCCCCAGGGGACAGCCAGTCAGAGAATTGGTTGCAGGACCGCCCACATACACCCAAATCCTCATACAGCAGCAGGTCCTGCAGACTGACATACAGGAAAAGTCAGCCCTCTATATACATGGGTTTTGCATTCCTGAAATACTGTATTTTGCAAGTTTGGTTGAAAAGAATTCCACATAATACTGGACCCACACAGTTCAAATGCCTGTTGTTCAGGGGTCAACCATATACTGCTAAAAATCCTGATTAAAGAAAATAATGGCCATTGATGGTTTTGTATGTGGTATATGTGGCTTATATACCACTTGTGTTTTAAGAAAGTGGCATGGGCCTGGCATGGTGGCTAAAGTCTGTAATCCCAGCACTTTGGGTGGCCGAGGCGGGTAGTTCACAAGGTCAGGAGTTCAAGGCCAACCTGGCCAACAGGGTGAAACCCTGTGTCTACTAAAAATACAAAAATTAGCCAGGCATAGTGGCAGGTGCCTGTAATCCCAGCTACTCGGGAGGCTGAGGCAGGAGAATCGCTTGAACCCGGGAGGCGGAGGTTGTGGTGAGCTGAGATCATGCCATTGCACTCCAGCCTGGGCGACAAGAGCAAGACTCCATCTCAAAAAAAAAAAAAAAAAAAAAAAAAGGTGTCATGTAAAATAAGGCCTGTTTTTAAGGAAGATAAACCTTGAAGTGGTGTGGAGAAATAACTCATGGATGGAGGAGAAGAAAGAGTATTGGCTGTAGACGCCTTGTGGGAGACAACTGGAATAATTTCTAGTATTAAGTTAATGAGGACCAGTGATAATGGCATTTCCATATTAAGAGAGAAAATAGAAAAAAAATTTAAAAAGACAGTACTATTTGAGGTAGCAGTTTATAGGATGGGGTGTGTGTAATAACTAGACCATGGAATTAAAACCCAGCAAGTTGCATAACCTGTGTAAACTAGTGTGCTAAATGTATACAGCAAATCAGAGTGCTCACTATGGGAATGATGAGCCTGTGAGAAGATGAAGGATTGACATTATAATAAGGTTTGAAAAATTGTGTCTAATTTATTACTCGAAATACAGTCTAGTGTCCTTGTTTTTAAAAAGCCAGTTGCATTTTTTTTTCTTTTTTCAAGAGACAGGGTCGGCCAGGTGTGGTAGCTCACACCTGTGATCCCAGCACTTTGGGAGGCCGGGGCGGATGGATCACTTGGTCAGGAGTTGGAGACCAGCCTGACCAAAATAGTGAAACACCGTCTCTACTAAAAATACAAAAATTAGCTGGGCGTGGTGGCACATCCCTGTGGTCCCAGCTGTTCAGGAGGCTGAGGCAGGAAAGTTGCTCAACCTCAGGAGGTGGAGGTTGCAGTGAGTCGAGATCACACCACTATACTCCAGCCTGTGCGATAGAGCAAGACTCCATCTGAAAAAAACAAAAAAAAAGATGGGGTCTCATTATGTTGTCTAGGCTGGCCTCAAACTCTTGAGCTCAAGGGATCCTCTGCCTCAGCCTCCCAACTAGCTGGGAATACCGGCATGTACCACTGCACCCAGCTAAATTTTTAGAAAATTAGGTAAACTTGTATTTAATGTGAATAGCCTCAATTAGAGAAAAAAATGAAAAAATATTCAAGAGTACAAATATTGGTTATATAGGGATATTTCAACAGCACAAATGTAATTTTGACTAGTTGATTGCCTACTCTGTGCATATTTGTATATGCATATGTATGTTACTCTATTATGTATGTGTGAATTCACTCCTCTGTCTATCCTTCCATCACTCAATGGCCATATAGTCCTCTCTATGTATGGAGGAAATACCATGCTAAATATTGGGTATACAAAGATTATTAGATGGGCCCCTGGCCTCTGGAAAGCATTGAGTAGTAAAGGGATAGGTATACAAAAAATACAATTCTACACAGTCATGGGTGTGGTAGGGACCATGGTGCAAACACATTGCAGTCTCCACCTGTAGGACTCACAGAAGGCATCTCTGAGGAGTAATATGTAGCTGAAATCTGAAGGAAAAGTGGAAGTGGGCCAAGTGAAGTGGAGAAGGTTATAGTATTGGTAGTAAATAACTTAATTCATCACATTTTTCTATATTGAGCATGGAATTTTTGTTTTAAAGAATTGCATGCTCAATATTTTCAAAGCCACCATTAGATAGTTTTTAAGAATATCCAATGAAATGTCCCACCGTATGTGCTTGGAACCCATTAGTCATAACTTGGTGATATAAAGTACGTTCTTGACCTATGACAGGACTATTATTGCTGGAGCTGCTGTACCAAAAAATGTGATCATATTTGCCATCTGGTGAAATATACTGTCTCGCCCAGGTTGAGCTCCACAAATGACTAAATGACCAAAATGACTAAAGCCCTAAGCAGCCCACAATTACTCAGTTGCCCGAAGGTCCACATGTAGAATGGAAAGTTGTATTTCATCAGATCGCTTAACTGAAGTTTGTGGTGGGGATCAGGGAAAGGATGCACATTGCTTTATCTTTTATTTTCCTTTGTAGTTTGAGGTACGTAAGTTCTCATATCAACCAAATGAAACAGTTTAATACTAATGCCATAGTGTCACCCAGTTGATAAGGTCTGAGGGCATGAAGGTTGTTGTGTGTTTTTTTTTTTAATGCAGTTCCTGTCTTCAAAAAGCTAATTTTTAGAATTGTATTTGCTGTATATTTTAAGACATTTAATTGTGTACTTTTCGTATTTTAATTCTACTTTATCTAAAAATACAAACAACTTAGTAATTGAAATCAGAGTAAGTAAATTGCTACAAATGGCCAATTGTTGGATCTCAGTTTTGCCTGTATTTGTAACAATTAACACAGCTTTTCAGATACATTTTTCATGTCATGGGCCCTAATTTCTATTTGGTTCTATTAAATTACTGAAGTAATGCTAGTGGGAAGGTTCTCACACTGCCAAGTGGTTTGAGACTCTTGTACTTAATTTTTATTTTTGTTGTCTGTAAGATTAATAAAATTGAGAAGTGATGCATGATTGATTCTTGGTGTTTGCAGAGAGGGATATTGAGGCTCAGTGAAATGAATGGGTAGATAAAAATTCTGAATATGTGAATATAACTCACGAGATAATAATAGCTTTTATTTAAAAGCTATCCTACCCCTTCTGTCAAGGAGAGAAAAATCTAAGAAATAACATATGGAACAAAAGAGAAAATAAAGTGAGTGATATATTTGAAACTGTTAAAAACTGCCAAATTTTCTGGTGACACAAGAGCCTATCAAAGGATATGGCAGGAATCCTAGATATTAAAGCACTTTGAAGGGGTGATTTTAACAGGATAAAGAAATAAATAAATAGAGAGCAAGAGGAAAATTTTAAAGTGAGAAAAAGAAAATAAAATAAACCTAAAGCCAAAAAATCCCTGCCTAGGGATATTGCCCAGGAAGGTAGATTTAGCCAAGTGGGCACTCAGCCTAGAATTTCTTATTTCCCTTTTCATGCTACAAAATATGAAGTAATCGCCTTAGCAGGACTTATTACAATGATGAAATCACCTAACAATCTGAAATGCTTCCCTTTATATGAAGATATTTGTTTTGTTTTGCTTCTTGAGAAATGGCAGTCTTTTTTTTTTTTTTAATTCCTCGTTCAGCAATCCATTTCTGTGAAAAATAGAATCCTGTGTATTCCATAAACCCCTTGGCATTGGAAATGAGAGTGATGATCCTAGTAGATCATAAGAATTAGAAAGTTGTTTTCCTGCTTTTAACAATGATAGGAATAAGATGACTTCTATTTCTAATTTCTCAAATTCTAAATTTCTCATAATAGAAGTTAAATTATTTTTCTTTTGTTCAATATCTGAAGTCTCAGAAAATATTAATGTCTATACTTCACTAGATTTCCATTAGTTTGTTTTAGTTTCCACAGAATCCCATTCTCTAGTGAAGATTGATTTTCTTAAAATTGCTAAATAAATTTTATTTTAAAAAAGTATATATACCCACTTTAGCTAACTCTGCCTCTGGAGTCTGCATTGTTTCCGGATATTTTTATATTGTTTAGAGTATTCCAAGAGATTAATTTTATAGATTGATCACGAATATTCTTAAAGTAGATACAGGCTTACTTAGGAAGTAATATATAAATGAAAGTGATATAAGTAGAATTTTACCTGTTCTATCTGTGCGTTAAATATACCACAAATGCACACACGTTAATTATATTTCCAGAATATAATTATTTATACACACACATATATACACACATACATAATTACATATATACATATATATATACACACACGTTATTTTTATAATGATCACTGAAGAAAAGGTAGAAAAAGCAAAACAGCAGTCAAAATTGCTGATAACTCTTTGAGTCATTCTTGTAACTTAAATTAGAAAACACAGGTAAATTTCTTTCCTAGAAAATCTGGAACACTAATGGAGTTTTCATTAGATAATTAAAACCTCTTCCACTTATTAAGCACGGTCTTGATGCCGAATCTCATCTGTCATTACTTCTTGAAACTGTTCTGATTGGCACTATATCTGATAAGAAGTAAAGGACATAATTCATATCAGAAGAGTGAGATGGGGCACATGTCAGGTGTATCCCAAAGTGTGCTTTTGTGTTCTAAATGGTGACCTTTTAAAGTGTGATTTGCGCTGCAAAATATGTAAGAAAAAGGATTTTGTCCTTTTAGAAGGCGCTTGTGGTCTGCAGTAGTCAGAGATCTCCAGAGCCAGAGTGCTCCCTCACCCATCAGCACTTTGAAAGAGTTTTGTGAAAGTGACAGAATGAGGAAGAGGTGTTATATTATATAACATTTCCAGTGGAAGTAGCTTCATTTGCCTCAATGGGACGAGACCTTCTCCTGATCTTTGGCTTGCATGTTCAGAGGAGAGGACTTGGAAAGTCCAGGACTCCACTGTGTCACACATTTGCTTTGCCTCTCAACACTCCCATATGTATATGTGCGTACTCTTATTTCCTAATAGCAAATCTTTAAGGACCTGATCATACACTGGTGTTTATAAAATTGGTTCCCATGGATTGAATGTTACTGGTAGAAACTTACTGTCTTTGGTGATAACAGTGCTGTATTGACCTTGGAAAATAATAAAATCTTCTGGCAATTGTAATAATGGTATGTGTGTGTATGTGTATACTTATGTGTGTATTACATAAGCATGTAGTCTAAGTTGCATATTTTTTGACATAACAGCACACATCAAAGTAAATGTGATTTTCTTCTTAAACTAGAAAAAAAAAAGTAAGATTTAAAAAAATGGTCTTCTAGACCATTGGATTTAGTTTTTTATTTTGCTGAAGTGGAACCTGAAATCTAAGCCATTTTTATATTGAACACCTACTTCCTTAGAATCATCAGTCAGCCATCAGCATTGAAATGCTTTGCTCATTTATTTGCATTTGGCAAAGTACAAGTCTACCAATCTGTTCTTTTTTTATTTTTTTTGAGATGGAGTCTCACTCTTTCACCCAGGTTGGAGTGCAGTGTGGTGTGATCTCGGCTCACTGCAACCTCCCCCTCCCAGGTTCAAGCGATTCTCCTGCCTCAGCCTCCTGAGTAGCTGGGACTACAGGCGCATGCCACCATACCTGGCTAATTTTTTATATTTTTAGTAGAGAGGGGGTTTCACCATATTAGGCAGGATGGTCTTGATCTCCTGACCTCGTGACCCACCCGCCTCGGCCTCCCAAAGTGCTGGGATTACAGGCGTGAGCCACCGCGCCCAGCCAATCTGTTCTTACTAAAGGCAAATTTTGAATAATGAATTATGTTGAATAAACAGAATTTTTCTTAAACTTCAGAAAGTATTTCTTCAGATGCATTTGTAGGAAACCATTTCATTATAGAATAGATACTAAGCATAAATGCTTAAAATACTTTAAAAATGCTCATATTTGGGAACTGTACCTGAAATTCTCTAATATCCTAAAAGGAACAATATTTTTATTTCACTTTGGTATATTCTAAAGCAAATTCATTTTTTTTCATTTTCACAGATATCACCAAGAGGTAAATTTGTATATATAAATGGAGAATTAAAATGGCTTATGCTGCTGGTCAGCTATTTAAATATTTTCCTTTAAAATCAGGCTTGAAGTCATGGTATTGCTTTGATAAGCCTTTAATACATCCTTTTCAAATTTTATTATCATGCTACTTAAATGTTTCTCTCAGCTTTTTATAAATCCATATCTCAAGTCCACTACCTTTTGCAAATGTAGCAATAATAAGTGTAGATAAAAGTTGAAAGAACCTAACCTATAGTAAATCCTTTAAAGGTGCCTTGATTAATTGTAAAATGATAAAAATTTGACTCATCTTCACCTTAAACAGAAAATAATTTCCTTTACAGTCACCAAAAATTGCAATGGCACGGTGGCCCAGCACTTTGGGAGGCCAAGCCGAGTGGATCACCTGAGGTCAGGAGTTCAAGACCAACCTGGCCAACAGGGTGAAACCTTGTCTGTACTGAAAATACAAAAATTAGTCGAGTGAGATGGCAGTTGCCTGTCATCCCAGCTACTCAGGAGGCTGAGGCAGGAGAATCTCTTGAACCTGGGAAGCAGAGGTTGCAGTGAGCCGAGATCATACCACTGCATTCCAGCCTGGGCAACAAGAGTGAAACTCCATGTTAAAAACTATATATATATGTATATATACACACACACACACACACACACACACAGACATACACACATACACAACTCAAAGCTGGATATCATGGCTCCTGACTGTAATCCCAGCCCTTTGGAAGACCAAGGTGAGAGGATTGCTTAAGCCAGGGTTTGAACAGCAGCCTGGGCAATAAAGACCCCTTCTCTAAAAAAATTTGAAAAATTAACCGGGCCTGGTAGTGTGTTCCTATAGTCCCAGCTACTTGGGAGGCTGAGGCAGGAGGATCCCTTGGGGCTAGGAGTTAAAGGTTGCAATGAACTATGATTGTACCACTGCACTCCAGTCTAGGTGACAGAGTGAGACTGTCTTTAAAGAAAGAAAAAAAAGGGGGGAAATTGCATAATCATACTAACATGGTCATGACTTTTTATAGATATGTTTAAGCAACACTATTCAACTATTCAAAGAACATAATTTGGTTGGTAGGAAAACAGTGGTCCAAGAAGCAGCAACCTATAGAGTCTCTTCCAATAGAGTATAAACTACGAATTTCTTATACCTGGAACACTGTTGCCATTGGGTAGGTGAGAGAATATATTTATAACCCTTCTTTCTTATATTATTATTATTACTATTATTATTATTATTATTATTGGAGACAGGGTGTTGCTCTGTCAGAAAGTCTATAGTACAGTGGTGAGATCATGGCTCACTGCAGCCTCAACCTCCCATTGTCAAGTGATCCACCTCAACCTCCCCGGTAGCTGGGACTACAGGCCTCAACCTCCCATTCTCAAGTGATCCTCCCACCTCATCCTCCCCAGTAGCTGGGACTACAGGCAGGCATCACCAGCCTGGAATTTTTTTTTGTATTTTTTGATAGAAACGGGGTTTCACTATCTTTCCCAGGCTATTCTTGGAACTCCTGAGCTTAAGCAGTCTTCCCACCTTGGCTTCCCAAAGTACTGGAATTACAGACGTGAGTCACCACACCTGGCCTTAAATTTTTGTGCCCTTAAAGTAAGCCTTGATGTGGACATTCCCATCTCTATATTCCTAGATACCCTAAACTCAGTAGTTGGAATGCATTTGAGGAGGACCTACCCTTTTCCTGCATCTACCTACCTCTACTGTTTTCCAAGTAGAAGGGGAAATGGCAAAATGATAACCCATGAGGTAGAAATTTTACTTAAATCTAAATATGTTAATTTTATTTCTTAAATTTAGTTTCTCAAACATTTCAATAATGCAGTGATTCAGTTGTTGGCACATGTATTAAGGCATTATGACTATGAACTGTTATTTAATTCTGACTAATTTAATAGTGACTCACTCTATATATGCTCTGTAGATAGCCACATACCACAAGGCATCACACCCAGTAGGCCTGAATATTAATGAGGTTTTTATAAAACTTAATTACAGGAAAGTCTGTCATGAAGAGTACAGAAAGTGGTCCTTAGAAGAGAGAGGACCATGAATAGTGTCCTTTGTCATGGAAGCCATCTCTCAGTTACCATAGTAGTATTCGATGCCTAAATCTTGGCATTATTTCAGTAACAGTACATTGGTATGAGGTGATGTTTCCATAATAGTGCGTGTCTACACACAGGTGGTAGCTGACTGAAGATAGGTAATCACATATTTCAGGACTGATCAGTCATAGGAAAGAAATGCTGAGCCAGGTAGGTGAGCACTTTTTATACATGAATATACTTAATCCTATGGGTTACAAAATGTAGAAACAAAAATTAAGTACTCAATATTTTTGCTAGTTGATGAATCTGTCTCCTACAATGAAGAGAATGAGTGTTAAAGCAAACGTGTGTGTGTGTGTGTGTGTGTGTGTGTGTGTATTTACATTGTTCTAGATGGGTTAAATTCAGGACAGTTACTCCTACAGATACAAAGAGCAAAAACCTGGTTTTGGAGCCTCTTTAGTTGAAATTAGTGATCTTTGCTCACCATGTAGCACAATAGGTTACTAAAATTTACTCCTACAGTCTAACGAAAACTTCGTACCCTTTGATCAACATCTTCTCTTTCCCCATCCATTCCAGCTCCTTTTAGCATCTGATAACCACCTTTCTAATCTCTGTTACTATGAGAGCAACTTTTTTAGATTCCACATACAAGTGAGATCATTTAATATTTGTCTTTCTTTGGCTGGCTTATTACACCTTGCATAATGTCCTGTTCCGTTCATGTTGTCATGAATGAAAAATTTTCTTCTTTCTGAAGGCTGTATAGTATTCCAATGTTTTTATATATACTACACTTTCTTTATCCATTTATTCGTTGATGGACACTTAGGTTACTTTAATATCTTGGTGACTGTGAATACTGCTGAAACAAACAAGGAAGTGCAGATATCTCTTCAACATATTGATTGCAGTGGATATATACTGAATAGTGGTATTGCTGGGTCATGTGGTAGTTCTATTTTTAGTCTTTTGAGGAGCCTTCACGATATTTTCCATAATGGCTGCACTAGTTTACATTCCCACCAACAGTGTTCACAACATAACATTGTACCCCATAAATTCACACTATTGTATTTTTCAATTAAAATTATTTTTTTTAAGAAGTAGTGATCTGTGCATGAGGAGCTTTGTGATCTGCTCTGCCACAGAGGTGAAGTCTTCCATAGGTTGCATGTATTGTTGCAATAATAGCAATAATCAGAATGGAACAAAACAAAACTATCACTTACTGAGTAACTTATTGTTAGGCACTATGCTAAACACTTTATATACATTCTCCCTCTGTTGAATCTTCGCAACAATCTTGTGAGTTAATGAATATTTTCCTCATTTTGCAGATCAGGGTCTGGATAGTTTAAATTAGAATTTTCAGAAGTGGATAATGAATAGTCACATTTTATTTTATTTTTATTTTTAAACTTAGAGACAGAGTCTTGCTGTGTTGTCCAGGTGGGTCTTGAACTCCTGACCTCAGGTGATCCTCTCACCTCCCTCTCCCAAAGTGCTAGGATTACAGGCATGAGCCACCCTGTGCCTGGCCAGTAGTGACATTTTTAAACTGGGTGATTCTTTGTTCTGTCCTGTTTAGCTAGAGAAGTATCATGTAATGGCTAAGAATATGAGCTCTGGGTAGGGCACCGTGGCTCACACCTATAATCTTGCACTTTGGGAGGACAAGGCAGGCAGAACACCTGAGGTCAGGAGTTTGAGACCAGCCTGACCAACACAGAGAAACCTCGTCTCTGTGCCTGTAATCCCAGCTACTCGGGAGGCTGAGGCAGGAGAATCTCTTGAACCTGGGAGGCGAGGGTTGCAGTGAGCCAAGATTGCACCATGGCACTCCAGCCTGGGCAACAAGAACAAAACTCCATCTCAAAAAAAATATATATATATGTATATATACACACACACACACACACACACACAGACATACACACATACACAACTCAAAGCTGGATATCATGGCTCCTGACTGTAATCCCAGCCCTTTGGAAGA
>NW_012118487.1:31016103-31032686 GCF_000951035.1 Colobus angolensis palliatus
GGGTCTATTACTCTTACCTATATGAGTTTTCCCTTGTTACATAATTTCTGTGTATGTCTAAGGTGAGTATAATAACAGTAACCAGATGGGGTTGTGTTTGAAGATTGGATGAGTTGATATTTATGAAGTTTCTGGTTAATTTTATGCATCACATGTTGATTTTTATGTTAATGAATATTTTAGAAGGCTTATTGTGATTTTGATAAAAATAAATTCATGCCTTTTTGTCATTCAGTAATATTGTATGTGCTTCCTCATATAGTATTCACACTTTATTGGTTAAATTTATAACTATGCACTTTTTTTTTTTGAGATGGAGTCTCGCTCTGTCGCCCAGGCTGGAGTATAGTGGCATGATCTCAGCTCACTGCAAGCTCCGCCTCCTGGGTTCACGCTGTTCTCCTGCCTCAGCCCCCTGAGCATCTGGGACTACAGGCACCCACCACCACACCTGGCTAATTTTTTGTAATTTTAGTAGAGACGGGGTTTCACTCTCGATCTCCTGACCTTGGGATCTGCCCACCTCGGTCTCCCAAACTGCTGGGATTACAGGCTACTTTTTAAATTTCACTGTGAAAGACATTGTTATCCCTATTCAAATGGTTTTGTTTTTCTCTGTCATAAAGAAAACATTTTGATATTTGTGTATTGGTGCTATATTCAGTCACTTTACTGAATTCCCTTATTAGTTCCAGATAGATTAGAAAAGCCAGAAATTTTGGAATCATTTTTGACCCCTGTCATTCTCTCATACTCCACACCAAGTTCTGTCAAATCTACCTTAAAAGTATATCCACAGTGGCAGCCAGGCATGGTGGTTCAAGCCTATAATCGCAGCACTTTGGGAGGCCAAGGCAGGGAGATAAGTTAGCTCGAGACCAGCCTGACGAACATAGAGAAACCCTGTCTCTACTAAAAATACAAAAAATTAACCAGGCCATGGTGCTGCACACCTGTAATCTCGGCTACACCAGAGGCTGAGGAACGGGAATCGCTTGAAGCCAGGAGGCAGAGGTTGCAATGAGCCAAGATCATACCACTGTACTCCAACGTGGGCGACAGAGCAAGACCCTGTCTCAAAAAGATAACATAAAATAAATATACATACAGAGTGGTGGTTCACATCTGTAATTCCAGCACGTTGGGTGGCCGAGGTGGGTATATCACTTGAATCCAGGAGTTTGAAACCAGTCTGTGCAATATAGTGAGACCCCTATCTCTACAAAAAGTTACAAAAAAAAAAAAAAAATTCAGGTGTGATGCCTCACACCTGTAGTCCCAGCTACTTGGGGGGCTGGGATGGGAAGAATTGCTTAAGCCCAAGAGATCAAAGCTGCAGCGAGCTATAATTGCACCACTGCACTCCAGCCTGTATGACAGAGTGAGACTGTTTCAAAAAAATTGTATACTCACACTCTCACACACATTCACACACACACACACACACATACACTCACACACACACAACATGCAACATTCCTTGGGATGTCTCAACTTTCATACTATATATACTCCAAGCCATCTTGTCCCACTCCTGAATTATTATTGCCAGGCTCTTCTAGCCTCTGTGCTTACTCAACCACAATCTGTTCTCATGGGAATCTATTATTAACTAAGGATCGTTTGTCCCTTCTGTATCTATTACAACTTTTTATCTTATTCTGTTACTAAAACAGCTAGAGCCTTTTTCCAAAATATTGGAAACTAATGGTGAGAATGGCCAGCCCTATCTTTGTTCTAACTTTAATGAGAATGACCTTTAATTTGATCCAATATAATGCCTGTAGTTTCTGTTAAATAATGTTTTTACCTTGATTTGAAATTTTATGCTATTCACAGTTTACCCAGTTTTTATCTAAGTTGTTGATTTTATTATATTGTTTCAGTGTTTATGAGTATGATTATACAGTTTTTCTCCTCTTACTATTCTGAAGGGTCGTTCTTAGTTCATCTTCATATTCGTGAACTAAAGCCATACTCAGTCATAAAGTATTACAGGCATACCTTGGAGATGTTGTTGGTTAGGTACCAGATCACTGCAATAAAGCAAATATCACAATTAAAATCACATGAATATTTTGGTTTCTCAGTACTTATAAAACTTAACATTTACACAGTACTGTATTCTATTAAGTATGCAGTAGCGTTATATCAGAAATTTGAGTTGTCATCTTTTTGCTCACATCCTGCCTCAATGTAGTGGCTGCTGACTGATCATAGTGGTGCTTCTTGAAAGCTGGAGTGGCTGTGGCAGTTTATTAAAATAAGACAACAATGCACTTTGACATGTTGATTGATTCTTACTTCCATGAAATATTTCTCTGTAGCATTCAGTGCTATTTGCTAGCCTTTTACCCACAGTAGAACTTCTTTCGCAATTGTAGGTCAGTTCTCTCAGACCCTGCTGCTGCTCTATCAGCTAAGTTTATGGAATATTCTAAATCCCTTGTTGTCATTTCAACAATGTTCATGGCATCCTCACCAGGAAAAATTTCAGCCTTGAGAAAACAATTTGTTTGCCCATCCATAAGAAGCAACTCCTCATTCATTCAATGTTTATCATGAAATTGCAGCAATTCATTTACCTCTTCAGGTTCCACTTCCAATTCTAGTTCTCTTACTGTTTCCACCACCTGTGCAGTTACTTCCTTCACCAAAGTCTTGAACCTCTCAGATTTATCCGTGAAGATTGGAACCAGTTTCTTCCAAACTCCTGTTAATGTTGATATGTTGACCTCCTCCCATCAGTCACAAATGTTAATGGCATCCAGAATGGTGAATCCTCTGCAGATTTTCAGTTTACTCTGCTCAGATTCACCAGAGGAATTACTATCCATGGCAGCTATTACCTTATGAAATATGTTTCTTACATAACAAGACTTAAAAGTCAGAATTACTCCTTGGCCCATGGACTGCAGAATAGATGTTGAGTTAGCAGACATGAAAACATAAATCTCCTTGTATGTACATCTCCATCAGAGCTCTTGGGTGACCAAGTGTATTGTCAATGAGCAGTAATATATTGAAAGAATCTTTTTTTCTGAGCAGTAGTAAGTTTAAAATATTTAGTAAACCATGCTGTAAACAAATGTGCCATCATCCAGGCTTTGTTGTTCCATTGATACAGCATAGGCAGAGTAGACTTAGCATAATTCTTAACGGCCCTAGCAGTTTTGGAATGGTAAATGAGCATTAGCTTCAACATAAAGTCACCAGATGCATTAGACCCTAACAAGGGAGTCAGCCTGTCCTTTGAAACTTTGAAGCCAGGCATTGACTTTTCTTCTCTAGCTATCAAAGTACTAGATGTTGTCTTCTTCCAATAGAAGACTGTTTCATCTACACTGAAAATCTGTGTTTTAGCATATCCACCTTTATCAGTTATCTTAGCTAGATCTTCTGGATAACCTGCTACAGCTTCTTCATCAGTACTTGTTGCTTCACCTTGCACTTTTATGTTATGAAAATGACTTCTTTCATTCAACCTCATGAAGCAACCTCCCTTAGCTTCCAACTTTTCTTTTGTAGCTTCCTTACCCTTCTCACCTTCATAGAATTGAAGAGAGTTAGGACTTTGCTCTGGATTAGGCTTTGGCTTAGGAATGCTGTGGCTGGTTTGATTTTTCTATCCAGGCCACTCAGACTTTCTCCAACTCAGCAATGGAGCTGTTTTCCCTTCTTATCATTAGTGTCCTCACTGGAGTAGTGCTCATCATTTCCTTCAAGAACTCTTCTTTTGCAGTCACAACTTGTCTAACTGGTGCAAGAGACCAGGCGTTCATCCTGTCTTGGCTTTCAACATGCCTGCCTCAGTAAGCGACATTCTTTCTAGCTTTTGATTTAAAGTCAGACACTGACTCTTTCACTTGAACTCTTAGAGGCCGTTTTAGGGTTATTAATTGGCCTTATTCCAATATTCTTGTATCTCAGGGAATAAGGAGGCTCAAGGAGAGGGAGAGGGAAGGGGAACATCCGGTCTGTGGAGCAGTCAGAACACATCCATTTATTAAGTTCACCATCTTATATAAATTCAGTCTGTGGCACCCCAAAACAATTAGTAACATCAAAGATCACTGATTGTAAATCACCATAACAGATATAGTAATAATGAAAAAGCTTAAAATAATTGCATAAATTACCAAAATGTGACACAGGGACACAAAGTTAGCACATGCTGTTAGAAAAAAAATGGCTTCAGTAAGACTTAACTTTTAATGACACAGGGTTGCCATGAACTTTCAATTTGTAAAAAATGCAGTATCTGTGAAGTGCAAGAAAACAAATTATGCCTGTATATCTTCTAATCAAATCATATTTGATTAAATTTTACTTGGGAATTTTTGCATTTTATTCTGTTTAAGAGTGAAATTAGTCTTAATTTTTAATATCTAGTATTGCCATTTCAAAGAACCCTGATGCAAGATTTAGCCTAGGTTTGCTTGTTTGTTTGTTTGTTTGTTTGTTTGTTTGTTTGTTTTGAGATGGAACCTTGCTCTTGTTGCCCAGGCTGAAGTGCAGTGGTGTGATCTTAGCTCACTGCAACCTCTGCCTTCCGGGTTCAAGCAATTCTCCTGCCTCAGCCTTCCAAATAGCTGTGATTACAGGCACCCGCCACCACGCCCGGCTAATTTTTGTACTTTTAGTAGAGATGGGATTTCGCCATGTAGGCTAGGCTGATCTGGAACTCCTGACCTCAGGTGATCCACCCACCTCCGCTTCCCAAAATGCTGCTGGGATTACAGTCATGAGCCACCGTGCCCAGCCCTAGCCTAGCATTTTAAAAAGTAATGGGGGGTGGATAGCTGCACTCATCAATTTTTTTTAATTGTTTATATAAAATTGGAATGATATGTTCTTTTAAAGTTAAATAGCACTCTTCTATGAAACTCCATGTTACTGCATCTTTTTTCATAAGAGAGAGGGAGACAGAATCTTTCCATGTTGCCCAAGCTAGTCTTACACTCCTGACCTCCCAAGCAATCCTTGACAGTCCTTTTCATTTCTTCTAGAGTTATTAGTCTCTTAACTTTTTCTTTTTCAGTAAATATTGATAATTTACATTTTCTTGGTCATCCATTTTATCTAATTTTTTAGGTTTAATTAGCATAAAGTTACATAAAACATACTTGTACTTTTAAAATATATTCTTATCTGTGATTATATCTTCTTCTTCATTGCTAACTTGGTAAACTCTCGATTTATTGTCTCTCTCTAACCCCTTGTTGAGAATCAGCTTTTTGTTTTAATTCTGAATTTTAACTTTAATTTTTATTATATCTCTTACAGCTTTTGTCTTTATTAATTTTCACCTGATATTTTCTTTGGATTTGCTTAATTTTTCTAGCTTTGTAAGTTGACCTCATGGTTTATATATTTGTAGTTTTTTTTTTAGTAATAACATAATTTTAAATGATGAGTTTCTCTCCACATAACATTTGTAAGTATTTCTCACAAGCAGAACTCTTCATGGTTTCATGAGAATTACCCATTCATGTGTTGTGAGTCCTGTGAAGCATGCCTGTTGGTTTTACTTACACATTTCCATGTGGGTTTAAAACTCTTCATAAAGAATTTAGAGTGGCTGTTAATAAATATTACCAGATTAATTAAAATAAATATCTATAAAATTTGTAGGCCCAAATTACCAAGTTGACTACTCAGTTTTATCTGTATGGCCCTAATATTTCTCCAGTTGCTGAACAAGACCATTTGGCCAATCCAAATAGAGATACAGAAATTCTCTGGTTAGGCCTTAAAATAAAGCAGATATAATTATGTAGGCATATTTTAAATATAATAAGCAGTATGGCTTAGGACTTAAGAGCATGGGCTCTAAGGTTTGATTTCCTGAAATTGAAGCCTTTGCTTAACAGTTAGTTGCTGGTGTGACCTTGGCCAAGTTACTTGGCTTTTCTATATTTTGTAACTAATAGACTGGATGAAGGAAAAGTGTTCATTTTTATGATTGTTGTCTGGATTAAATGAGTTACTATATAAAAAGTACATTAGAAAAAACAGTGTCTGCCACATAGGAATCACTTAATAAATGTAATTATTATTATTTTAAAAATTACTTTTATTGTAATTTAAAGCATAGATAAACAATTTGCTGTCAAAGTGGGAATCTAAAACTTCTATTTTTGTGTACCAGTTGCACTCTGCTAAATTAAAATATAAGCCAATGCCCACTGTAGAATGTTTGTCATCTTCTTAATTTTATTACCTTTCTCAACAGGCTCAGACTCCAGTTGACATTTGCAGGGCTGGGCCTTTTTAAAATCCACATTCATTTGCTGGCAGGGTTTCACGCTACCGACAGGTTTGATAATTCATGGGGTAGATTTAATTGACAGGGTTTTAGTTAGCATGAACTAGAAACAGCCTGTTTTGCAGGCTTGGTTTATTTTTGCTGAAAGAAGCTGAGTGTCTGACAATTATGTTTACTAATGAATTCATTTCTTTGGTATACTCAGGAGTAAGAAAGACGTCCTCATGGCCTCACGGTTTTTTAATTCCCACATGAGAACGAAAATTTTGTCTACAACACCAGACTTGTTTGTTAAACATAAAAGAACATAAATCCTCCACAGATCCCCAGGGTGTATTAGAGAAAGGGAGCGATCATTATAAACCACTTAGCCCTGTATGCTCTGTATCATGTTGCCATGAGAAAGTGATGTTTGATTGGCTCATAAAATAGGTTTAGTAAATCCTTTAAATACTGACGTGGGCAATTGTGCACACTGGAAATTAATACCTGAGAGTGTATTATAAGGATTACCATGTCTCCAGAACAGTCACCTGGGCTTGTGTAGATTTCTGAATTTAAGGATGACTGTGTTTAGTGATTTCACTTTTGTGTGTCAGTATTGCTCAGTTTTATCATCCCCCTTTCATTTGGCTATGGCCCACAGGTACGTTTTTCATCATCGTTTTCTCTCTTCATTCTCTTCTTGATGTTTGAGCTGTTAGCGTATATCAGCCAACCAACCTTTGCTATGAATCCTATATTCTGCCAATGGTGTTGTGTCAGAAAATAAGAGAAATACAAAGTTGTTAAAGCAGACGACTTGATTTATTATTATTTTTCTGACCTCACTTTGCATTCCCAAACAAGTTGAAAGGAAATATGGAATCAAGTGGCAATGGTGTGTGTGTGTGTGTGTATGTGTGTGTAAATAATTATTTCATTAATAACTTTAAATTCCGTAGACATCTTAATAGTTATTGTGTATGACCATAAAAATTAATGGTAGAATAATTGCATGAATTTTACAATTATATATTTTTGTGTGACACGAGTTCTGAGAAAAATCTCGAAATGCCTAATTTACTATGAAACAATTAGTAGCATATGCTAAGTTCTACTGTTTTATAGACAAAGAACACAGTACCTTATTAGATGTGAATTTCATTAAAACTTTATGGAGTACAAAACTATATAGATTTTTCAAAGCACTGTCATAAATATATGCACTAGACTTGCATGAGCATGTAAGAATTAGTTGCCAGTTGTCTCGCTGCAAATCCAGAAATTTTCATAAGGATTATTTTCTAAATGGTATCAAATTCAGTTGGAAATCTTCATGAAATAAGTAATAATATGCTCATCACCCTTCTCCTGTTTACAGTACAGTGGATTTTGTATCGACATCAATTAGATAAGGCACAAGTTAAGATATTTTTGTTCTTAATGAAATGTTATTAATCTAGATATTTCTGTGTCTTTAAAACCCTTTTAAAAATACTTTTAAAGAAGTTACAGATCATATAACATATGAGGTAGTTTATCTTTAAACAGAAATAAAAAGAAAATTATATATAGCAAAGTAGCTATGTGAGATGTTAATTTTAGACTTCCTGAAGAGAATATTATTTTCTCTTTAGATAAATGCTTTTTATATTAGAAAAATTAAAATGGTTATTTTGAAAAATGGTCTCAAGAAAATTTTGTACACAGTGTGTTCTGCTGAAGCAGTTTATTGAAATGGCTTCATCCTGGCCAAATCCAATGATACTTTTTAGTTTTCACCTCTTTGGTCTTTCTTTGGCACTTGGCATTATTGACCACTCCTGCTTCAGGTGAAATTCTCTCTTCTCTCTTACCTTAACCTCTGCACCCTCCCTCACAGTGGCTTCCCTCTTATTTCCCTGACTGCTCCTTCTCAGGATGCTTTTGTTAAAGGATCTTTTCTTTTGACCCACACTTGAAATGTTACTGTTTCCTCAAATTCCTCGAACATGTGGTGATTACATGTCTGTGTTACTCCCCTCTATGAAACCTCCAGCGGCTCTGCCTCTTAAGTGCAAGGGTGGCCAACTCAGATGCCAAAGGGCAAATATAAGTAAATGAAGATAATCTGGATTGTTTTAAATCATAGAAAGTAGATAGGGATTTTTAAAAACTAGAAAGAATACGCCTCGTGTAAAGCTTTTTTCGTTTAGTCCCAGCCTCAGTTGCTGTGAGGCCAAGTATTCATTCCTTCACTCACCAAATACTGACACGGGGTTTACTGTGTGCCTGGGATGTAGGTGCTCAGGATAAGACAGTAAAGTAAACAAAGATATCTACTTCGCTGGAGCTGACACGAATTCTGGAGAGGAGCCCTCGTGGAGTCACACAAAGCTAATGACATTTATTATTACCAGATCTTCAATTTTTTTTAAAGCCAAACGTCCAGGTTTTCTATGAAATTCCATTTTTTAAAATGTTGACAAAATTTTTAAAGAGACATCGAGCCCATTGGAATTGTGCCTACATGTTTTCAACATTGGCCTACCAAATAACAATTTAACGTCTTATTACCGTGCAATACCAAGACCTTCTCACCTGCATCTATTTATCCACCTTGATCTCCATCTGATTTTTGTTTTCCACCCTCAATTCACAATTGACCATGCTCAGCCCTTTCTTTCTTCTATTACATCGTATGTATTGTACCTATTGCTAGATTGCGTTTTCATCCCCCACCCTATTCACCCCTTGTCAATCAATACTCATTGAAAGCCCAAATGTGAAGTCCTTTGTAAGCTGACCTTCATCTCACTGTATAAAATTACTCTCTTTCTTCTACTCTTCCACAGTATTTCTTACATACTCTAATTAGAGCACTTACCAATGTGTTTTATGGACCCAGAACCCAAAAAAGCTATAGTTTTATGTTTGTATCCTGAGAATCTAGCAGAGCAGTTTGCGCCAAATGAGTGCTTCATAAATCCCTGTCGAATGAGTGGTGGTAGCCTGCATCACATAGGCTCACCTCCCAAGCACAGAACAAACAGAACAAATGAATAGAAGCTTTGTTTCATGTGTATACAACACTGATATAAAAATTACCATTTGATAAAAATTATAATTATCAACTTTTCTACCAGATAAATCTGAAATATCTACGTACGTCTGCTATACCCAGCGTCCCTGAACCACACACACACACCGTCCAACCCTTCCACATCCCGTACACACATACACTAAAACTCCTGGAATGGTTATACTGTCTGGCTTGTGTATATGTAACTTGTAACCCTGGACTTCTCATGTGATGTAGCAAAATCATATCTTCTCTTTGTCTTTGTGTTTTCTTATTCACTGCTTTTAAACTTCCAAGGTTATGTTAAAAGGTAGGTGTGCAGAGGTGGGGGGGGTGCAGGACAGAGATGGGAGACAAACTTTCTTGAGTGGCAACTCTGTGCAAACAGTGTTTTAGGTGCTGCACATGTGCTGTCCTATTTTTCCTTTCTTCAAATATCTCTGAGTTAGGTAGCAGTTTTCCCAGTTTACCAGTGAGGAAAATGGAGCTGAAGTAGTTTAAGTTCCATGCCATAAGAGAGTTTTGGATACTTCAGATTTATAAGTATAATTGTTTCATTATATACTTTGTCTTTTTTCAGCAACTTTTTCTTTTGCATGTTTAATACTACATAAAATGTAGTATTTTTGGTAGTCTGGTATCTACTGAATTTAAAATTTAAAAAAAAATGTATCGGTGGTTTACAACCATGTCAGACTTCCTTTTAACAAAAGTTTTGCAGTGCCCTGTTTAGTATTCTGAAGTGCAGTTCATAAAAGCAATTATCTATCTATATGCGAAATTGTTTTAAAAATAAATATATTGCCTGCAAGTTATATAAATCTATAATAACAAAGTAATTTATTTTAAATAACATGTTTCAGTATATAAATGAACAGTAACAATT
Organism: Colobus angolensis palliatus; assembly: GCF_000951035.1. Lineage (NCBI taxonomy): Eukaryota > Metazoa > Chordata > Mammalia > Primates > Cercopithecidae > Colobus > Colobus angolensis. Next base: position 31,026,301 of record NW_012118487.1, read on the forward strand.
ACCCTAGAAAAATAAAGGAGGATGTCAGCATCTTTTAAGTAGATTCATTGTTAATAACAGCTATAAATACAGACTACTCTGAATATGTTTGTTTTAGTTGGAATGAAAATAGTATAACCAGCATTCCTGTTAGTGACATGTTTTTCCAAGTGAGTAACTCTTAGTAAAGTTATAAACAAAATACAGAAAATTCCCTCAACTTACTCTATAGTTGACTTCCTTGAAAATTTACCTTAGCTAAAACAGTGCAAAATATATATGCGTTTATACATGAGATGACATAAGGTTCCAGACTTAGATGACCCATAGTAGAAATTGCACTTGCATGAAATGTCCAGTGAAATATTTGAAAGGCATGGAGGACATGGGGCAAATACTCATTTTCAGAACTTTCCAGTGTTGAGCTTTTGTGGACCTTGCCTGCTACATTTCAATCACGCCCTTCTCACCCCCAATCACTGAGACAACCTAAAATGTTTCTACAGATTTCCGAAACACTCTGTCATGGGGCAGCACTGGTCTCAGTGAGCACCACTGATCCAAACCTTCCAAACCAAAAGTTGACACGTGTTTAAAACAATCACTTATTCCTCTGTTTAAGATACTGTGTGTAGGGAAATATAAAATAGAAATATGTAAGAACTGGTTCCTTTCTTCAAGGATTAACAGCCTAAGAAGATGGATCACTTATACACATATGTGGTTAGTTAGAAATATGTGTTTATCAAAAAGAGAAAGATGACAGTAAGCTGAGAACACCCAGGAAGGTCACAGAAAGGAAGAACAGTACCAAGTGAGGTATGAAAGATACCTATACAATGAAGTAGCTCTAGGAAAGCTTGCATCACAGATGAGGAAAGAGAGCCAAGGCTCCCGGCTGGATGAAAGAGTTACTCTCAGAAAATAAAGTAATAATAGGAATTAAGGGTGGAGTCACAGTGTCATGTCCAAATGAAAATCACATTCAATAATTCATGAATTGAATGTCAGATATGGTTGCTTCTTACAAAATGTTTAAGTTTTAGGATAGTTATTTAGTGAATTTGGAATTTGTAAATAGAAAAACTAAGGACTCCAAATAGACTCGTATTTCTTTAACTTGGGACTCATTTTCAGTTGTGTCTCTTCTTTAGAGTACTTAATTATATGCTCCCAGTTTAATTTTGGATTAACCCATTGCCATGGTCCATGAAGTCATAGCATTCACTGACAGGAAACTTGTAATTGCCAGAATAACAGATTATGAAATGATGTCTCTTCCCCTTTGTCTTTTTGCAGGTATGATTTTGTAGAAGTTGAGGAACCCAGTGATGGAACTATATTAGGGCGCTGGTGTGGTTCTGGTACTGTACCAGGAAAACAGATTTCTAAAGGAAATCAAATTAGGATAAGATTTGTATCTGATGAGTATTTTCCTTCTGAACCAGGGTTCTGCATCCACTACAACATTGTCATGCCAGTAAGTACCACTTTGAGATCCCCTTATTTAACTGGATCAGCTCTTTGTTTATTTTTATTTTTCTCCTCTTACACATGAGAATCAGAAAAAAAATCAGAAAATGAACCTAGATGGGATTTCTTTTTTATTTAAATAAAAACTCTGTACATGCCAAGCCAGCAATTGATTAGGCAAATTAGAAAATATGAAATCAATACTTACCATTTTATATTATATTTATATTGTATTGTTAAGCAGAAATTTCCCTTTTTGATTGCTCAGGAGTCTATGAAATATCTAGGCAACTGATTAAATAAAGAAAATTTAAGTATTAGTTAAGGGTATAGCTAAAAAGAAACAATAAAATACAAACTGAATTTTGAAAATAATTTATTCACTTAGTAATAGTAGAATCATTTATCATGTATTGTTGAAGTTAAAGGAGAAATCTCTGAAGTATGTTTTAAATGTCATAACTTGTGTATGTTATAAGTCGTGAATTTTGGTCAGTTTTCTTATGTAGATTATTTAAGATATCCCAAACTATATTCCATTCTGAAATACTTTTTGCCAGTATATATTCTGTGCCGTTTTCTTTGTTACTTTCCACATTTTTTTTTTTTTTGAGATGGAGTCTCGCTCTGTTGCCCAGGCTGGAGTGCAGTGGCCAGATCTCAGCTCACTGCAAGCTCTGCCTCCCAGGTTCATGCCATTCTCCTGCCTCAGCCTCCCGAGTAGCTGGGACTACAGGCACCCGCCACCTCACCCGGCTAGTTTTTTGTATTTTTTAGTAGTGATGGGGTTTCACTGTGTTAGCCAGGATGGTCTTGATCTCCTGACCTCATGATCCTCATGACCTCCGCCTTCCAAAGTGCTGCAATTACAGACTTTCCAAAATTTTTTAAAGTTCAATATAATACTTTAATATTTTTAAATTTAAATTTAATAAAATGTAACAAACAATTCTACCTATAAATAAAAAATGTTAATGGTAGACAAAAATGTATGTTTTTATTAGATAATAGTTTAATACCGATTATTTGCTTGATTAAAGCCACTAAGAATCTATTTAATATACTTTTACAGTATCTTGTCTCACAGAACTTAGTGAGTTAAATATTTCTTAGGCTAGGGTGGCCTTGAGGGCTATGGGTACACTTTCACAAAGTGAAATATTTCTCAAATATTTAAATATGGAATATATTAAATTGTAGTAAAAAACACACTGGCAAGTCTTTGTGAGAGCAAAGGTTTTATTCATCCCAAACATGTGACAAAATAACTTTAAATTAAGGATATTATTTCTGTTTTAAATGAACTTCTCTCCATATTATATTAATTTAAATGTGTATAAATAGCAATCTACTGTCATCCTATGGAATAAAACACAAAAGCTAAAATGTATAAATATCACCACTGAAGGTTTTTTTTTCTGATTTTATGACTACATAGATTTTCTGGTTTTGTAACCCAAGGAGTTATATGATTAAATATGTAAAGATAAATGCATACTATATGTATGTACTACACATATACATAGTGGACATAGTGAATGTATGGTATTTATACTAGCTAGCTCAGTTCTGAGCACATAATAGTCTCTCAATAAATACTTGAATGCTGAGTTGATCATGCAATTCAGTCACCCAGCTTAACTAATAGAGGATTTACTCTATGTGTGTGAATGTTGTCAGATTCATGAACCTTGTGATGAAGTAAGAACCCAACAGTTGATTGAAAGTGCCATCCATCCTCTTGGCTAAGAAAGGCCTTGTCACCAGGGTTGACCTATTATCAGAGATTCTCTGTGACTGAGACCAGGCACCACATCTGGGAGACTTCAGGCCAAATGTGTGTCATTGGTTCCATTGTTGGAATTGAATTCACCACATTTTTAAATGATTGTTGAAATGGATTGGTAAATTGTCAGTATGGACCTCAGTGGGCTATTGTCGACTTTCCTGGCCTCTATTGAGCCAGGCTTTGTGTGGCAACTACGTTGACCTGTACTGGGCCATAGATAATGGAGATATGTGGGGAGAAAAGGCATAGGAGTTCTTGTAGTTAAACTATGTTTAGGAAAACAATAGGCTTTTGGACTGGAAGAAATAGGAGAGCATGAAGGTAGGGCCCTACAGTGCCTAATAAGTATAACTTGGTGATTTTAATTTTTAAGATTGCTTTCTGGAGAAATTATATGAATTTTACAATCTCACAAGCTTTGGTTTTTCTGTGTTTAAATTTACTTTGACAATTAACCTGCCATTTCTTCACCTGTCCTTTGTCTTGGTTCCATATATCCATTCATCTCTCTACTTACAGCCACATTCATTATACTCTTAATAAACTGCCTGCAGAAGGGTGAGATCTGATGAGTTAGAATTTGACAAGTGGTTATGCTATGGAGCCTTGCAGAATGTTTTGAATTATCATTGTGTACTCCTAAATTACACTCCTCCCTCCATGCACCCCCTCCACTACCCACACTTTACTAACAGGGTGCAATCCATCAATCTTATCTATGTATCAGATTAATGAAAGCCTAAAGCAAGAAAGTGTGCCTCTTGGACGGCCAACTTAAAAGTTCTTGAGGCATTTGCTCGGGTCCCTCCAAGCTCCTGGATCATCTCTGATGCTTTTATTTTTCTTTTTGCTTTGGATAAACTTCGTATCAGCACACTCAGTTCCCCAGAGGCAATGGTCTCATTGATTAGAAACCTACCTCTGCAAAATTCCACTTTAGGTTCCACTGGCCACAATGATTTCTTTGTAATAATAAAAATAATATTAACTACTAGTTTATAATAGACAATTAACTTTCTGCATTGAGGTTTGTCAGGAGTGCCTAGCACAATGCCATTCACATTGTGGCTGTTCATTAAGATTTCATAGAAATTCAGTCATTTCATCTTAGAGTTGTCTAAAACCCACAGGGAGCTATGGTACCTTCCTATTTATTATATGTCACCTTTGTTCCTGTCACACAACAGAGATAATTCATAAACTGAAAAGCAGTAGACTCACAGTAATGACACCAGATATTCTGCTGTCCTAATATATTAGGCTATATTACCAAAGACACATTCTTGCATTAGTTAAATAATTGCCCTGGTTTTCTTTTTAGGGGAGGCAGTGAGGAGTGGGAATTAGTGGGACATCCACTGAAGTTAAAGAATTTAGTGCATGCTAATGATTTTATAAACATTAGTATATACAGTTAACATCTGCTTTTTATAATCAACCCAATGAATATTTTGCATGCATTAATATACAGAAAAAATTTTAAGTGAGTTTAATCACATTTTTTTCTAGGACAAATTATGGGTAAAGTTTATTTTAAAATTCTTTGTATTTCACAGGTAAAGAGATAGCCCTATAGCCTTCTTTGGGAATATAAATGGATATCTGGTTCTGGTCAACATTTAAGACTCCTTGGTTCTGATTACCATGTGTCTTAGAGGCACAGTTTCAATAGATTAGTTAGAATTTTCAGAAACAGTTTTTGCCACACAGGTTGTCATTAAAAATTATGTTCACCCTTGTAAGATGATTTACCCACTCTTCTTTTCCTCAATTTGTGAATAATAGAGCATATAGTTAAATAAGAGATGACTTGTTCGTTTGAATAAAGTGATGCTGTTCTAATATTTAAAGATTTTACATATTTATTATAAATATCAGTACTTTCCTTTTGTTAGGATTTCCATATCATTTTCTTGATTCACAGGTACTTTACAATAAGACATAAATAAAATTTTTCTCTCCACTTTTTCATTTGGTATTATAAGCTAAACATAGTTTTAGAAATAACTTTAACATACGGTATTTACTTGAGGCTATAGCTAGTTGTAGCTTTTTAAAACAGTAGTACTAGAATGTCTACGTAATTTTAAAATTATAGTATTTCAATGATATTTTAGAGAATTATTTATGGAAATATTATTCTCCAGTCATGCTCCATTAATAACTAATAAAAAATAAATCCATGCAAATTGATGCCAAATGATACATACAGTGTTCAACTTTTATAGTTGTGCCTAAGGAGTTAATGTCTTTGATTTTTTTTCCCTTTCTGCTGAAAGAGAGAAAAAAAAAAGACCTGGTAGATTAGCAGTGAGAGATTGTTTGGGAAGAAATGAAGCAAAACTGAAATAAAACAGTGCAAGCTTGTTTCTGTTTGGAGGCCACACACAGTGAGAGCCCAGAACACATTTCAGATCTTTTAGAAAGAAAGGAAAATTTCTTGTTTAATTTTGGAGTAATTTATAATAGATTATATATGTTTTACTCTGTGTACTGTAGCATAAGCACCATTATTTAAAATGTTAAGAAACCTAAAAAGGCTGAAATAATAACTTTTCCTCCAGAATCAAAAGACCTTATTAAAAGTTTCATTTCTCAGTTCTAAAAGTAAAAAGTACTGCATATTGTTTTGGTCAGAAAACTGCTTCAATTAAACCATACCTATTCTTAAGTGAAATATACAAACCTAAATCTGAATTTTTAGTTATTTTAGTCTTATACTTAGAACTATTCTTCTTGAGTACAATGCTATTTGTTGTTTTTTAATGTCTGTGAGATTTGAGGATTTTCTTATTCTCCCTCCAATTTGGTTAATATTATGAAAAATGATTACCACTGATTTTTCTTAAATGGTTTTATTGAATATTATTTTTTTCAGTCTCTTAGTCTAAGGTTTCTGATCCAAAGTAATGATAATGTTTACAATAATTTATTTACTTGTTTCCATTTAATGAATATATCAGTTTAGATTAAGAGAAATAGAAGTTATAGCCACCATACAAATTGAGTCCATGTATATTTACCCTCTTTTTCTTTGCCTGATAAGATGGGCAGGGGATGGATGAACTGAAGAGTACTTTAACTCACACACTTCAATGAACCTCATCTTCCTTTAAGTTGCTTCCTAATTTGTTCTGTCACTTGT
>NW_012118487.1:31032736-31078274 GCF_000951035.1 Colobus angolensis palliatus
ACTTCAATGAACCTCATCTTCCTTTAAGTTGCTTCCTAATTTGTTCTGTCACTTGTAAGATTTTACATTTTAAAAAGCTATGTATAATCAATGATGAGTCCATGTATATTTACCCTCTTTTTCTTTGCCTGATAAGATGAGCAGGGGATGGATGAACTGAAGAGTACTTTAACTCACACACTTCAATGAACCTCATCTTCCTTTAAGTTGCTTCCTAATTTGTTCTGTCACTTGTAAGATTTTACATTTTAAAAAGCTATGTATAATCAATGATACTTGTTTGGATATTGAATCTTGTTTATTCTTGTTATTAAATTATATACAAAGATTAAATGATAATATAGAATAGTATGTAAGTATTATAGCCACATTATAACCGCAACTGTGTGTTTTTCTTAATGGTGATTTTGTAAATGACTTATCCAGAGTTCAGTGGGCGTACTGGCCAGCATGCCCTGTAGAAGGGTGTAGGGTTTCTGTGGGGAGGGATTAGAAGGACACTTGATGCCTGAGGTGCTATTAAGGAATGCATGACTGATTGCCAAAGTGGTTATTAATTATTCAGGATATGGTGAACAAAGCGGCACAGTGAATATTGAAGTGAGAGGGGGAGAAGAGGAGGGAGGATTTTTTTTTTCATCCCTTCTGACATATGCCAGTAGGTTATTTCACTGTTAATATCATGTCAAGAAAAGTCTTAACTGAAAGCCAAATTTGCTTTTATGTTCAGGTTAAGAAAAAATCTAACCAACTCTCAAACAAGGCTTCAAATATATTAATTCATTTTCTTTTCTAGGGAAAAAAGCAGCATGCCTGGAATAAAAATACTTAGAGCAATATAATAACACCAGTCCTACGGAAAAAAAACATTAGCGGCAGGGTGTGCTCAAGATTTTTTAAAATGTTGAATTTTCATAACTTATTGCATTGCATTCCCCTATTAAACCAATTCTAATAAGTCAACCTTTATTTGAAAACTCACTTAAAAATAGATTTGTATTTACCTCAAGGAGAATTAAGAGAAAATTTGGATTCTTAGAATTTTTTTGTATTTAGAGACTGGAAGAGGTATTTCAAGTGCTGTTTATCTATACTGTAGTCTGAAGCACTTGTTGAATGATTAGATTTTTATTAAAATATACAATATACTTGTGTATTTATGCAAGGAGTCTTGAGATGACAGTATTTTATTGCATCTAGGAAATTATATAATTGCTGTAGAGACTAAACTCCTACTTGGCTAAGAATTGCTTAATATATTTTTCAATTCCACTTCTACTCCGTGGGCACAATGCTCTCTTTCATGTGATGATCATGGTGTCTCTGTTTCATTTCTACTGATTCCTTTTGTTCCAGTTAATTTCTTGCTGTCTAAGAAAGAATTTCACAGATGCTATGATTTGTAGTTAGAAAGAAAAAGGCAATCAGCACTATGTAGGAATGGTAAATGGCAGACAGATTATTGTAAGTCATTTTGTAAGAGGGTTGTAAATAAAATCGTAGACTAATTGAAAGCTTGAGGTTTGATTGATTCATATTTTATAGCTAAAGCCACAGAGATTTAAAAGCTTGGAGTTAAAATGGCAACCTCACTACTCTTTCCATCTAAACCTGATGGAAAGAGTTGTTTTCTAGAAATAAGTATGGTGCAAGTTAAAATTATAAATTAAATAGTTTTTCTTCAATATTCCCACCCTTTCAACACCCTAAATCCCTTAATTGATCAGATATTTGTTGAGAAAATTCAAAGATGTATATAATATCACCCTTGGTCTCTGATAACTTACCTCGTTTTGGAGGAAAAAAAATACATATCTGTCAAAATACAGTATGTGAGTGTCATGTTGAGTGGTTAGTAAAGATTTTGAGAAGGAAGATGGGAATGTGGAGAGCAGAGGGATGTCATAACCCTTAGAGTAAAGAAAAAAATCAATAAGCAATCAAACAAAAACTCCAGGAGCTATTCAGTATAAATTATTTCTTAAATGCATTATAAAAATCTCTCAAGAGCTTATTAAAAATGCTTGTTATCAGATTAGTCAGAGATCCTCATTTTCTTGGTCTGGGGTGATGCTCAGTTATCTGTATTTTCATCAGATATGCTTGGAGATTCAGTTGCTCTAAACTTTAGTTTGATCAGAATACAATTACTTTTTTTTCAACTTGCCAACATTAACAGAGTTTATTTATTTATTTATTTATTTTTTACAATTACTTTTATTTCAGGATTTTGGTGACTTTTTATATTCAAACAAATGAATTTTATATGAATAGATTGGAAACTCTGCACACATATTTAATACATGTGTTCTCTTTATTTTTCAGGGTTGCAAAAAGAGTGGGACTTTCCCATAAAATTAGGTAGATATATTTCAGTTTTTAGCACTTGTATGTATTGTACCAGCTCTTCCAAGCAATATGTTAAAGATTATCAATTTTGTCAACTCTCAGTGGCTGTTACCCATGGAACTATGCAAGATTGTCCTCTGCCTTCTTTTCTGTTCAACACTAAGCTTGTTTGGTAAATCACAGATGACATAGTTCCAGCATTGAAACACAATTCTAGAATAGATATTCATTCATTCTACAATGTTAGACACTGTTAGTAAAATAAGACATTTCCAGTTGTCAAGAAATATTCTTCCATTTTCTATATTTTTTTACATTTAATTTTGTCATTAATTTTGCACCTATTTGTAAATGGCAAATATTTCTCTTACATTTATTACAAAAATAGCAGTTCATACCACTTTCCCCTTCCTAAATGACTTTTCTGCCTTTTGTAGGCAGGCACTTCCAATTTTTTGAACTGACTTTTTAGAGTTTACCTCTACGACTCTATTTAACATGCTTTTATATCTACGTCTTCACTCTTTTACAAATTACCTATCGATTTCTCACTGGAAGATGAAGCCATCTTTCACTTTCTTTCACCCTCCTGCCTTTACCACACATACAGATACTTCCCAGCATCCCATCCTCTATTATATCTTGATTATATCAAATCCAAATTCATTGTGTACATTATGGTGGCTCTGTAGTCATTTTTCACAGCTGAGCCATGAACTGTATACCATGACTACATTTCTGTTTCTGTTCTTTTTGTGTTTCCCTTGGAACTATTTTTTGGTTTGTATAGCTTTTATATTCATCACTGATTCATCCTGAAACTGTTCCTCAGATTGTGTAAATCTCTTCTCAGTACAATCAGACACATTTGGTTTTCTAACAATTTCGTCTTCTTGAAGAAATCTTTGCTGCAACCATCTGGCCTGCTCCAATGTGGACTGCTCACCCTTTAGAATGGCTGCACAGTGTCATCCTTGCAATCTCCTTCTGCCATCATCCTGACTATTCCTTTTGACATTTCTTGCATTAGATCCTCTGTTTGCTGGATCTTTTGTCTTCCTGTGTCTCAATTTACTTCCTTGTTTGTGAACAGAGTAAAACTTCCATGAATATACTGAGAAAATGGAGCGTCAGAGATAAAATTTTTTCAGTCTTGCATAACTTAAAATGCTCTAAGTATTAACCCTCAAACTTAAATGAATACTGATTAAGTCTAGAATTTAAGCTGGCCACTTAAAAGTTGATTGGACATTCTGTGCATGTGGATGGGCTTGCCCACTATTGTTTTTACTGTATTGCATGCTGGCTCAGTCAGTTTCTTGAAAACACTCTGATTCCTCTGATCTCTTTTCTAAGAGTATAAATACTGGTTACCAGTTTTCTGAACTAGGAGCTGAGTTGATTAACAACCAGATATTTGGCATTGTATACATCTAATATATATAAGGTGCTGCCGACTGGCTGTGGATGCAGTCATAGGGGCATGGAAAACAGTCCTTTTACTCTGACTCTGCTTCTGGGTGGGGGCCACAGGACCCGTTAAGAGTCTGGGTGGAGCTATTGGTCATCAGAAATGCAAACGTCTGGAAAGACATCTAAAAGACCAATCTTAAGTTCTACAATAATGATGCTGTCTGCAAGAGTAACTGAGAAAGTTGCAAATATCTTGTTCTTGGGAATAATGGCTCATAATCCTTTACTTCTACACCTTAACGAAGTTCAGGCTTCTCTCATCCTCCTAACCTTTTAGTGTTTCATTCATTGTACAATGACAGTTGAGTTTGGGGAAAGGTGTATTAAAACTTAAGCTATAAACTAAATTTCTCCCAAAGTTAGCTTGGTCTAGGAATGACTAAGGGCAGTTTGGAAGTGAAAGACAAGATGAGGATTGGTTAAATCAGAGCCCTTTCACTGTCGTAATCTTCTCACGGTTACAATTTTTGCAAAGGCAGTTTCAATATTGATGAGCTATTTAGCATATCTTGAACTCTGTTGTAACATTAATATAATGTCTAGTTATATCCACTAGAATGCCAACCCTGCTTCATTCATAATAACATGGCAGGTGTCTCCAAACAACTTACCATATGATCCACACATTTGAGAAAATGCTACTCTCATCAGTATTCTCATAATCAACAATTGTTTACCTATTTTAGTAATGCTATTAATATATTTAAATGCTTTGAACATTAAAATTAGAGCTTTTAAAATTTTGCATATCTCTCTAATTCAGATGACGTAATTGTATTTTTATTTATTTAATATTACTTTGAAATCACATGACTCTGATTTTATATATAACTTTCCATTTTTATGTCCTCTGATAATCTTAGAACAAAGCTAAATGGTAAGTATGATTAGTGTTATATACTTCTAAAGATGTTAATTTTGAAAGGCATATATACTTTAAGCTTTTGGAAAGAAACTGTTTATTGGTATCAATTTGAAAATATTTGAGTCAGGCAGAAGAGAATGAACATAGTTTAAAATAAGTGTGCCTTATGATGGTTTTTAAAAATATATTATTTAATCCCCATATTGCAATATTACTACCATTTTGCAGATTAAAACTCACATATATAGAGTGAAGAGAGTTCTCTTTAAAGCCAGACTGCCTCTTGACTGGTTTGGAAAATAGGAGAAAGATCATTGAGAAAGAAACAGAAAATTTAAGATCTCTTCCAACCATCTTTGTTTTCCTATTAAAACACCTGCATACTATTCCTGTTGATTATGATGTCACAGATACTTTAGTAACTTTGAAAAAATGGTGAACTAATTAGAATTTACCAATTTTTTTTAGTCGTGACAGTGGTGATGAATATTGAGGGTTAAACTGTAGTGTCTCCACACAGTAATCTTAAAATTCAAATCCAAATAAGAAGCTTTTTTAAAACACCTGGAGTCTAAGAAAAAGTAAAAATGCGAATGCAGTCAATAGTTTTCTTATCCGTCATATTTCATCAGTATTAGCGAAATTATGCAGTTCCATGATGTATGTTAGCATTCTTGTCAGTGCCAAATTTTTCAGAATTGTATTCTTATGGACACTTGTAAGGCTAAAATTTATGCTAAGAAATAGGAGAATAAAATTGGAAAGCAAGTATTTCTAGTGAATAGGCTGTCTTCTATTAAACACCTACAGAATGTGTCACTCTGGAATGCAAAAGATTCAGAGCACTTTTAGTTTGAAATCATGCCATCTGTGCACAATATTTGAAATATCATAGGCACTCCTACAGTAAGTTTGGAGGAGAAAACACCTCCAAATAATCTAAGGACTAATACTTTTTTTTTTTTTTCCCGGCTTTTTGCAATGTGACCACATGTAGGCCACCAAAGGCCCCAGAAAACTGAGGGGGAGAATTCCAAGATGTCTTTGTGTCTTGGCCGCAGGGCAAAGGTCCTGTCTCTGCATAGATGTCACCACTCTAGTTAAGTCAGGTTTTGTGTAAGTGTGAATAAAAGCCATTATGGAAATACCTGGCTGATACCTTTCCTTGTGCTTCTTCACCATAAGTAATTATTCAGGCAAGAGATCAAGGCTGTCATCTCTTGCTTTAAAGGAGTACATGAATTATCTTAGGTTCTTCCAAGGCAGGTCGCTTAAGAAAGCTAAGGTTTATACTAAAAACTTTGTTTTATGGAAAAATAATAGGAAAGACATTGAGATAGCAATTATCTAAGATTCCAACATAAAATCTGCGGTAGGAATTGGACATAAATGTAGAAGGCTCCAAATCAGCCCAGGCAGCTTTCAATACCTCCTCTGAAATTGGGTTTTCAAATTTGTGTAGCATTGCTAAAGAGGAAGTGCCTTTTTTCCCAGTGGAATAACATTCTGATAGGGTTGAATGTTAAAAGGGCACTTTTCTGCTGGGTACAAATTAATGAAATAGCATTAAGTGTAATTAGTTTTTTTAGAGAAAGAAATATGCAAGCGCTGAAGTGTTAGAGAGACAGAGAAACACTGCATGCCAAAACTTGACTTTCAGTACCTGAGTGAGGAGGTATTAAAATATGTGACACATCCTTTGGGTGAGATTCTTTAGAAGCCATCTCAAGCATTCTGACACAAATATTTTCCTTTCTTTTTGGAATATGACGAGTAATGTTTTGTGGTATCCTAATCCCATTACTGATAAAAGTAATATGAAGAACTCTCACTTCTACCCAGGCATACAGTGTTTTGTTTCGTGTTAAAGCCAGGGGAATTCTAATAGGATTCCCAATTACGTAAAAGAGGTTCGCTTGCCATCCACTGTTGCCTCTGCCTTGCTACAGTCTTTATTTGGCATTAAGAGCATGGCATAATTTTATGTCACTGAGCAATTGACAAATTTTAACTCTCTAAAAGGTCATAGAGGTTTTTGGTGTGATCTTAGACCTTGCTGTTGTAATGCCCTTTGTATCTGATTTTTACTTCACTTCAATGAAGTTTAGCCTAAAGCTACCTCTTTAAGGTTTTTGTTGTTGTTTTGTTTTGTTTTGTTTTTGTGACAGAGTCTGGCTCTGTTGCCCAAGCTGGAGTGCAGTGGTGCAATCTCGACTCGCTGCAACTTTTGCCTCCCGTGTTAAAGTGATTCTCCTGCCTCAGCATCCCTAGTAGCCGGGATTACAGGCGCCCACCACCATGCCTGGCTAAATTTTTTGTATTTTTAGTAGAGGCAGGGTTTTACCATGTTGACCAGGCTGGTCTCGAACTCCTGATCTCAAGTGATCCACCCACCTTGGCCTCCCTACATGCTGGGCTTACTGGTGTGAGCACTGTGCCTGGCCTCCTTAAGTATTTTAATGTCGGCCTAAAGGTTTCTTCTTACATAATGAACTGTAACCTAACTGGATGTGTAAACAGACTGTAATCTACTCCTGTAAGCAGTAGCCAAGTCTCAGCCAATCACCGCAGCCATACTAGACCACTCGCAGGTGACCAACTCCAAGCTTGTCCAACCCGCAGCTCACAGGCCCCATGTGGCCCAGGACAACTTTGAATACGGTTTAACACAAATTCGGAAACTTAAAACACTAAGATTTTTTTGTAATTGTACTTTATTTCATTTTTTTTTAGCTCATCAGCTCTTGTTGGTGTTAGTATGTTGAATGTGTGGCCCAAGACAGTTCTTCCAATGTGGGACAGGGAAGCCGAAAGAGTAGACATGCCAAAAGAGTAGACATCTCTGGAACTTTAAACCATGTTCAAATGCAGAGCTGTGACCCATCTGGCTGTTTCTCTACCTCACTTCTGTTTTTTGTGTATCACTTTCCTTTTTCTGTCTTTAAATTCTGTCAGACCACCTGACAGGGCTGGAGTTGCCCTGAAACTATTCTGGTTGAAGTAGGGTGTGGGCAAGGGGTGAGCGTGCTCCCCAATTCACAAGTATTTTTTTGCATAATTAAACTCTGTTAAATTTAATTGTCTGAAGTTTTTCTTTTTCTTTTCCTTTTCCTTTTTTTTTTTTGAGACAGAGTCTGACTCTGTCACCCAGGCTGGAGTGCAGTGGCATGATCTCGGCTCACTGCAAGCTCCACCTCCCGGGTTCATGCCATTCTCCTGCCTCAGCCTCATGAGTAGCTGGGAATACAGGGGCCTGCCACCACGCCCGGCTAATCTTTTGTATTTTTAGTAGAGACGCGGTTTCACCATGTTAGCCAGGATGGTCTCCATCTCCTGACCTCCTAATCCGCCCGCCTTGGCCTCCCAAAGTGCTGAGATTACAGACATGAGCCACTTCACCTGGCATTTTTCTTTTAATGCTTTCTTCTTCATCTTGCAAGGTAGTAGAAAATTGTGACTTTGCTTACAGTAAGCATTCATATGACTTAGAGTTACATGTAATTTTCTATAAGTTTATATTAAGTTGATTTAAAAAACCCACAGCCTGTCCATAGTAATAATGATAGTATACACCATTTCTCGAAAACTTACTATTATATTGGGTTACTGCTGTAAGTCATCTCATTTAGTCTTTTCAGTAACTCTATGCTAAGTCGTCACTACTTTGCCTAAGATGAAATACACTCAGAGAATACAGCTTGAATGAGGTTCAGAGCAAATAAATGGGAAAAATTATAGTGAAATCCGTAATTTCAACTACAACACAATGTCTCCCAACCAATATTGCTCGAAAAGAACTTAATTTAAGTTTTATTTTGAGATAATTGTAAATTAGTACCTTTTGTGTAAAAAAAAAAAAAAAATACAGAGAAGTCCTATATACTGTCCACCTAATTTTCCCCAATGATAACATCTTGCATGAATATATAATAGCATATCACAACCTGGAAACAGACATTGACTATTGATACAATTCACCAAACTCAATAGGAAATTATGAATAAATAAAAATATAAAACACTATAGGGGGTACTAAATAAAAGTGTTGTATAAAAAGATTTCATTTAAAAGTTAAAAAATATTTGATTAGTACATAGTTTAAAAATGGCTCAATCAAGAATAACAAGAAGGAGGATATAATTTTGTATCACTAAATGGCTTTAGAATATTTGCTTAGGTCAGGAGGAAACCTTTTTTTCTGAAGTAGGTGATCTCATAATCTTCTTCATCTAAAACTGCAGTGTGGTGCAGAACCATCATCGCAGCTTAGAGCACAACATCTATCATAGATTAAAGATTACAAAGTCAAAAATAATACCACAAATCACTTCTCTTGATGTGGGATTCAGAGTGAACGTGTGAAATATAAATAGTCACTATAAATAAATCCATAAATGAGGCTTTGCTCCCTCCATGACAGAGATTAATGAAGTTTTAGGATGCTAAGAGCTCAAGATATAATCTATAGCTTTAAACTGATGTCAAGATTCAGAACTGATTGCTTTAAAAGCCCTTCATTTTTCTAGACAAGATTGATGACTATTGTGCAGCGAAATCTCTTCCCATGCAAAATTTATAGAATTTGGTTCCAACAGGTATCTTATGTGTTAGTTTTATATGTTAAATTTAACTATATAATATGTAAAAGTTAAACTGTTTTCAAAGCAATCCACGTTAATACTTGGTATTTTCAAAGTATTGCTTAATTTTAGAATTCAATGGAAGCCTGCTCATGAACATATCTGGGGTTTGTAGCTGGGCTATTACCTTGAGTAGTTCAGGTGGAGAATCATAAAAATTATATACATATTGGTAAACATTTAATTTTAATTTTGCCACTTATCATTTAGGGCCTGTTCTTTTTTTAAAAACAAAAAAAAACAGGGATTTGCCAGCTGGAGTTTTGTTGTATTTCTTTCAAAAATTATAGCCACAATGCCTCAATTATGACTTTCAGTTTGGTTTTCTTTGAGTTAAATTGAGAACTTAAAGATACCTTTTAAAGCAATCTATGTGCAGAAATCCTCCATGATTTTATGAGGTTTTCCTTCCTGTATTTCACAGTTATCTCTCTCATACCTGACTTAACAGCAGTTTTTTTATAGTAACATTTTATATGGAGTCCTTCCAAGGTATTCGTCTAAATTTTCAAAGAAGCAATAACTCATATTTAATTGGGTTACATAATATTTGAATAACTTAGTAATTAAAATAACAGGTGCTACTGATATAAATACTTTTGGGAACAAATACAAGTGCCTCTTGGTAAGTGTAAGATTTAACTGGTGGAAACAGAAAGGATGCCAGTAAGCAGTAGTATTCAGTGAGTTGTCAGTGTCATCAGTCAGTATACTTCACATGCATGGGAGAAGTGGTTAAACCAGGTCAGCGATGGCAGTAGCTGCTGTCCTTTGTCCTTCGTTCAGTTTCCATCTTGTTACTGCATGATATGTCATTGGAAAATCGTAAATTAAATGCATGTGGTCAATAGAGAGGTGATTGGTAACGTGTCTTGGTGTATACATGTATGTGTGTGTGTGTGTGTGTGTGTGTGTGTGTATATATATATATATATATATATCTCCAAGTAGCTGATAATCTGTTTGACAAAATGTTGACATTTAATATATTTTTGTTCTCTTCCATGATTTTTTTCTATAATTAGCTTCACTAGTTTTCAAGCTATTTTTCTATGTAGTTGCAGACTACTTTGAGTTTGAAGGAGTGAGTGTTCCACTAGAATGATACTCTTTAATAGAATTCCAGATGAAGATATATAAATGGATATTTTATCTTATTAATAAAAAGCAAAATGTTTTGTAAAAAATATTACTCACCAAAGTAAAGAAAAAGCAGAGTTTCCTTTTCTTCCTCTCTTCCTTCTTCCCTTCCTTTCTTTTTTTCTTCCTTTCTCCCTTTCTTTATTTTTCTTTCTCTTCTTAAATGCTTCTCTATCTTAAACTACTTCTTGGTTTGTGTTATTTTGAAAGCTAGTATTTCAAAAGTTTGTCTAGACTTCCCTACTCTAATGCTTCCTTAGGAAAGAGGCAAACTTGTTTTTTAATTCTTCTGTAGTTAAAACAACTCCTTAAAATCACACATTCTATTTTCTAATATATACCATGCTCTTCTAATATAGAGCATGTCCTGATTTAAGGAGAAAGATGGTTGAATGTGTAAGCTGTAAGCAGTTAAGCTGCTTCTGCTTTCCCAATGTGTTAGCAACCCCAGGGCTATGAAAAGATGTAGCTGAAGAAACACAGTTTAAAGTAATCTCAGGTTTATTTTCCTTACAGGCTGCCATAATCCACGCATAATGCACAGTCAAAGGTGCTTGAATAGTACAATGTTTTATGATACAAATTACATCATCCATGTTAACAGTAGTACTTACTCTTCTAAGACCTTGGATGCTACTAAGGTGTTAGTAGCTCCTCAGTTACTGACCTTAACCAAGATACTTTACTGAATCTCACTGCAAGGCTGTTGTGTTCATGTAACCTTGACTGCTTCACATTTGGCTTGAATTCCCATCCTACCACAAATCTACATGTATAAACCTGGGCAAGTTTTATTTTTACTCTAAAAATGTGAATAACAAAATTTCTGCCTATATTATTATGAAGAATAACAAAAATGTCTGCCATATATTATTATGAGGATTACCATGAAATGCTTAGCTCAATGTTTAGCATGTAGTAGTCAATAAATATGTGTTACCTTTGTTTTAAGGTCAGGTTTATTGACATGTTCTGATTCCAGGCCACTGCCCCCCTGATTGGTATTTTAAAAAAAATTTTTTTTGCCCAAGACCCCACTATAAGGACAAATTTTAAAGTGTGATCATGTTTACACACATATATAACATTTTAAAGTGTGTGTGTGTATGTGTGTGTGTATATATATATATGAACATAATTCATATGTATTGTAACAGAATGCTTAACCTTACTGTATGAAATTGTTGTGTGTTTTTTCTTCTCAAGAATGCCTGTCACGATGCACTAAGTTGATTTCACAACTCCACTAAACCTGTCACAACATGAGTGTGAAAAATCTTAGATTGTAAAAGATGTGTCATTTGTACATGAAAGAGTATGCTCTTTGGTCATTTAAGTCCCTTTCTGGAACAATATCATATACTAACACTAAAATATGTAATGATTAATTCTTATAGTCCCCAAAATTGATATTAAAAATAGTTTCCATTATAACCTGCTACATCTAAAATGGATTTTAGAAAAATCTAGATTTAAAATCTTCCATCAACATCTGACTGCTTTTCAGAATTTGTGCTTGATGATAGCTTCTTAGAATTTTACTGTTTAAGGAAGATAGGAACTATTTATTGGATGTCTCCTTGTATTCTATGATATTAAAATAGACAGCTTGTTGAAATTGTGCCCTGTGGTTGAGTTTGCTTCCCCCTTATTTGAAGAACTCTTCAATCTTCTAGTACAGGAATTTCGGGTTCAATTAGCGGTTTCTGACTCAACACTCCAGAGTCCATCTGTCCCCTATAACTGTTTGGTGCCAATGGCAATATGCAGAGGTGAAGGCGAGGGTTTCCTTCATACCCTCTGGATATCTTTTAAGTTTTCAGGAAAACAAAAGAAGAGGCAAGAATGATGACTTATGGATGGCTGTCTCATTGTAGTGCTTATAAAATGCAGGAGTGTGAAATTTGTTCTCTGTGTTATAATTGGGAACGCAGATTAAAGGTTTTGGAAACCACAGTTATTCATTGTTTAGACAGGTCTGTAGACTTCCTGAACTATGCACACTGCATGGAATTGGCCTTTAGTGGTATTTGCTTTGTGTGTTAATGGCATTTCTGCCTGAAGATAATGTATTTTTGGTAGAAATAACTTGTCATTCAATTGAAACATTTTGCGTCTGAGATGCTGGAGTTTCAAAATATTTCTCTGCTCATGTATGCACACCTGTTTCCCTGCTTTTCTGTTTTCTGATCTTGATGTTTCTTTTTGTTTTTAAAAACGTGCTCTGTGATTTTTTATGGAATGTGACTTTTACATTCTAAATCAATTCCAAATCGGCTCAAGTGTCCATCACCAATACACTGCTTGTTTAATTCGTATTATCAATAAATTCTATTGTCTTTTCCTTCGTATATTTGGATTGTAGCTCCAGTGAAACCTGTATTTTTGACGCTTTTATCCAAATTGTATATTATATACATATTAGTATTTATTTAATCACTTTGCTAAACACCTACCCACCCAGCTTCAGTGTGCTACTTTTGAATTTAGAACATTAAGAATTTCAGTTTACTGGTCATATTTGTTTTAAGCATAGACCAAGATCCTAGGCCTTTTCCTTGGACCTTGGAATTGACAGAAATTTTTTCCAGATGTTAACGATGGTGAAACTGCTTTTAAAATATCCCCATGGATCTCTTTGAATAATAAACGGGAGGATTTCATTAGGTATACCAAGGTTTCCAGGCTTTCCCAAAATATATTTGAAAGTTCATGGCCAAATGGAGATTAGGCTTTTACACCCATCCTAGACAAGGTGTTAACATCGCTGCTACCACACTCATATGTATTACTCAGTGAAGACGTGTTTTTATTGCTTTTGTAATGCGTCTTTGTAAGGTTACCACAACTCATGTATTTTATTACTCTTAGGGCAATTTCAGTGTAGTACATGGGACGCTAAATAATTAAAGCTAAATAATTAACATGTAGAAAACAAAATAAATACATAGAATTTTAAGATTGAAATGTGTAAAAATCTGTGTTTGCACTACTTTGTATTTAGCAGATTTTTCCCCCAGTTAATATGTGAATCAGTTTTTTGGAATTCAAGCTTTATTTTAAATAATTCTTTATTAGGTCATTTTAGTATATTCTTTACATTATTTCCTCTTTTGTTTTTAATTTCCTAAAGCTGTTGTTACTATATGCTTGATTAAAAGAAAATTTATTTTTGAAGTCTCTGAGCTTGGATATTTTGAAGCATGTCAGACTCAACACAATCATTTCTGAGTTTCCAGGTTAGTAATAAATACATGATAAGTTGGATGTCAACAAATATAATTGTACTCATTTATAGGAATGATGGTAATTCATCCAAATGTGTTGAGATCAGAGCCTGTCTTAACCTTTGTATTTTCACTTTATAGCGGGGTACCTAGGACATAGTAAGCACTCTTAAAATTTTAAGTAAATGAATGGATGATAGATACATCTTTCATTGTTGTTCTGGTGGCAGAGACAAATGTTCCTGTGACAGCGAGCAACACAAGGTCATTAAGTAGTACTAGCTGGGGAAATGCCAGGCTTTGCATTTTATTGTGGTAAACCAAATTCCTAAAGCCCAAAGCCAGAGAGCCGCAGCCCTAAGCTCCATATGAATGTTGATCCCAGGAAAAATCCCTGGTGGTTTGCCTGAGGAATCATTGGCACCTTCAAGATGTGAAATTGATGCCTATGTAGGATGTAAAATGCAAAAGCCAGGCAGGAAACAAGATTCAGATCATATGGAGTAATAAAAAACATCCAAGTTCCTACCCTGTGCCAGAGGAACTTAATTTATTGGCTTGCCCAGTTCTCAATATGGCATCATAATAGCTATACCTAATTTGTATCGTGCCTTTCACATTACAGAATATTTCACAGGCATGAACATGTTTAGTAAATAATTATGATGAAAAAATCTCAATAAATAATTGGTATAAATTTTGGAGTTCACATCTTGAGGTTAATATTTTTGTTGAGAAAAATTGGGGTGGGTAGAATTTGCAATAGACATACATTGGTTGCTGATGACCAATTTAGGGAGAAGATTGTCTTTGTATTGCTGATATTTAAATATTTTTATTCTATCCAAATTCATAAAGTTTCAACATTTGAAGAAAGCTTTAAGTTGTTTTTACTTATCTTCCATCTGATTCACAATCTCCTTTCCTCCCAAACAAAATGACTTTATGACTATGGCATAAAATTTAAGAATTCATTGTCTCTTAGCTCTTATATCCATTCCACTTTTAACTAATACTGTTTTTAGAAAGTTATTTCCTGTATTAAACAAAAATCTTTCTTCTTTCAACTTCCTCTCACAGGTCCTTATCTTTCCTTTGAAGTTACTTGCAATAATTTTATGACCCTCACCATTGCTAATAATGAATGCTTGATTATTATGTTTTAAGATACAATTATGTGCATTATTTTATTTGAGCTGCAAAATAACCCATTAAATTAGATAGCTTATGTGTTATTATCTGTCTTACAGATACATACACTAAAACACAGAGAAAATAAATAATTGGTCAGTGTTCACACTCATAAATGATAAATGGTGAATCCAGGGTCCATACCCAGGTCTTCTGATTTAAAATTCCATGTTTTTGCCATGATACTATGTTGCCTCAAAGTAGTCTTTCTTTTTTTTTTTTTTTTTTTTTTTTGAGACAGAGTCTTGCTCTGTCGCCCAGGATGGAGTACAGTGGCACAATCTCAGCTCACTGCAAGCTCTGCCTCCTGAGTTCATGCCATTCTCCTGCCTCAGCCTCCTGAGTAGCTGGGATTGCAGGCACCCACCACCACACCTAGCTAATTTTTTTGTATTTTTAGTAGAGATGGGGTTTCACCATGTTAGCCAGGATGGTCTCCATCTCCTGACCTCGTGATCTGCCTGCTTCAGCCTCCCAAAGTGCTGGGATTACAGGCTTGAGCCACCACGCCCAGCCAGTATTCTTTCTAATTTTTAGTGATGTCTCATAAAGTCTTTACTTCTTCAGACTGTATATCCTCAGCTTCTTTGGTTTCTCGATTTCGTCAGCCACTTCTCAAGTGACCTGATTTTCAATAAAAGCAGCTAGATGATGAGTGCTAGCTGGTGTGTGTGTGCATGTGTGTACACATGTGCAGATCTTGAGAAAAGTTCATAGACTACTGGATGGTATTTATAAAGTATTTTGTAGTTACACCCAGTTTTTGAAAGCCCCTGTACACACAGTTATTTTTTGTTTAGCTGAGTCTCTCAAGTAAAATTTTATGTAAGTATTTTCGTAAACAAATGTGTACATCATGTGCCATCTCAGAGGCAAAGAATTTTCAAGTGAAGAATTATAGGCCTCACTCTTTATTTTCTATATTACTATTTTGTCAAACCAGAAAAATTTATTTTTTCTGGGCCGCTGTTTAAGAATCAGAAGTTTTTCTGTCTGCACTCTGTATTTGATTAGAGGGAAAACCTCACATCTTACCAACTTCATTCATTCTGGCTAGCACAGAAAATAAATGTTTTCAGATCGTAACCCTGGATTCAATAAAGCTAAAGTATTTCCAGTGTTCACTTAGAAACTGCTTTGCCCAGTAGATACAGGATTATACCAGGCCCTAAATATCAAAGGAAGAGGTTACCCCTGTGTCAACAATTGTATAATTCTATACTCAAAACCCAAAACATACTAACCACTTCCTAAATTATGAATAGCAGTAGCACAAGCTGAAACCACAGTTGATCAGTGCATATAAAACCACAGTATATAATTATTTTTGTAATATTTTGCGTAACATAATCAGAAGCCAGAAAATATTTCTGCATCAGTGAATAAGGAAGACATTTAGAAAGATAAATTCTTTTGAAGTAACCATTTCTGAAAAATGGTTTTAAATATAACATTATATTTGTTGCATGAGCATTCATATTAACCAACTTAAATAGTCCTCTTTAAAACTGATTTCTCAGAAACTCTACTGCTTATACTGAATGTTTCCAATCCCCTGAAGCTAATACTTTGAACCAACTACCCTTTTTTTGAGGCTAATTGGTTAGAAGATGATTAAAATTCGGTTTTGAATTTCACCAGTTTTCCACATTGAATATGAAGCAGTATTGAATTCATTGTGAAGACAGCCAATTGCTCAGTTCAAGTAAGGATTTTTGGCCCTGCTAAGTTTCTGATACGAACTTTAACTTTTTAATTATTATGAACTTGTATCCACTTGTCTTTAAAAATCTGTAAAATACAGACTCATAAATTTAATCTCTCCTAGCCAGGTTCTTAAAGGGCCTCGGTAACAAAAGTTGCTGTTAATCTTGGTAGCTTTTTGAGGTTCTGGAGATTCTCTGTTAACACCCAGGCATTCTTCCTTCAGCTGTCCTCTGGATTTGTCATTCTTTGCTCTCAATATGTTCTGTGTGTGTTTTTTTCCTCCTATCACTGCAGCATTTGCTTAGTTTGACTCCTCATCGGTGAGACTCCTTGTCCGAGATTATTGGCCAGCACACTTGATTTAAGAACGCTCTGGAAATACTCAACCACAGAATTATGCCCCCACACCGTGGTCCATAAATGAAATCCTGTTGCCATTCTCTAGACCTGCTTTAGAGTCATATGTTCTGTAGTGCTGCTGGGCAGACATTTCGGTATCTTCTTTGTGTATCTTCCCTACTCCTCTCCTAGACTGTTACCTTACATTTTCCCTCTCTTCAAGCATCTGGCATTATTTCTTCCATCCTGTCTTAGATGATAATTTTTTTCTCTGTCACAAGAAGATGACAAGCAATCGGAAAAGGACTTCTGAACACTTTCCTCACGCTGTTTACCTGCATGCCTCATTGTCCCTGAGCAACTGACTTTCCTCCCTGTGACCCTAGGCGAACACTGTGTGCCTTCCTTACTCCATCTCATTCATCTCTTGACCACTCAGGTGTGCCTCCTGCACTCTTCTCTCTCTCTCCTCCTCCTCCTCCTTTTTTTCCATTGGCCGTTCTATAGGTTCATTACCCTCAGCATATCAATAAGGCTATTACTTCTTCCATCTTTAAAGAAATATGTACTTTTCCTGGTCCCACATCATCATCCAGCTACCACCCATGTTGTCTGCTTCCTTCTCAGCAACTGCTCAGGACAGTTATGTTGCATTCACTGCCCTCATTTTATTCTCTTCTAAACTCATGCTCATCATGTTTTTGCCTCATCATTTGTCATAATCGTACTTGGTACTCCATGATGACATATTGCTAAATTCAGTGGAAAATCCTCAATCCTCCTCTTATCAGACCTATTATCAGCGGTGGACACAAGTGATTCTTCACTTCTTTCCACTGAACACTTTGACACTGGTATCCAGTTCAGCACACTCTCCCTGTTTTCAACCTATCTCTCTGGCCACTCCTCAGTCCTTTCCCTGGTTCCTCCTTCTCTCTCTCTGAACTGGAATTATGACAGTGTTTCTAGGTTCAGTCCCTTTTTTAACAGAGATCACTTTATAACCATGGCATCTCTTCCTAATAACATTCATTTAACAGTCTCGTCCAAGCTCATGACTTTTAGTAATATCCATAAACCTCTGGATCTCAAATTTATGTGTCTAGCCCATCTAAGCTAGAATCTTCTCTTAAATATCCACACACCTCTCAATCTTTCCATGTGGATTATTGAAACTACTTCTAAGTGGCCTCCCTGTTGCTACCATTGCCTTCCTGCATTCCATTTTCAGCACAGTAGTGAGTATGATCCTTTTAAACATAAGGCAGATGATATACTTCCTTTCCTTGAAACTTTCCAATAGTTCCCAACTACAGTTCCCAAAGTGAACAAATGAAACCACAGGATTGCCTCGTTTTATATGTGAATTTCAGCTAAACAATGAATGATTTTATAATTTTGGGGCCATACTTATACTAAAAGATTATTCATTGTTTATCTGAAATTCAACTGTAACTGGGCATTCTCTGTTTTATCTGGCAGCTCTACTCAGTCACCCAGAGTAAATCGCTAATTCTCACCGTGACCTACAGTGTCCCCTTGTAGTCCTTCTGTCTCCAGCCTTCGGTCCAGCCACAGTGTCCCCTCCTTGCCATTCCTTGAGTTGAATTTACCTAACATACTTCCAAACAGATTATTTGCCCTGCTATTCCATGTTCGTGGAATGACCTTCCTCACATAGCCCCCGACTTCAAGCCTCAACTCCTTAAGGTTTTGTTTGCACATCAGCTTCTCACAGAGGCCATGCCTGTCATTCTTGTCTCCTTCCTGTTTTACTTTTTTCCTGTAATACACTTTACCATCTAACATTGTATATGCTTTATGTATTTTGTGTATGGTCTGTTTTTCTCCAATAGAATATGTATTTCACAAAGGCAGAGATACTTATTTTGTTCACTGCTTGATCCTCAGCACTTAGAAGAGTGTCTGTTTCATATTTGTTGCTCAGTGTGTATTTATTGCAAATGAATAATATTACATAAATGGTGACAAGATAATCAGTAGCCTATTAGTGTGGTTATGAATGATCATATTATGTTGATTAGGGTAATGGTGATTAGTTTCACAGTACCCTATCTGAAATCTGCTGAAGCAATGAAGGTGTTAGGGAAATAAACGTGATTCCAGAGCATTGTATACTTAGGGCAAAGCAATACAGAATAGAGGTGCAGGGTGAAGAACAAGGCAAAGAAAAGAATGTAGGAAGATATTTATCAATTGACCTTGAACTTTGTGGGAAGATATTGATCTTTATTAAATCTCATCATGACTTTGCACCTCCTGAGTATTCTAGCCCTACCCAATGTAGACATTAGATTCTACATGGAAAAAATATGCATTATTTTAATAGTCCCGTAAGTTGATCCTAGTTGATAGAATTTTACCTTTTGTAACTGCATAAATGTTACACTTTCAAGAGTCGGTCATCTCTCACCTGTACTGACAGTGCTGTTCAATCATCCCTTTACCTGATGCTGGCTGCTCCCTTTCCAGACTGTTGTGCACCCAGCGGATTCCTGGCATATCAGATTGAGAACTGATGGATCTACTTTTAGAAGTTGATTAAATTTAGGGCCGGGCACAGTGGCTCACATCTGTAATCCCAGCACTTTGGGAGGCCGAGGCGGGCAGATCACCTGAGGTCAGGAGCTGGAGACTAGCCTGGCCAACATGGTGAAACCCCATCTTTAAAAATACAAAATACAAAATGCAAAAATTAGCCAGGTGTGGTGGTGGGCAGCTGTAATCACAGCTACTTTGGAGTCTGAGGCAGAAGAATCACTTGAACCCAGGAGGCAGAGATTGCAGTGAGCTGAGATTGTGCTGCTGTATTCCACACTCCAGCCTGAATGACAGAGTGAGACTCCATCTCAAAAAAAAATTCAGAGCGATAAGATCTTAGCTTGGTTGTCCTTAGTCTCTGCCTATGCAGAATGTGAGTCATCCTGTTTGCTTTATAGTTTAGATCACAGTGGCAATCATATACCTGAGCTGTTAGGGATCAAAGTTTCTACATTGTTCTCGTGTACACTAAAAATTATTGAGAGTAAAATGGACCACTGTACATACATAAAGTATAATCATTTATTTAACAGTCTTCCAATTATGAACATTTACATTTTAAATTTTATTTTTAATTTTCTCTATTAATGCTACAGTGACTATCTTTGGATTATACTTCTGGTTATTTCCTTAAGATAAAAATTCTGAATATGGAATTATAGGATCTGAAAAAAATGGACATTTTTAAGGCTGGTGGAAAATATTGTTGAATTGTCTTTCAGAAATACTTTGACATCTTACTCTTCTTTACAGTTCATGAGAAGAAAATATTTTTGCCCTGTCTTGATCTACAATTGACATTAACTCTCCTCTGTTTTCTGATTTCTTGTTTTCATTGGCCTTCTTTTCTGATTGCAAATATACACATAGTTCTGTACTTATTAAGCTTTTTTCTAATCTTTCTTCTCATAAATCCATTGTTCTTTCTTATTTTTTTCTCCCTGCCAAACTTAATGAAAAAGCTCTACTTGCTTTCTCAATTTCACTGCTTTTTCTTTAAGGGCCGCCTTTCTTCCATTCTTACTTCAGTGAAACTTCTCTGTTCTTAAGGTCACAGAACACCACCTGTGGAATAGCTGCAGGGGCCTACTTTTACTCCTCTTTCTTGCTGATCTTTCCTTCACTTTGATGTTATTGTCCCTCTCCAATCCTCAAAACTCTCTTCTCCTTGGGAGGAAAAATCACTAACACCTCTAGGCTCTCTTCCCGATCCTTAGATTGATCTATTTTGAAACACCAGTGCTGGTTGATCCTGTGCCTTGACCTTTGGTCTAAGTATGGGGAAATCTCATTTTCCTGTCTTCTGTCCTCTTCTCTTTTCATTTGCGCCCTTAGCCCATGGCTTTAACATTTGACATTTGTGTATGTTAATGATTGTCATTCTCTATTCCAAGCAAGTCCTCTATATTTAATGCCACAAAAAATGTTTGCAGTTGTCTGCTGGATGTATGCATGTCAATATACCTCCACTGATTATAAATTGACCCAACCTGAACTTTTCCTTCTTTCTTATCAGTTTTGCCTGTATTAGATAGTTATGTCGCTGTTAACGCATTCTCTCAAGCTAGAATCACTTAAAATTAAGCATATCTCTTCTCTCCCTGATTCCCCATCCCATCAGCTACCAATTCCTGTTGGTTCTACCATGGTCATGTACTTTGCCACCCTTCTTTTCATTTGTTTTCCTCAGTGGTGGTAATCAATCAGATCATAAAGCATACTTTTTTATAGCATTTCATTAGTATTATTCTGTCAGATCCGGAATACTATTGGAGATCAAAATATCCAAAAGACATTAAGATTTGGCTGCACCATGAAAGAACTTCGAGGCAAGTAGGGGGGAGTTGTACAATAATTTCAATTTGATGTCATGCTAGAGATATGAACAGAATGATACAGGATCACAAAGGTGGACCAGCCTAGAGGTAGTCATGTATATACAGAGAGAGGTCTCATTAAGGAAGCCTGCTGGAGAAGCTGAGTCTTCATTAGTGAATAGTGATTAGCCATATGACAAGGCGATAAAAGCAGTTATTAACAAAGGGCAACATCAGGAACAAAGGTTCAGATACCAAAGCCTTGTTCATGGCTCCCACCAGTCTACACACCCGCTTATCCCAATCCAAGGTACCTCCTCACCTAAAATAGTAGAAAGCCAGAAAAATTAAACTTGTGTGTATCCCACCTTCCTTAAAATCTCTTTTGACTCTTGCACTGCCTTGTGATTAAGTCCAGATTCCAGAACAGGGCACACACAAAGCCTTCCCGATCAGACCCCAATTCATTCCTGCAGCCTCACCTCCCGCCATCTACTCTCCGCCTAATAGCAATGCTTTCTCGCAGTCTTCATCTTTTTCTTCACCCAACACCATTTTTTTCAACTCAGTTCCCTTGTAAATATCTAAAGTGCTTCTGCCTTCTAATCTATATAATTACTTTCTAATTCTCTAAGCTCTAGATTAACTTTGATCTATTCTTTGTATCCCCTCGTTAATTCTCCAGGCAGAATGAATCGCTCTCACAGCACTTGGGTTTTCATGTTATAGTCATGACCTAAAGGACACAGGTTTCTGTATCAAGAGATACGAGCTTCACAATGGCTATATTACTCATCTTCTTCACTCGATGTGAGCACATGAGAGGAATATAATATAGTCTACTGAATGATTAAACTTTTTTTTTTTTTTTTTTTGAGACAGAGTCTCGCTCTGTCGCGGCCCAGGCTGGAGTGCAGTGGCCGGATCTCAGCTCACTGCAAGCTCCGCCTCCCGGATTTTCGCCATTCTCCTGCCTCAGCCTCCGGAGTAGCTGGGACTACAGGCGCCCGCCACCTCGCCCAGCTAGTTTTTTGTATTTTTTTTAGTAGAGACGAGGTTTCACCGTGTTAGCCAGGATGGTCTCGATCTCTTGACCTCGTGATCCGCCCGTCTCGGCCTCCCAAAGTGCTGGGATTACAGGCTTGAGCCACCGCGCCCGGCCTGATTTAACTTTTTAATCTAACCCTGTTTTCAGAGCCATATCTTGCTTATATCAACAGAAGCCTTCTCAGGTGTGTTTGAGGTGACCGTACCAACTTTTCACAAAAATATTCTATGTTCTCTGTTGCTCCGGGTGATTCTTTTGACCTGCCTGGAATTCTGACCGTGAGACACAATCTCGTTTTAGTGTGATGACCGCCATGTAAAAACATGACCAAAGAACATATAACTGTTTATGCTTTCATTTTTTGGAAGTGTTCATATCTGTGCATGAGTACTAAAGATTTTATAGCAGAATAGGGATGTCATAGAGTGATTTAAAAATGTAAAAAAAAATATCCCAAACATTTCATAAAATAATCATTATTTACATTTTTCTCCATTGTTGAAATAGGAATGGAGTGCTGACTAGTTACTTTATAGAAGTTTCTTTTAATATAATACTGTACACTGTAATTAAGATAACAGTGACACAGCGGGCCTCAACATTGAAATCCTGCATTTTGCATAGGATATTTTGCGTTTCATTTCATATAAGGATTTTACAGGCAAAGAATATGAATTCAGAAAAGTGACATAGGAGAAGTGAGCTAAGGATATTATTATGCTTATTTTTTAAGTTCTTTAGCACAGAGGTCTTCATGGCCATAAAGATTAATTTGCTGATGTGTAATGCCCATTTCTCCCTCCAGAACAGCTCCTGAATATAAATCTGTTTTAGAAGAGAAAAAAGTTTGTTTCAGAATTTTCCTTGTAGGGCTGGACAAGCTCTGATTTGCCACATCAATCTAGAAAGAATGTTGGGCGGAGATGTCATTGAACACTGCCTACTGAGGCCATGCCACTCCATGTAACACAGACCAACATCAATCATGAGCTATATTTTTTTAAATAATTATTTATCTTTGCTAAACTTGGTACAACTTGGATAATTAAATGTACAATAAAATGTGTATGGTCATCCCTAAATATGTATAGTGCTGAATTGTTTATGAAGATTTTAAAATATGCTATTTTGCTTAATCCTTATAAACAGTTTCCTAGGTAGGTGGAATCATCCCTCCTTTGAATATCTGTTCCTACAGACACACACATAAATGAGGCGTTCACCATGTAATTTTGACAAATGCCCCATTTTCTATGTCTGATAGGTATGCCTCCCCTACACTGAAGAAGAGAGTATTATTTGCATTGTCAGCAGTAGGAGGGTGAGCGAGTGTCTTCTGACCAGATAAAATGTACCTGGGAGGGATGAATGGTGGGTTTCAGGAGACATACTGCATTAACCAAGGCTTATGAAATCTGTACAAAGCGCTTCCATTGAGTTCCACTGTGAAGAATCTATAGAATGTTTAAAATAAAGGCCATTTTTAAGTTTAAAATTTAAAAGCAGATACATTTTTCTAGAAAAGTAATTGGTAGTTGTACTAGTACCCTATCTACCCTTTGTTGTAGAGTGTTTAAATTTCTGTTATTTAATTCAGACAACAATGGCAAAGGCAAAAACAGGGAGACCAGTTAGAAGACTATTTCACATGTTGGCCTGAATTGTAAAGTGACAGCAATAGAAGTAGGGAAAATGGTCAGATTCTAGACATAGTGTGAAGACTGAGCCAAGATAACTTGATGTGGGATATGGAGTGTAGCACAGAAAAAGGGAGGAGCAAAGTACGACTGCAAATTATGGAGTTGGCATTTACTGAGATGGTAATAATGTGTTGGTAAGAAATAGGAATTTTCTGGTAGTCAGCGTATAAATTATATGTAATGCTTTGAAACTATAGAAGATCACCAAGGGGAAGAATGAGACAGAAACTAGAAAAGGTCCAAGCAGAGATCCTTGGGACACTCCATCATGTAAAAGGAAAGTGGTAAGGAGGAACCAGCACTCAGAGCTAAGGAGAAGCATCTTCTCAGGTAGGAAGAAAATCTGCAGAGCACACAGTGTGTAAAAAGCCACTTACTGCTGATTGGTTAGTTAGACTGAAAAAACAGACCATTGGATTCAGCCATGTGGGGGTCATTGCTGACCTTTGCATGCATTCTAATGGCTTCCACTGAATTATCTCACTTTTCCCCTCAAAGCAGTTCACTGGGGGATTTTTCTGTTGCCCCCTCAGTTTCAGCTACTTAGCACTCTTTTTATACTGTCAAGCCATTTTAAAGTAAATAACTCAGTACCGTTGTTTCTTACTCAAAATAAGGCCTTCCACTCAAGGCACACACAAAACTAGAATGAAGTTGAGCATATTATCCAACTATTTAACTTATTGAACATATAATTGACAATGTCTGCCAATATAGCCACTATTCCTAAGCTGGATTTCCATAAAACATTCCATGATTTCCCTTAATGGTGGTTGAGTAATACATTGAATAAATATTGTGTATGCTGTAGGATAAATTTCTGTAAGAAAGTGTCTTCAGAGAGTCTAGGTTTGAGGTACATATTCTTTCATGTTTTGCAGTGAAGGTGTGTTTTTCTTCCGATAGTTCTTAGTTTACATTTTCTTTCATTGGAAATTCATCACTGTTAGGCGTTTCTTGAGTATTATAACAAAGCAAATCCACAAGCATTCAATATTAGATTAGGAAAAAAACTTCTGCAATACTTTGTTGTCAAACACTTGCCACTGATAGATGTTATTTTAGCTGTTAAGGCCTGCCACACTGTTTATTCAGAGGAATAGTTTTTCAGATTTTAGTTAAAAAAAAAAAAAAAACCTTAATTTTGGCTTCCCACAGATGCCATTGTGGAAAGCATTCTTAGTACTATGTTATTTAGTCATCCCGTGGAATTCCAGTTTTCAACATTGATTATTACTTACAACCCGCAGTTTGACCTAGGAAGTGGGAAACTCTGTGTATTGACTCTGACTCACCAGCCAACAATGAGCCTGCTCTGTGGTGGAGTTGACTTCTATGGAGACCTTCAAATCTAAGGTGCTATCACTAGGGTGAAATTTTTTCTTTAGCTTGTAAACCACTAATGCTTTAGGTGAGAAGATGTTGAGAGTAACAGTGTTTTAGTTCGTACATCTGGTTAGATGGTAATGGTTTTCCAGTTTCATGATGATAGGAAAAGTGAGTCCACAGCAGTTGTTTCATCCATCAAGTTGGTAAGAAGGTCTACTTAGTACATAAACATTACTTTTATTTAAGACAACACTTTTGGCAAAATTAGCCATCTCTTTTTTCATACATCTAATCTTCTCAGGAAGACTTCTGCTCTCCAGGGTTTTTCTGAAACCATGAAACTCATGGCCTTTTAAGGCCAGTTGCAGGTTTGAGCCTTAAAAAAGTATTGTTTTTAAATTCTGGCTCATACACTTTTCATACCGGACTGTTGCTGTGATGAGTTATATAGATATGTCAAGTTTTATTCAATTGTCATGCTCTTTTAATAAGAACCCCTCAATTTTAAGCCTTGATGTGAATACAATTGGCCACCTTCCCTAGGATTTCTCACTTAAATATATAATCTGCATTACCTACACAGTATTAAGACATCTGTTCTTGAGTAGGAATGCAAGCATTTGCTTTTCATTGCCGGCTTAAAAATAATTTAAAAACATGACCCAGATAACTTTTGGATGAATTCGGATAAGCACATAGGGAAAGGCAAAGAAGCGTGTTTAAATGAATTGTTTCAGGACATTCTTGTGTCTTTACAGAACCTCCCGTGAGTTGTTCCTGGCAGGCATTTGTGTCTGCATGCCCTGTTGGCTGCTTAGGCTCTTTAAAAATAAGATCTCTGTACAATATATCAGTTTGACACTACACGAATGAGATTGGAGACACCTTTAAGAAGTGATGTTACACAAGGCTGAACATTTATTGTCTTCTCTTAAACACCTGATCATTTTATAATATTGTTTTGTTTTTAACTCTGACAATAAAACTTAATCTGCATTCCTAACTCTCTGTTAGGTATGAATGAATTGAAAGCTTTCTTATCAGTTTGAAGGATACTATATGCTGTTGACTAGGAAAGTTGCAACATAAATCTTCTTTGTAGGCCCTAATAGTTTTGCAACAGTTGCTATGCTACTCAAGGTAAACATTTATATGTGTGTATTTGTCCAAGGAAGATTCATTTTAAGTCTGTTTCTAAAATTGCACTGGCCACAAAAATCCTAATAAAATGACAAGCTATGGTATTTTAGAGGTAAGTAACGACTTATTTTGAAATTATAAGTAGTTCAGATAGTACTATTCCAAACAGGAAGTCAGCTTTTCTTTTTTCTAAAAAAGGGGAAAGATGTTAACAAGTGCAGAAAATATTTAAGGTAGCCATAATAAAATACAAAACAGTAAAACACTGAGTTTTGAAAAGAACAATGGAAAAGTCAATAAGAAAACTTAACTTTTGCAGCCAAACTTGCTGTCTTTTTTTTTTTTTTTGAGATTGAGTCTCTCTCTGTCGCCCAGACTGGAGTGCAGTGGCTGCATCTCAGCTCACTGCAAGTTCCGCCTCCCGGGTTTACGCCATTCTCCTGCCTCAGCCTCCCGAGTAGCTGGGACTACAAATGCTGGCCACCTCGCCTGCCTAGTTTTTTGTATTTTTTAGTAGAGACGAGGCAAACTTGCTGTCTTGAGCTTGTTCCTATGGCTGTTATTTTGTCTGAACTCCTGGGCTGCCAGTTATTTTTCATTAATAAAAATAGAAATATATTTGTTTTTCAGTAATTCTTACATACTGAGTTCACTCTTTTATGGTCCACATTCACCAGGATTTGTGTGATACTTGTTTGGTTACTTGTGTGATTCACAATAGCAGATTCTCATTTTAGCTTTGTTTTGGCAAGATAAAACTCTCTTCTATGATGCAGTATACTTGGCTTCCATGGAATAAGCTTCACAAAGACAAGAATTTTCTCTTGTTTTGTTTATAGTGCTCACCTCACAGGTTTTTCCTTTTGTTCATTTGTTTTATTTTTATTTTTATTTATTTGTTTATTTTATTTATTTATTTATTTATTTTTGAGGCACAGTCTCACTTTATCACCCAGGCTGGAGTGCAGTGACCCGATCTTGGCTCATTGCAACCTCCACCTCCTGGGTTCAAGTGATTCTCGTCCCTCAGCCTCCTAAGTAGCTGGGATTACAGGCGTGGTCAACATGCCTGGCTAATTTTTTGTATTTTTTTTTTTTGAGACGGAGTCTCGCTCTGTCGCCCAGGCTAGAGTGCAGTGGCCGGATCTCAGCTCACTGCAAGCTCCGCCTCCCGGGTTCACGCCATTCTCCTGCCTCAGCCTCCCGAGTAGCTGGGACTAAAGGCGCCCGCCACCTCGCCCGGCTAGTTTTTTGTATTTTTTAGTAGAGACGGGGTTTCACTATGTTGACCAGGCTGGTCTCGAACTTCTGAACCTCAAGTGATCCACCCGCCTTGGCTTCAGGAAGTGCTGGGATTACAGGTGTGAGCCACTGCACCTGTGTGAGCCCTTACAGGTTTTTAAATAAATACTTGTTGAATGATTTAATGGACATGGTGTATGTAATATTATCCTTTGTTTGCTCCTATATAGATATAGAGAAGTTGATGGCATGTATTAGCATTCAAGGGCTGCCTTAACAAAATACCACAGACTTAAACAGTGGTGCCTTAAACAATGGAAACGTGTTTTCTCAAAATTTTGGTTGCTAGAAATTGAGATCAAGGTGTCAGCAGATTTGGTTTCTTCGGACATCTCTCTCCCTGACTACAACTCCATGTAGATGTTCATTTTCTTCCTGTGTCTTCAGATGGTCTTCCCTCTCTGCTATGTCTGTGTTAAAATTTTCTCTTATGATAAGACCACCAGTCATATTAGATTAGGGTCCACCCTAATTACCTTATTTTACTGATCTCTTTAAAGACCCTGTCTCCAAATACAGACATTCGGAGATACTGTGAGTAGGACTTTAGTAGAATAGAAATTTTGGGTGAACTCTAATTCAGCCCATAACACAACATGTATCTATATTCATTTAAACATTTTGGTATCAGTTTTCTAAGCATGGACCTGTTTCCTTCAGATTTTTAGGATCATACTGCTTCTATTTATAAGCCAGACATGCCTTTCTAGGATATTTGATTTCTTAAAGAGCAGGATAAACTTCATGTACTCTTAAAATTTTATATATTTATATAAATGTAGAATGATACCACAGTTGTACCACAGGGCAGTGTTTCCCAAAATTGATAAGCTAAAACAACAGGGAGAGTTCATAGAAAAAAAAAATAGAGTTCAGTCCCATTATAGACTTACTAAGTGGTTGATTGTATTTTTGAAGTTCTCTAGATAATTTTGCTGAAGCTGTATTGGACCCTCTTGTATCTGACAAATAAATAGAAT
This sequence comes from Colobus angolensis palliatus, assembly GCF_000951035.1. Lineage (NCBI taxonomy): Eukaryota > Metazoa > Chordata > Mammalia > Primates > Cercopithecidae > Colobus > Colobus angolensis. Next base: position 31,061,546 of record NW_012118487.1, read on the forward strand.
TTGTAAATATAAAAGCTGGCAAGAAACTTGAAGGTCATTGACTTTTAGCTACCATATTTTGTAGTGGAGAAAACTGAGGCACAGATAGATTATGCAGTTTACTCAAACTCTCTTCCCTACATGTGAGTTTCTCTGGGATTTAGAGTCCAGTTCCTTGACTCCTGATCATAGTTCTCTCATTATCATGTTGTCATTCAGGGTAACTTTCATCAGAGAATTTTAAAGACCCGATTTTGTAACGGATCCTTATCTCATAGAGCTGACATTTTAGAAATGTACTGTTTGGCAGGACACTTCGTCACATAGATTTTAGATGCCTTTTCTGCTCTCTGACAACCTGTCCTTACAAAGTAATAGACCTGAAAGGGTCTAGGCTAGGGCCACACCATCACCAAGGTTGTCATTACTGTCCTGCAGGTGATAACACAGAAGCTTTTCTCTGGCTGAATAAGGGTTGTGGTTTAGTTGTCTACATTATAGAACACCAAGAAACTCTGCTTCTCGTCTGTATCCATTGCTATCCCCTAAATTGTCTTAGCACAATCTATAGCTTAAAAGTACACCATCATATTTTTATAAAGAATAAAAGACATAAGAAACAGAGAATGTGAAAATCCAATTCAAGTCAAGGCATATTTTGCATATTCTAACCAGTTTATCAGCCCAATCATAAGTGTTTTTCAGTATCAAAGGTCTTGTTAGAATTTTCTGGATACTAATTATGGGAGAAAATGCTATTAGTCTGTAATGAACCGTAGTATTTTGTTAGAGAGAAAAGGAAAACTTAAAAATTCAAAGACTTTTTTTTTTTGTAACTTCTTTTTTTCATTGCTCCCCCTTTCTCTCTGAGAGTCCCTTTAAACCACTTAGAAAAGCGGAACCTTGAAACTGAACAACTCGGCTGTTCCTTGAACCAGTGGGTGGAGAGACAGTCATGAGAAGGCCCTTAAATAGAAGCACCACTTCCCCTGTTCTGTCCAGGGACTGATTCTTTGAATCCCAGGAACTTATGTTCATTCTTCTTTCCTGTTTTTTGGGTGGGGACCACTGTGTGTGGGGTGTGGTGGGGAAACAGTTGTCTTTCTAAATTTATCAAATTTTAATTTAAATATTTAGAAGCTTAGCGATTTATAACACCAACTGATCTATACATACAGTAACAGAAGATGCTTTTCTCCCAACCTTTACCATTTGAAGGGATGGGTGTGCAGATTGCAGACACTTCACTGGACCCAAGGTGTGCATCTTTTGTTTGCCCAGTATTACAAGCTTATCTTGTTTTGCCTTCTTTTGTATTAATATTTTGAACTTCATCTCAGCAATATTAATTTCAGTTAGAACTTTGTATTACTTCAAAAGAAATGCTCTATTCAGAGAATCACCAACAAATTGGAAGCAAAATAAGCCAAATCATTCTTGGATTACTGTCTAATGGAAATTAGCCTACGTAACAATTATATTTTATGTTTAAAATACACATCTGCACCCTGACAATTTAATAATGTACACTTTTTGTATTAACTTGCTAGCAGCTACTTATTTTATCTGTTCAGATTTTGAAACTTTCCATTTGTAATAATACTTATTCTTTGACTATCACTGACCCCTTAACTTTTACTTTATAAAACATTTATATACATATATAGGCTTATATTTTTGAAATATGCAAAAATTAGCTTTAAATTTTTACACTATAAATTTAATCAATAGTAACTAAATTGGCTAAATTAAAATTAAAACCTTTTTCAGATCAGTGTTCTCTATATCTCTAATAGAGTTTTCAGTCATGGTTCTGTCAAAGCAATTTTATGTTCTTTTGGCAATTACAGAAAACACTGGGTAACAAAAACATACTAGATTTAGTGTCTACTCTCAAAGTTTAACAGTCTAATGGATAGAGCAAAAACATCATAAAATAATTAGAAAACATCTTAGTCCTAATATTTTAGCCAGATCCTTGACATTATTGAAATTAAGTCTTTAATAGTAACCATTGTACTATATATATAAATATATATATATGTATGTAGTTATACATTTCCATTTATCTTTGCTTATCTTTGTGTATCCTGTAACATCATGTCATAAACCTCAAATATACAAAATAAAATTTATTTAAAAAAAAAAAGATGAAAGGGGTAACAGCTGAGTGGAGACTTGGAAAGTACACATGAGTAATCCAGGCAAGGAAGGAGGCCAGACATTGTCATTCCACTGTGCCTTTCTCATAATGCACACAAAGGCCCTGGAACACTGTAGTTACTCAATAAACGTTTGTTAAAAAAAAAAGAAAAAAAATAGATGAAATCATTGTTGGCCCGAAGCTGCCACGTTCATTTCTGCCGACTGTACTCTGGAAGCATGTTCCCCTGTGGGCAGCGGGGCACCCACAAATCCAGGAGCCCCACGAGGGTTGTGCCTGTCCAGAGAAAGGTACTCCTTTTCCTAGTTTACAGGGCAGCTTCTGCTCTTCAAGCCAAGCGCTCACAGAGCAGCCCACAGAAGGAGTCTCTTTCCAGTTGACCCAGTAGAGATAATATGGGACAGTGATGACCCTGTTGTGCCAGGTTTCATGGATGAATTGGATTTTTTGAAAGGGTCATTGTAATGGTGAAGATTTATGATGTAGATCCACGGGGGGAGAGCTTTTGCATGTGGGGTATGGGGGCAGATTTAGCATAAGTTAAGGTACAAAGTCTGAGATGATATTATATGTGCAGTAGTCAGCAAAGAGACTAGATTGATTGGAACAAAATGTGCATGTCTCTGATGAGTAGCGGATTAGAGGGGAAGGTGAGCAAAGGTCAGTTTTTGAGGACTCTGAATACTGTGTAAGGAATTTGGATTTTATCCTCCAGATGAGAAATCACATAGGCATTTGTCCAAATTCATCATAGGATCAGTGATACCTTATTTAGTAGATTAACCCAGGATTATGCAGCATAGAACAAAGGAGAGAGAAATGATTAAGGGTAAGGAGATAAGGTTAGAAGCTGCTATTTATAGTACATGTTTTTAGTATCTAGCCCAGGATGGAAGTAATGAGAATGAAAAGGAAGAGCCGATGTGTTAGTGTTTCCCTATACATGGGCATTTAGATTGCTTCCAGTCTTTCTAATCACTGAACATATTTCCATGTGCATAAGTGAAAGAATATTCAGTGCTTATCAGTTACATCAGCTAAAGTGTTGTGCCTGTGTACACTAACTTCTGCAGGCAGAGCAGAGGAATTCCAATTTAATCACATCCTCAGTAATCCTTTTTAAAATTCTTGCCAGTCTCATCTGTGTGAAATAGTATCCCTTTTTCGTATGTGAAATAATATCTCTCTTTGGATTTCTCTGATAATGAAGTTTAGCATATTTTCATATGTTTATTGACCATTCAAGCTTCTTGTCTGGAATATGCCCATTTTTCTTCCATTGCATTTGTCCTTATTTTTGTGTATTCTGGATACTAATCTTGTGATAGTCACATAGTTTGTCAGGGTATTCTCCCAGCATCTCTCTGATCTCTTAATCTTGTTTATTAGACATTTTCTGTTAAAATATATTGTAGACATTTATTAAGCTGATCTTTTATGATTTAGGCATTTTCTATCTTGATTAATAAGTTATTTAATGTCAAATGATTTCTACCTGTATTTTGTTCTAGATCTTTGGGTTATTTCTTATTCAATTTTTAATTTATGTGACATTAATTTGCATAACAATGAGGTAATTTTTCAGATTAAGGAAAATGAAAAGTGGAAAAGAAAAGGAAAATTTGATAAACTGTATTATAGTTTTCATTCTAAGTCTAATTGAACCATGAAGATATTTTTAATTTTTTTATATGACCAAAAGATACCCACATCCATCACAGTTTGTGGTAATGAAAATTAATGCCTTTCTCATTGATTTTACAGGAAATCTATCAGAGTTCATCTTCGTGAAGTCTGTGCAGAGTAGTTATTTCAAGTTGAATTGAATACAGTTTTCCTTCACACATATTTCCAGCCTTAGTCTTTATAACTTCTTGCATATGTCCAGAAGGAATACATTGTCATTTTTAAAACAGTTAACATATGATTCATTGTACTTTCAGCAATTCACAGAAGCTGTGAGTCCTTCAGTGTTACCCCCTTCAGCTTTGCCACTGGACCTGCTTAATAATGCTATAACCGCCTTTAGTACCTTGGAAGACCTTATTCGATATCTTGAACCAGATAGATGGCAGTTGGACTTAGAAGATCTATATAGGCCAACTTGGCAACTTCTTGGCAAGGCTTTTGTTTTTGGAAGAAAATCCAGAGGTAAGCTCCCTCTTCAGATTAGAACCTCGTTTGATTTTCTTAGCAGCTAATGTTTCAGATTCTTCTGCCACAGCTTCTAAAGGGTAGAGTTTAAAATTCATCAGTGATGTATTCAATACATTTTCTAATCATTTGAGCATATTTATATATTGAATAATAATGTATACAAAAGGAGGAACTTATTTATAACCCAACAGATGTGGAAAATTGAAAGAGATACTTCTGAAAATTCCAGTTATATATTATCTTCAAAAATATCATTTTGATGAAGGCCTTCATTGCATTTTACAAAAATCATTGCTTACTCAAACCTAATACTTGGAACATGTGGATTTCGGGACTCAAGAGAAATTATCATAGCTGCAAAACCAGGTTAGGGCTGGAAAAAGGGGATGCTCTACAAAAATGTTTGTCTGCAGTGTCTCCCATGGGTCAGTATTATATCACTTTGCATTTTCTAAGTCTAGACACTTCTAAAAACTATGAGAAATGGCAACGACCCAACATAAAATAGAATTCATAGTTTTCAAGGCAGGGTTCATAGCAAGAAAACAAGAACCTAAAAGAACCCACACCATAATAATTTTTAACTATGTAAATTTGCTGTTGAAACAATCACTTTTGCCCATATAGGTGTATCTTTCTCTAAGAGTGAAAGTGCTATTAATTAAACCTAACTGTACATGGCCAAGAAATTGGAAATAATCTTAACTGAGTTTTCTGTAAGATTACCTAATTTTTTTTAGTAACATTGGAATTGGAAAGCATCCATATCAGACACAAATGAAAATGTATAGAAATAACTGTTTAATTACAGTGCACTCAAAATATCTGTTTTAGTCTGTCAGAAATATTGAGATCTATAGCTTTGGAGAGTGCAGTGACAGCCTAGAGAATTTATATGAAAGGAACAACGTTCAGTTAATTTGAGCCATTCACAAGGGCAGATTGCACCAGACATGCTCTTCTAAAACTTGTCAGAAGGAAACCCGATTCCTGCCCTTTCCTGCTCTTAAGAGTTGCAGCTTTTTTGGATCATGAGCTTTAATCTCAGCAGGTCATGTTCAGACTTGCCCAGCCCTGGTATTTCACTATGCCAACAGACGTGGTTTCCTTTTGGCAATATTTGAAATCAGTGTTCAAGTGCATGGGCAGCCGAGTCCTGTCCAGATGCTGAAAGCTGTTACATATTTATAAGATTTGATCTTGATGAATAACTTGATGAATAACTTACGAGCAACACTTCCCTTCCCTCCCACTTAGGAACAGGAAGATGAAGATCTGCAAGACTAGCTGAAACATCCATGAATAGAGCCCTTGTTAGCAAATTTGAAGTTGATTATCTTGTTGATCTGTGAGAAGCAGGGGCAGTGAATCAGGTTCTAAACTGAGATCTAGTTTTTTGACAGCTGATTTCTGGATTTGAGCCTAAAAACCTCCCTTCTAGCCAAGCCTTTATGCCTGAAAATATACGCCTGGTGCTCAAAGATTTGGCCGGAGGCTAGCTTGCATTCAAAAGCATCGGAAACTGAACCAGATCTTTCAGCTATTCATTTAACACTTTCAAAATTGAAGCCCTTTGCAGTTTGCCGAATTTATTAACTTTTTAAGCATGCAGTACGTGTGAGAAAAGCAGTGTATATTTTTGAAACTTCACATAAACTAAAATACAGGTGTGGGATAACATCTATATAGACAAAACTAACTCCCCTCCTGAGAGTATCTCTACAAAAGAACAAGGAGTAAAACTTTTAAAAGCTTCTAATTAGACATTGAAATAGATTTTCCACAGAATAAACATCACAGTGTTACCACATTCATCTTAGAAAGACCACCCTCAGATTACTTTACAGTAATAGACTATCTTTGGACTGAATATCTTAAAAGAATGAACAACTAACAAAGAAAAATATGACTCTTTTTGTAGCAAAACTTATTAATGACATTTGCATTTAAAAATAATGATTTGGGTTGGTGATGTGCTCAAAATCTGCATTCTTTAGAAAAATAAACTAATACCTATATTTGTTTTCTTAGGAGATAATTATAAAAGGAAAAAAGTCTGAAGACCAGCTTTTACAAATATTTGGCAGAGGGAAACTTCTTTAATATTATAGTTAAGCTATTCAGAAAGTATGCTTTGGTATATTATCTTTCTTTTTTTCTTTTCCTTTTTCTCTTTATTTTCTTTGCCTTTTCCCAGCTAAAAGTACTATACAATGTTTCAAGAATATATGACATATGACTTATTTTAACGAAGCTTATATGCATTTGAAGGCTTAGCAATAGGCAGCATAAATTTCAAATATGAAATGCCAAATTTAAAATCCTTAATTATATTTTTAGAAAACTGTGGACTGCATTAATGCTTTCCTTTTTTTTTTTTTTTTCTTTCACTTTCTCCCTCTAGTTCAGGGTTTTCATTCATACCTTGCTACTGCTACAAAAAAAAATACTGTATTTTCTAAGTCAAGCTTAACTAGTACTTAAAAAGGGCTTTTGGCTTTTGTGTCAAACCTGATAAATGAGTGGAAGCTAAGTTAAAAGTGTGTTTAAATTTTCACATTGTAGCAGGTATCACAACTTAGTTCACTTGGGAAATCTGTCTAACCTTTTATTGTGGTTAAGTAAACATTTTAAAGGGAACATATACAATCTCATTTTCTGTTGTCATGAAATAACATATTTAAAACTGCTTGACATAGATGAATATGCTTTGAGAGCTGAGAGCTTCTTCACTCACATTCTAAAGAAGTATAATTCTTAAATAAGCATTGAAAACTTTGGCAACCAGATTTTGTGTTTGTGCATATTTTAAGTCTTCTTCCTCCTTGCCCAGGCATTAAATACTAGAGAAAAAATTCAAATAAGCCTATATATAGTTTTAACAACAAAAGAGGAATGTGTACATATATATACTATTAGAGCAGCAAAATGAAACCAGGTAAAATATGTTACACCATTTAGCATAATGAGCTCATTACTTTTATTAGGGATAAGCTGGCCTATTCAGGGCATTTGAAAGAAGGATTTGCTCTTAAATATTGAAAAGTTTTGCTTTCACAGGATCATTTTCAGATTAAAAAGAAATCTTTCAGTAGCCAAAATAAACAATGACTTTCCCTTGAGTTAGAAAAATAATTTTTTAACTGAATAAGGTGTTGAAATGAACTCATTGAATTAGGATTTCTCTGGTGCTTTCCTATACTTGACTCAGGTTTTGGTCTATCATGTAGTTTACATACATTTATAATTTACAATTACCTATGCATAATTTTATAATACATTTCTTAAAATACTTAAATTATCAAACACAATTAAGACAATTTAAGTATCAAAAACACCTTGTCACATGTATAACAAATCCAAGAAAATAAGCATTTGATCCTTAATTATCTTGTCACTTAAAAATTAATAAAAATTAGCTTTTAATTTAAAAAAGTGGATTACATCATGATTATTTCTACTTGAAGCCATCTTTAACCAGAAAATAGTTTTCTTCTTTTTCATTCACGTATATGTTATCCATATTAGTTGAAAGGGTAGGTTTATTATATTTTAGATAATGTTTCTAAATTTTTAAAATTTAGGAGAAAAAAACTTGAAGGAATATATGTTATCTGAAAGTATTCAATGCCATTTGAATTGCTTTATTTGAATATTTCTAGGGAAAAAAATAGGCAGAGATATAAGGCAGAAAATAAACTATATTAGAAGTGTTTATCCTAATAGTAATTACCTACTATTCATGTGATATGTATAAATTCACATTGAACATGACATGTTATTTTGATATAATTTTCCTGAGGCAGAATCATTTTGTAGTTAAAAATAATGGTTCTTTGAGGATTTACTGCAACAATCTAGTGAAAGAATATTTTGCTTGGTCCTCAAAATAGGTATTCTTTCATAGAATAAAGCACAAACAGCATAGTTAACCAGCTTGCTAATGGAGTAGAGGCAGAGGTTATAAATTAGATAAATTAAACATTTCTTCCACACCTTAGCAGGGGAGGGATAGATATCTGAAGGATCTAGTTTAGTCTAAATTTCCAAGATGGGAAATCATTCAATGCATTTGAAGCATTGCCTTCCTACAACTTCTGCTCTTATAAAATGTGTCCTTTTTATTCACTCATGGTCTACACAGCTGTCTTCAAATGTGCATTTTCTTCATGCTTTTTTTTATATTTTATGATTCTTATTGCCATAGAGACTATAGAAAGTGCTGTTGACACATTTCAATAAATTGTTCTTCACTAATTGTATCAGCCTAAAGTCCTTTTAAGAATTATATTTCTTTTTTAATCAAACATTCATCATTTTGCATTTTATTCTTCTCTCCAGTGTTCTCCATGTCAATTGTTTTTTTTCTTTTACTAAGGTTAAAACGTGTGGCCCTTTTTGTCTCTATAAAGTTTCCTATTTATAGCTTTCAACTATTTTGTTGACTCTGTTCTTAATATTACACAATGGCATCTCTTTACTGGTCGCTAAGTCATAATGAAGCTTTGTTTACTAGGAACTAGAAAGTCCAATTTGCAGTTGTATATCTCTAAAATCTACTTACAATAAGAGGGGATGTTGTTATGGATATTGTTCATGAAATAACGTAAGATTTCTTTATGAAAAGAGCTTAATGAAATACATTCAGGCTGAAAGCATCAGCATCTATTTTTCTTTGCTTTCTTTTATGCCATATAGTGGTGGATCTGAACCTTCTAACAGAGGAGGTAAGATTATACAGCTGCACACCTCGTAACTTCTCAGTATCCATAAGGGAAGAACTAAAGAGAACCGATACCATTTTCTGGCCAGGTTGTCTCCTGGTTAAACGCTGTGGTGGGAACTGTGCCTGTTGTCTCCACAATTGCAATGAATGTCAATGTGTCCCAAGCAAAGTTACTAAAAAATACCACGAGGTAGGTATACAATTTTCTTTTTTGATTTCCTTTGGATATTTTATGTCTTTGAACAAAACAGTGTTTTCTGAGGGAAAAAAAAATGAGTAAAGGTTTTCAACTTTTAAACTTTTCAAAATATGAAGGAAAAATATTTCAAAGACAAGCTCAGAGATAAATTATTGTCTACTTTGGAGAAAGGAGAGCTTTGGTATTTATTTTTCTACTTGGGGCAACAGAGACTCCTAAGATGACATATTCATAATTATAGTAAACTTTGTATTATTCATGTTGCTTCAAATAACATGTTAAACTCTGTATGGATTTTTTAACCTTTCATCTCTTTATTCTCTGGAATGAAAGAAAACATAATATGGCATGTTAGTAATTATTGTTTTTTAGGACCCTAGGAACCTTAGAACTTGTACTCTTAATGTTTTTGTTAGTGACGGAGTCTCCCAGTTATATCCCAAAACCTCCCCCACCAGCATCATATAGCATCATTCTATCAGGAAGCCATCCTTCCTGATGAGTCCACTTTATTTTCTATGAAACATTTACATTAGACCAAGTCAAAATCTGCCTTTCTGACATCATTTCAGTATGACTACCTTTCCTTTCAGTTTTTCTATTAAATAAGAATACAGAATAAGTATCTACCTAATAAATAAAATGATTTTTCATATACATCAAGATTTCAGTGAAATCCTAGCTCTACAGTGGAAACAGGGTCCCTTGTCTTCACGAATCCAGTGCTTTTTTTGCCACTTTATCAAATGCCAACACAATATTGGTGAAGGGCAGGAAAATCATGTCATAGGAAGCGCAGTTTAGGAAACCTTGCATGTTTAGGTTACCTAACAGATGAGGGTTTCACTGAAGACTTTATGCATATGAAAAATCATTTTATTTATAAAGTATATATTTATTTCATGTTATTTTATTTAGTGGAAAAAATTAAAAGTCATGAGTAATTTTTAAATAAAGCCAGAAGGGCAGATTTTTATTGGTGTAATTTAAAGGCTTTGTAAAATTTAAAGTTGACTCTTCAAGAAGGATGGTTTCCAGATACATGTATGGTACCTGATACTGCTGGAGGAGGAGATGGGATATAATAATTGAGGAAAACTAAAAGATACGGTAGCATGATAATGTTATTAGTAAGATTCTTCCTTTTTGTATCAATCACCGGATCTCTTTGGGGGAAGACATTTTAGCCAAATAAATATATTTTCTTAATGATTTTTCTAAGTCCCATGTAAGAATTTTCAGAAAAGCAAGTCAGGAACTTTATATATATATATATATAAAGTGTATATATATAATATATACACACACACACACTTAGATGTCTTGAAATGCTGTATATATATACACACACATATATAAAGTGTATATATACAATACACACACACACACACACACACACACTTAGATCTTCCTTGAAATGCTGGTGTCCTATCAGTCCTAGCATGACTAATTCATCCTCAGCACATCTGTAGGGCTTCAAAGATACTCTATTAGAGAACTTTTATTATTTCAAAATTATTGTCTATTTTTCTTTGTTTCTATTGAATTGAGAGCTGAGGAAATCAAAAGTCACATTACAATGTAATGCTTGAGAACACAAACTCCATAGCTAGACATCTTAGTTTTGAACCTAACATTTGTTTGCTGTGTGACTTTGAACAAATTGCTTAGCCCTCGTGCCTCAATTCCTCATCTGTAAGGTGAGTCTCCAACCCTCATACTTTATTGTGAGGATTTAGTGAGTTGATATTTACAAAACACTTAGAATTAAGCCTGGCAATTGTCATGCCCTTAATATATATTAGCTGCTCTCTCACTCATCTTTGCTTTTTCACCGTGCCTAGTCTTATTCTTTTGTTATGGTAAGTGATCAATAAAGATTTAATGAATTTTGTCCCCAAGCAGGAAAGGTATTCTGGCCAAAAGATTTACAGGATACTCTGACAATAGTAAACTATTGTCAGAGAAAAAGTTCCTTTTTCTCTGTTCTTACTTGGCTTAATAATTTTCATCTTGTTTATATTTTTACATATTTAATAATTTTTTTATGAAATAATAGTCTTATGTTCTTACATTAGGTCTGTTTGTTTTGCACAAACGAACCTAAAAAAGTATACCATTCAATTGCCTGATTCTAGTACTGAATCCCTGTTCCCAGTGCTCTATGGTTCTCAAAAGTTCAAGGTCATTTTGTTTGAACATGTTGAGCAGTGGTCCATGAGCATTTGTTCCTTGCTGGTTCTCTCTGTGTCTTATCTACTATCTTCCAAAATCTCTGGCTCAGCTACTTCCTGGACATTCCTTTTCGTGAACTTGCCATTTTAATTTCAACCTCTCTGTCTAAATTTTCTGAGATGAACTTTAGCCCTGTTTCTTTTCTGGTGGCATAATCTATGTCCTTTTCCTCTTTAATATTGTCTGGGACCTGCTGACCATTTTCCAAGTCTACTTTTCTCTTCCAAAGTCAAAACTTTCAAAATGAATTTAGAAGAACACTAATTGTGTCCTCCACCATTAGAATTTCTTATACAGGACTTACATTTCTAGAACATTAAGAGATTCTTCTGCTATTTGTAAATCTCCATGAGCATCAGCAGACAAAGACAGGGGACTTTGATTCAGCAAATGCATCTTGGCATATGCATGCTAGAGGAAGCAAGGATTGCAGCCTGGCCTGACTCTTAGGACCGTGTATGGTGGCCTCTCTAACCTTTTACCTTACATAGTAAATTTTTGTCCTTGCTGAATGGGAAAATGCATACACGTGGACATAGGAATTGAAGACGCTGGCTATGCCAATATTGCAATTTACCTTACCCCCCCACCCAACCTCATTCCAGAAACAATTTGTAGCAAGAGTGTGATAAGGAATAATGCCAATATCTGAAATGTAGTTAGTCTGACACCCTAAATTGTTCAAAAATAATAAATCAGTACTAACATAAAATAATATTCAGTAGCCATTGAGTTAAATTTCACATTAAAGAAATAAAGTCTAAGTAATTTTTATTCTAGAATTGCGAAATAGATGAGAAAACTACTTTAAAAGTTTATAATTTCTAATAGTTATTACAAGACTTTGAAGTTTTTCTCTTCAGGAAGAAAGATACTAAATAAATAGAATGTATGAGCAGTGACATTCTGAGTTTATAAAATTATCATCTATCACTCTAACTTTAATAATTCATCTCTGGCCTAGGGGTACAAATAAAGGCTGTGTCACTTATTCTATCTAAGCCTCTGTTCACTCATGTGTAAAATAGGGGTAATCATTGTAAATTACTTCATAGAATTCTTGTGAGTTAAAGTATGTAAAAACATTATTATTGTGCCTGGCACCCAGTAAGCATTCAAAAAATGTTAGCTAATTAACCTCTGATATTACCACATACTCCAGTGAGGTACGCATTCTCTGTTTTCCTTTTAAGTCTTTAAATAGAACAGTCATAAGACTTGACTTGTGCCTTTTTGGATTAATGAACATTTTTAGGAATGGTAGCTTTTAGAGGTTGCTTTATGAGGTTATCTATGTCATATCCAAAAAGTAGAGATGCTAGAAAATGTCATGTTATTTTGTGTTCTGGCCTTTGTTCATAATCCAAACAAAATACAATTTCCTAAACTTGATTGTTTCTATCATAAGAAATAAAATGTAATACACTTAAATAGGTAGCAACATCAAATACTTTAAATAATATTTTATAGAATTACACAACTGTATCTTGTTGTCATAGTATTAAGAGGAAATATGTGTAGTATAAGTGTCAATCTTGCTGTATTTTTATTAAAACCTTGACAATCCAAACTGCAAATAACTTTATTTAATAGGAGCATCATTGTTAATATTGCCAAACCTCTTCTCACTGCACAGTAGGATCCAGCTGCAGGAAGTTAGCTGTGACTGGGGCTGATGTCTATGAAGTACATCTAATCCATCTCATCAAGTTTATAGAGGACTTGAAGTGTAGCCAAGAAAATTAATGAGTGGCATAATTGAGCAGACTCAGCTGTGGAGTGATCATGTTTCTTTCCACAGTATTTCTTCACTGGAGTGTATTGCATCAAGTATAAATATTTGTTAAATGTGTGAATAAATGAATGAGTGAAAGAAAGCAACAAACAGAAAAACGAATTGTGTATTGGTAGTTCCAAAATACTTAAGGTGAAATTCTAAAATAGTCAGATAAATAAAATAACGATTGCATGGTGAGTCTTTCCATTTAAATACAGTTCCTTATTCGGAGACAGAATGCTTCCAAATTGTTGGCATTAAAATGTCTGCCCTTTCATGAAACGATGATGATTTTTTTTTCTTTTTTCTTTTTTCTTTTTTTTTTTTGGTGGGAGAGTGTTTTCATAATGCCTGCTCTAGGAAAAATTAAAATGTGTGTCTTTCTTGGGCCCCAAGATTCTTTTCTAAAACGTTACTTGTTTGTAAAAGCAAGTCATAGACATTCATTGATTTTTAAAGGTGGCTTACTATTGTTCCCTTTCAGGTCCTTCAGTTGAGACCAAAGACTGGTGTCAGAGGATTGCATAAATCACTCACTGATGTGGCCCTAGAGCACCATGAGGAGTGTGACTGTGTGTGCAGAGGGAGCACAGGAGGATAACCGCATCACCAGCAGCAGCTCTTGCCCAGAGCTGTGCAGTGCAGTGGCTGATTCTGTTAGAGAACTTATGCGTTATCTCCATCCTTAATCTCAGTTGTTTGCTTCAAGGACCTTTCATCTTCAGGATTTACAGTGCCTTCTGAAAGAGGAGACATCAAACAGAATTAGGAGTTGTGCAACAGCTCTTCTGGGAGGAGGCCCAAAGGACAGGAGAAAAGGTCTTCAATTGTGGAAAGAAAATTAAATGCTGTATTAAATACATCACCAGCTAGTTGCAGAGTTACCATGTACCTATTCCACTAGCTGGGTTCTGTATTTCAGTTGTTTTGATATGGCTTAGGGTAATGTCAATACAGGAAAAAACTGTGCAAGTGAACACCTGATTCTGTTGCCTTGCTTAACTCTAAAGCTCCATGTCCTGGGCCTTGAATCATATAAAATCTGGATTTTTTTTTTTGCTCATATTCACATATGTAAACCAGAACATTCTATGTACTACAAACCTGGTTTTTAAAAAGGAACTATGTTGCTATGAATTAAACTTGTGTCATGCTGATAGGACAGACTGGATTTTTCATACTTCTTATTAAAATTTCTGCCATTTAGAAGAAGAGAACTACATTCATGGTTTGGAAGAGACAAACCTGAAAAGAAGAGTGGCCTTATCTTCACTTTATCTATAAGTCAGTTTATTTGTTTCATTGTGTACATTTTTATATTCTCCTTTTGACATTATAACTGTTCGCTTTTCTAATCTTGTTAAATATATCTATTTTTACCAAAGGTATTTAATATTCTTTTTTATGACAACTTAGATCAACTATTTTTAGCTTGGTAAATTTTTCTAAACAGAATTGTTATAGCCAGAGGAACAAAGATGATATAAAATATTGTTGCTCTGACAGAAATACATGTATTTCATTCTCGTATGGTGCTAGAGTTAGATTAATCTGCATTTTAAAAAACTGAATTGGAAATCAATAGAATTGGTAAGTTGCAAAGACTTTCTGAAATAATTAAATTATCATATCTTCCATTCCTGTTATTGGAGATGAAAATAAAAAAGCAACTTGTGAAAGTAGACATTCACATCCAGCCATTACCAATCTATTCCTTTTTTGGGGAAATCTGAGCCTAGCTCAGTAAAACATAAAGCACCTTGAAAAAGACTTGGCAGCTTCCTGACAAAGCATGCTGTGCTGTGCTGGGCAGTAGGAACACATCCTATTTATTGTGATGTTACGGTTTTATTATCTTAAACTCTGTTCCATACACTTGTATAAATACATGGATATTTTTATGTACAGAAGTATATCCCTTAACCAGTTCACTTATTGTACTCTGGCAATTGAAAAGAAAATCAGTAAAATATTTTGCTTGTAAAATGCTTAATATTGTGCCTAGGTTATGTGGTGACTATTTGAATTAAAAATGTATTGAATCATCAAATAAAAGAATGTGGCTATTTTGGGGAGAAAATTATGTGTGTGTGTGTCCTCAAGACTTATCTCTTGGACTCTGAGAAAATGAAACATAAAATTTTGTGTTATGATTTTCATTATGCAAAAGTATACGTCAGTTCAAAAGACAAACAAGGGAGGATCCCTGTGAGCCTTCTCTGCCTCTTGTTTCCAATGCCTTTGAGCAGTGGTTTTATTTTTTCTTACTGGTCTTAATACAGATTTCTGGTCATTTAAGTTTCCCCTGACTGGAAAGTGGTTGTATGGGTTAAGAAATGCTTGGTGATAGGTTGTATGGTGGTATGAAACTGGAAAAAACTTGCAGGTTTCCGATCATGTCTTCATTGTCACTGGCAACTACAAAATGGGGTGAGCATAAATTGATTTGGTGTATGGATTATTTTACATTGCACACTTCAAGATGTGGTTCCTCAATTCCAGACATAGAGTCCTATTCAGGGCTGGTATCTTCAGCATCCTTTCCTCAGCCTTTCAACTTGCCAGAGATGTCTAGTGCCCAGGGCCTTCTGTCTTCAGACTACTCTTCAGGCAAGCACCCTTTTCCTGTGCTTTGACACCTGCAGTTCTGCCCTGCCCCCAACTTGTGGAAAACAAAGAAACAAAATGAGCCTGTGTGTTCTGTCTTCCTTCCTTACCTTTTCCTAGTTTTGTCCTATCCATATAGAGGAACACTAGATATATACCTCCGTGGAATATGCAAAGTAGTTGGCAATTTACAACTTTCATTAGTAAAGACTACTAAGTCTTAGTAAATGGCCTGTTTAACTGTGTTTAATCCATTGTTTCCAATCTTTGAACGAAATACATTTTTCCCTTTTTTAATATTTACTTTTTTGTTTACTTATAAAATGTTGAGAACCAGAATTGATTATAAAGGTAGCAGTCCTCAGTTGCCAGTTGGTGAGTGGTTACCATGTGAGGACTAACCACTTTATAATCAGTTACTTATAGATCATCCTGTGTATTTTACCAAACACCCACACACACACACACATAAATAACACGTGTGACCCTAATTTCTGAGAAGCCCAGTAAGTATTGACTGTATTGACCACACACTGTTTTGTGTATGATATCTCTGTTTCATGCCTTTGTCCTTGAGCCATGGGCTGTTTTGCCTAGTGATGTTTATTAAAAAGCAAGCTTTAAATGTCATGAGGCAGGTGTTCATATCTACATTTTTCATTTCTGCATTCCCTCCCTCCTCTAATAATTCTCATGTGTACTTGGAAAAGGTGCAAAGACCAAAGTAATGAGAAGCTACACTGTAAGAAACATCCTGGCTATGACTTGGTTACCCTCGGTGCATCTCTCTCTCCAGGTGCATTGACTGTGATTTGGTTACCCTCGGTGCATCCCTGGCTCCAGGTGCATTGACTGTGATTTGGTTACCCTCGGTGCATCCCTGGC
>NW_012118487.1:31078414-31120969 GCF_000951035.1 Colobus angolensis palliatus
TCGGTGCATCCCTGGCTCCAGGTGCATTGGCTACGGTTTGGTTACCCTCGGTGCATCCCTGGCTCCAGGTGCATTGACTACGGTTTGGTTACCCTTGGTGCATCCCTGGCTCCGGGTGCATTGACTTCTGCTTGTGATTTGGTTTAAGAAAAGGCAGAAAATGCAAGTTTTACACTTAATGTAATATCCTTATCTCTAAAAGGATAACTTCTGATATTTTGGACTGTTTCAATTATGTATTATAAACACAGTTAAAAATTATAACATCTTTTACCTTCACAAGAAGGAGTAGGAAAATTGAAAATACAGCAGAACTCTTATTCAGATGCTATAACAAAATACTATAGCCTGGGAAGCTTTTAAACAACAGAAATTTATTTCTCACCATTGGAGGTTGGAAGTCCACGATCAGGGTACCAGTATGGTCTGGTTCTGTTGAAGGCCATCTTCTGAATTGCAGACTGTCATCTCTGTGATGTCCTCACTTTGCGGAAAAGATGGTGAGAGAACTCTCTGTGGACCCTTTTGTATGGGCACATTCTGTTCATTCACAATCCTCCACCCTCATGACCTGATTACCTCCCAAAGATTCCACCTTCTAATACCATCCCACTGGGGGTTAGGGCTTCAAATATGACTTTGCAGGGACACAAACATTTAATCCATTGCAACATATCACTTGCTTTACGTACTGTTTTTCCTATATGCCCCGTATGTAATCTATCAGGAAGTCTCACTGGCTTTGACTTTTTGGGCTTTGTTGTATTTGTCTCTCCCTCTCCATTTCTGTAGCTCCTGCCCTAACACAAACCCTCATCATGTCTCACCGCCTTTATCCTGCAACAACTCCATGTTTTGACTCCCTCTCTCCCTGTCTCTGTTCTCCATCTCCTCTGACCCATCCTTTACTCCACTTATGGGTGTCTTTTCAGACAAATCTGATTGTCCCTTGGGTGGAAATTTTATGATGCAACTCCACATGATTAAATTTTAATCTTTGTATAGTGGGCAGAATCCTTCATAATGTCATTGTTTACTAATTTCTGCTCATTTTGTACCATTAAACATAATACAACTGTAGTGAATACTTGTGATTTCCTGAAAATACCAGTATCCCCTCAAATTTCTGGGCTGGCCCATGCTGTGTTTTCTTTGGAGCATTTTCAGAGTGCTGTTCCTACACTTACCTATCTCTGTCACTTCTTCTCAAGTCTCAGCTCAACGCCACTTCTCAGTGAAGCTTTCTTTCCCACCTTCTTTCCCACTGGCACCATTTCCATTATGCTTCCAGGGAGATTCAATTACAAATATTGTCATATCATATTATAATGACTTGCTCCCATTTTGATTTCTCATTAGACCCCTAGTCTATTTGCACTTATAGCAAGAATTATCTTATTCTTCTTTCCCTCAATGCCTAGTTAGGAATTTAATCAAATTGGGGGGTCAGAAACAATTTACATTGATGAGTAAGTAAATATACAAATGAATCAATGTGTGTTTTTCACTGAATATGAAGGAACTCTAGAGTTCCTAAATATCTCTAAACTTCAGCTACCTAATCTATAAAATGAAGTTAGTAGATGGGAACAGGGTGTTTTTTAGTGGTAAATAGTCCATGCTACTAGTACTGTTGGGGCATCTACCAAAAGGAGTAACCCTAACCCTAAAAGGAGCAAGCCAAAAAGTCTTGCTCCTTTTGGTGCAAGGTGATACAATTATTTTTTGTTTAACGGTGCTTTGAGACTATGTTTCATTTTCCAGTGAACGACTTTCCTGCCAGTCCTATCTCAGGTACCATGACAGATATCTCAGATAACTCTTTTAAAAAGTTGTAGAGATTAATACATTTATGTATTCTTCTTATCTTAGACACTTGTTCTATAGTATGATTAAATATTGTCAGAATTTAAAACTATATTTAAAATATGAACATATGTAAATACCATGATTATTTATAGTTTCCTTATGAATAATCCTGACTGACTGAAAAATTGCTGATTGATTTTGCATCATCAAACCTAACATACAGCTGTAGTGAACACTCAGTTTCCTGAAAATACCGATGTCTCCATGTATCTCCATGCTAATACATACTGTGCTCTCTTTTTGGGGCACTGTTCCTGCACTTACCTAGCTCAATAATTTCCTCTCACTTTACTAAAATACTAATTATATCTCTTTATTCTCTGCCTCAGAAAGCATTTGTGCACCGCCTATACCAGATCCAGTTTCTTCCAAAACTGCTAACCTATTACAGTAAATCTTTTTTATTTTTTATTTTTGAGACACAGTCTCGCTCTGTCCCCCAGGCTGGAGTGCAGTGGCATGATCTCGGCTCACTGCAAGCTCCGCCTCCCGGGTTCACGCCATTCTCCTGCCTCAGCCTCCTGAGTAGCTGGGACTACAGGCGCCCGCCACCACACCTGGCTAATTGTTTGTATTTTTAGTAGAGACGGGTTTTCACCATGTTAGTCAGGATGGTCTTGATCTCCTGACCTCCTGATCTGCCCACCTCAGCCTCCCAAAGTGCTGGGATTACAGGCGTGAGCTACCACACCTGGCCTATTACAGTAAATCTTATCCAATATAAATTTATATGCAATTTAAAGAAGAATTTAACCATTTCCATAGAAATTATGTATTTTCGGATTAATAACTATATTTTTTTAAAATTACACATGCAATCCCAGCTGGCTTTTTTACAGAAATTGACAAGCGGATCCTAATATTCATATGGAAGTGCAAGACTCCCAAAACAAAATCTCGAAGAAGTGCAAAGTAACACTACTCGATTTCAGAACTTACTACAAAGCTACAGAAATAGTGTGGTCAAGTTAATAAAGTGAGACACAGAGATCAATGGAATAGAATTGAGAATCCAGAAATAAATCCTGAAATGTATAGTCAATTGATTTTTGACAAGAATTACAAGAAAATTCAATGATTAAAGAATAGGGTTTTTGACAAATGTTGTGAAGACAACAGCACATGAACATGTAAAGGATTAAGTTTGGAACCTTTCCTCATACCATGTGTAAAAATTAACCCAAAGTGAATCAACAACCTAAATGTAAGAGATAAAACCTTCCACTTAGAAGAAAATTTGTGTGTCTTTGGATCAGGCAATGGTTCTCAGGACACTAAAACCACAAACTACAAAAAAAAAAGGATGAGCAAGATATCATCAGAATTAAAAATATTTGTGCTTCAAGGACACCACCACAGAACGAAAGTGTTGGTGAGGATGTGGAGAAACTGGAACTGGTATATTGTCAGTGAGATTATAAAATGTTTCAACCACTTTGGGAAATGTGCAGTTGTTACAAATGTTAAACACAAACTAAATATGACTCAGCAATTTCATTCCTAGGCATATACCCAAGAGAACTGAAAATTCTGCACAGAAATATTCATCACATTTTTTACAATAGCCAAAAAATGGAAATCACTGAAACATCAGTCAACTGATAAATGGATGAACAAAGTATGGTATATCTAAACAATGGAAAATTATTAGGCAATTAAAAGGAATGAAGTACTTATGCACTCTACAGTATGGATTAACCCAGAAAACATTATGCTAGGTGAAAGAAGCCATTCATATTGTATGATTCCATTTATATGAAATATTCAGCATCAACAAGTCAATAGACACAGAAACTAGATTAGTGCTGCCAAGGGCTAGGGAAAGGGGATAAATGGGGAAAGACTGCTAATGGGCTCGGGTTTTCTCACAGTAATGAAAATATTCTGAAATTAGATAGTAGTGATAGTTGTAAAAACATGAGTATACCAAAAACCAATGATTTATACACTTTAAAAGGGTGAATTTTTCAATATGTGAATTGTATCTCAATAAAGCCGTTTTCTTTTAAAAATTATAGTTGTATTTAATGTAGTGTTTAAGAAATTAAAGCTTTTTCTACCCCTGCCCCCAAATGAGGAATAAAGTAAAAGAAAAATCCCCTGAATTCTGTCACCTCAGTGTACATCATTTCAAGCTACTATCTATGAATAGAAGTATGTAGGTAAAAAAAATGGATGGTATGATAGAATCATTGGTCTTGGTTCTGTCTCGTATAGTAATATTTGACATTGGTACTTTTGCCATGGCCTAATGGTGATGGGAGTATATTTTCCCACTTGTTGAATTTGGTCTTTGTCATATGTCTTGCTTGAACAAAAGGCGAAGAAAGTGCCTGTAATGTGTGTTAAGGCTTCAGATGTGCTTGCACAGATGGGTTTGATTTCTTTGACTCCTGCTATCACAAGGGGAAAACATGTGGCAGATTTGAATCCAATCCATGCTGTGATGTCAACTCCAACTGAGTCCAGACAATCCACAGATCCTTGAGTGAGAAATTAATGCTTCTCTTTGGAAGCTACTTATATTAATTCCCACGGTGCTATAAAGAAATACCTGAGACTGGGTAATTTACAAAGAAAAGAGGTTTAATTGACTCACAATTCTGCATGACTGGAGAGGCCTCAGGAAACTTACAATCATGGCAGAAGGGGAAGCAAACACGTTCTCGTCACACGGTGGCAGGAGAAGAAAGTGCAGAACGAAGAGGGGAAGAAAGCCTTATAAAACCATCAGATGTCATGAGAACTCACTATCATGAAAACAGCATGGGGAAACTGCCCCCAAGCTCTAATCCCCTCCCAGGAGGCCCCTCACTCAATACATGGGGATTATAATTTGGATTACAATCAAGATGAGATTTTGGGTGGTGACACAGCCAAACCATATCACTAATAAATGTTGAGAGTGTTGTTATGCAGCATTATTTGGCAATGATTGACTAATAAGATACTATTTCATTTAACATGGGGTCATATCAGACATGCTATTTTTTAGTGAAACTTGAAACTTATAAACAAAAAATTGAAATGAAGCAGGAAAATCATACATTTTGGAAAATGTTTTATCAACATGAAATAACTTTCTAAACAATCACTAAAGCTGCAAAAATTATTGAAAACATTACAAGCATGGAATTATCTGCTAAGCATCTGCTTTTATTTCAGTCAGTATTTGTTCATTTGCTGTTAAGAAAGAAGAGGAAATAAGTCCTCTGACTAACTTAATTGTACATTTTAAATAATTAAAAGAGAGTAATTGGATTGTTTGTAACATAAACGATAATTGCTATAGGGAAAGAATAGGCCATTATCTATGATGTGATTATTATACATTGTATGCCTATATAAAAATACCTCATGTATTGCATAAATATATAAACCTACTATGTATCTACAAAAATTAAATATATGATTTTTGAAAAGTTGCAAAAAATCCCTCTGACATCTTAGCCCACCTCTTCAACAACCATCTTCATTTCTGTTTATCATACTGTTTATTATTTAATAAACATTGAATAACAATATACATTTAATATAAAAAAGGAAAAACATTTAGTAAACATTTAATTTATGTTTATGTCTTAATAAACACTTGTATAACGTGAAGCATTTGGGGAAATTTTCCTGTTTTTTAGATTGTTTTTCTTTCCAAACTTGTTTATTACCTCTGTCTGTCTGTGTCTCTCTGTCTCTGTTTCTGTCTCTCTCTTCCTCCTCCCTTCCTCTCCTCCTTCCTTTCTTCTTCCTTTTCTTAACATAAGATAT
Organism: Colobus angolensis palliatus; assembly: GCF_000951035.1. NCBI lineage: Eukaryota > Metazoa > Chordata > Mammalia > Primates > Cercopithecidae > Colobus > Colobus angolensis. The sequence continues at coordinate 31,084,049 of NW_012118487.1, forward strand.
TTGCATAATTCCCATGCCTTTAATTTTTTTTCTGATTATTTACATAGTTCATAGTTTATGTTCTGGTTACTATTTACTCTGTTGTGGGAAGAGTGAATTCTTGCTTGCATTTTCACTTTTCTAAAACGGATTTGCCAAACTGAGCTATAATTGAATGATTAGGTACAATCTACTTAATCCTCCATTTCATTTGGAAAAAGGAGTTTAAGAACAATTGGAGGAAAATGCAACCTCTTGATGAAGGAATTCTGCTCAGCTCTATCACGGTATATTTTGCTGGGCTTAACTCTGGTAGAGGCTTGTATCCACTCCTCATGCAGTGCACCAAGGGGACAGTTGAAATAGGCTTTAGATCTTATTTATCACTCAGCGTGAAGACGTCGAGGCAATACTTTCATCTGAGGACATCAGTCCCCACTTTTCAATATCCATGTTTCACCTGAATCTCCCCCAAAACCATGTTTTCTTCCCCTCTACTCACAGTAGAGAAAAGAGAATATTACCTCCTCAGACAGCTTCTCTTCAAGCTTGGCTGTCTTAGTGAGGATGCTTAGAATTTTATCTCAGGACTGTGAGGTTAGAATGAGACTTATCCTAAGTCTCACCATCAGCATAAGCTACTCCTTCATTCCTAAATGATCATGCTCTGAAATGTACAGCATGAAGTGTGTCTCTTCCATTGAATTATATTAGTAAATTGATTCTTTGTTGGAATTTTGTTTCTGTGATTCAGCTCCCTTTCACTATTAATATCCTGATGTTAGAAAACATTTTAAGATCATAAACTGTTATAATTTACCAATACTTTTATTGTTGCTTGAATGCTTTTTTTGTTATTGAGATAAGTTATTTTCATTTTATAATTATAACCTAAATAGCATATGACTCTATACAAACATATGCAGTCTATATTTCAATCTTGCTATAGATTCAATTAAAAATGTTATTAACACTACTTCATACTAGGAAGGTTATGGATATTCTGCCCATCATAGAGAACATTGGGATATCACCCTAATCTCATTTGTGACGTAAGCTCTTCCACAGAACTCAGATAGGAAATGCAATAATTTCCTAAGCTACATTTAAGATATTATCTACAAGTGTTTTTCATCTGTTTAGGAAAAATCCAATTAGTATAAATTTTGTAATGATCTTCAATCCAATATATAAGTAAATATTTTACTAAGTTGAACTTTTAACTCTGTTTCAAGATCTCAGTATTACTCCCTTAAATGATATCTTCAACATAAGTCTAATTCATGACAGCCCACTAAATATTATTCAAGTTCTTATTAACCAAGGGATTGTAGGGGGCAAAAATCATTTTTTATATAGTTATTCTAAGAAGTAGCTGTCTGGACTTACCAATAGACAACCAGTTCCAATGACATCCCTAGGCAGACAGATGTATATAAAATACACTTTGTATGAAATAACCTGGTTTCTAACATAACTAAAATGTCTATATACTTAATAATAATAAGCAATAGATGATTTTTTAGGAGGAATCTTCTTTAAAATCTGAAAAATAAGATGTATTTTTGTTGTTTCATGTTTACTTTGAACAAGAAGTAAAATTAATGTATCCTAACCTTTAACTTTTTAAAATAATAGTACCTATGTGAGTGGTTGTCTTCCAAATTTCCAGATTGACAATCTTAATTTCAAATGTGTTCATAGATCAACAACTAAACCATGTCATATATATTGAGGGAAAAATCTATTACAAGGAAAGTAGAAATTACATGAATAATTCATTGACAAGAGTTTGATCTGCTTTGTTTTCAGTCCTAAAGCAGTGATCTGAAAACTTGATTTTGCCAGCAATCGAAGTATAATAGTGGTGGGGTGGGGAAGAGGAAGAGGACTGAGTGTGCTTCTTCTGGCCTAGCTCATCAAAGAACTAGAGCTCAAGAGACTATTGTACTTTTCCACTGTGATAAGTAAGAAACTGACCTTAAGCACAAAGTATAACATGAAAAGGCTTAAGCTTATCAATTTTACTTTGAGTATCTTTAGATGTTTTCTGGAAGGCACAATAATTCATCCAAGGAATTTTGATTATCATTATATATTTTGCTGGCTTATTGTGTGCGATTTGTTAAATCAAAGTCCTACTGTATTACATAAAGTTTTTCTGTTTTGACAATATATTTTGTCATCATTGTGGAATGAAAGCATACAAATTGTTGTTAGCAAGATGTAAGTCTTATTGCGATCTTAACTGGCATGGTCATAAATCACAGTGATTTGTTTTTTAAACTGTCTTTTATCCAAAGATGCTTAAATACTTCATAATGATTTCTTTTGTGGAAAGTTTTTCATTTTAATTTTTGCAGCTGGTGATTGAGTCAGGAAGTGGGAATGTGACATGACTGAATAATTGGTCAACATCACACACAATCCTGTAAAACTACTTGAAGAAAAGTATGAGGTTCATATTTGGTTTCTATTTATGGGAGAAGGCATGCTATTTTGCACAGACATACATCTGCTTTTAAATTTAGCTATAAGTTTCCCTGAGTAAACAAAACCTATGTCCCCCTTCTATAAAAACAAGCTACATTTTTAGTTTGGAGCTGTATTAAAGGTGCTTCCCAATATCTATTTAGGAAAACCTCTGTCCTAGCTGCCCAGATAACCCTGGGATCAAAACAAGTCACGAAATCCTCTACCCTTTATCTACAGACTATAACTACTTCCATCAGGCATGAAGAGGGATACATAAAGTCACGAATGAGCCACCTCACCACCCTGCAGTTACAGCTGATCGACTTTTGGTTCACAGACACTTAAATACTTTGACAAGGAATGGCTTCAAACTTTCAGCCCAGCTCTTCTCTTCCAAATTTTGTGGGCAGCCCTAGGACATCAGTCATCCCATAGAAGTAAATTCATCACACCATGCTCAAAAAGCAGCCTAAGATTTCACACCTAGTAACTGTTCAATTAATTTTGAATTAATACATTTAGAAATAAATATCCAAATTAATTTTCTCAGGACTTTAATTTTTTCAGTTGGTCAATGAGATAATTTCCAGTGACTTAATCACGTGTAACCATGGTTAAATACCTCTATAGTGTTTTGATGTAATTATAGATGCAAATTCCTGATATTTCTCAGAAACTCTCCTTCCCATGCCCTTCCCTCCAAAAAACTAAATTTCCCTTTTTGTTTGCTTAATGGGTTGAACATCTAATTTGTCTGTAGAAATGTACATAATTTCTCCAATTTATGAATGTAAGCGATAGAGTTAAAATTACCTTTTAGGTCATCAAGTCTTCAATGCAGTAACTAGTTTCACAACATAATCTAAGTGCTACATCCAGTCTGCCTCCAACTCTCCTCTTACAGATCTTACAGATCTATTAGATATGTAAGTAGTTTGAACCAGGTAATCTCAGAGATTTCTTCCAGCACTTAAATTTAAAGCTTTGTTAGAAAACCTTTGCAGAAAGGGAAGACATTATTCATTTGGCTGGGATTCTGTTGGACAATCCACAAACAACAAATCAGCCTCCCTAGAATTTTCATTTATCAGTCTAGGTCCTAACCTTTTTAACAATTAAGACTATCTACTTCAAATAAAAAAACAACTTCCAAATTCTTCCCATGTTTCATTTTCCACAAGTAAAGCTTACTAGTGCTTGTAACCAGACTTCCGATACTGTGGCTTGATTATTTTGTTCTATGTGTTCCCTGCTTGTCTTAAAATTGGTTTGCAAGTTACAAAGAACACTGAAACTAGAACCTCCTTTGATGTGGACATAGTGATCCTGTTAAAGCTACCTACACTTACATTAGCTGATCTAGCACTTTGCTACTAAAAGTGGACTTCACCCACTAGCAGCGTCAGCAGTACCTGGAGTTTGTTAGGAACTCAGAATTTGGGGTCCTACCACAGTCTTACTGAATTGGAGTCTGTATTTAACAAGTCTCTCAATGATTTCTATCTACTGTAAAATTTGAGAAGCACTGAATTAGTAGAGTAATACAAGTGTTGATGCGCCTCGGGCTTGTAGTCAATGACAACCACCAGTTATTTTGCAAGTCAGAATTCTGGAACCTGATGCTGATGCAACTGACTTTTACAAAAGAAATGCTTTTTATATTGTAAGGATGTCAGTGAATATGTGTGACACTACTGTATTTTGAAACTCTCTTTTCTTGTTTCACAGTATACCCTTATTCTTGCTTCTCTTTCATGACCTTAGCTGTCAGCGCATGACCAGGCTGTCAGTCAATATGTGTGATCCTACTCTTTTTTGAAACTCCCTTATCCTGTTTCACAGTATACCCTTATTCTTGCTTCTCTTTCATGACCTTAACATTGCATTCCATCTCCTATGCTGATTGCCATCTATACACTCTTTTTTCTTCATATGCTTTTTCCTGACTCCACCCTTGCACTTTCATGACTTCAACTACCAGCCATACGCTGGTCAATTCATACTGTATACCTCTAGCCCTGCTCTTGTCTCAGAGCTCCAGCTCACTTCAATGGAATCACCCACCTGACAGTTCTCTACCACTTGAATGGAATTCACACTTGTGCATTTCCTTTCTCACACCTGCTCCTACTCTTTGGTTTCTCAATTAGTGAGTTACTGGCATCCACCTTACCTCCTAAGGCTAATAACTTAGGGAGCATCCTGAGCGCCCCCCCCCATGCCCACTGTGCATCCTGTCAGCTACCTCAGTTCCACTGTTGCGTTGGCCGTTTCTCTACCCTCTGCTTCAGCTTAGGCCACTATTGTTTTCCAAGCTTTATTATGAATTCCTCCCCTCCCCTCCCCTCCCCTCCGCTCCCCTCCCCTCCCCTCCCCTCCGCTCCCCTCCCCTCCCCTCCCCTCCGCTCCCCTCCCCTCTCCTCTCCTCTCCTCTCCTCTCCTCTCCTCTCCTTTCCTTTCCTTTCCTTTCTTTCCCTTCTCTTGAGACAGAGTCACTCTGTTGCCCAGGCTGGAGTGCTGCAGTGGCACAATCTCTGCTCACTGCAACCTCCACCTCTCAGGTTCAAGTGATTCTCATGCTTCAGTCTCCAGAGTAGCTGGGATTGCAGGCATGCGCCATCACGCCCAGCTAATATTTATATTTTTAGTAAAGATAGGGTTTTGCCATGTTGACTGGGCTGGTCTCGACCTCCTCACCTCTGGTGATCTGCTTGCCTCGGCCTCCCAAAGTGCTGGAATTACCAGTGTGAGCCATTGTGCCCGGCCTATTATAAATTTCTTAATTGATATTTCTTCTTGCCAGTGATTACTCTTTCCGCACTACCTCTGCCCCTTTTCCAGCACCTCAGTCCCACAAAGACACAAAACACTATTGCTGCAAAGATGCATTTAAAACACAGATCCCTCCTTTCCTCAAAAACCTCCTATGTCACATCATGCAGTAAAACTCACATGGCTTTATGCTACTCTGAGTCCTGACACTTTACTAACCCTACTCATCAGTCATTTCTTCCACCATGCCTTGTCTCACCTCAGTATCTTCACAGGTGCTACTTATTCTGCCTTAAATGTCTTTCCCTTTTTCTTTTACTGCAAAACCTATGCTTTTTCTAGACCTAGCTCAAATGTTGTATGTATTCTTCATAGATTACCTTAAACAACAGTTACCTTGTGCTGTTTTGCAGGGGATTTGGAGTCATCTCTCAGTCCTGGCAGTAACTACATGATTTGGGGCCATTTATTAATCTCTTTTGATTTATCACATTGCTTATGTGTAGAGCAGAGATCAGAGTTATCTCTCCCGATAATTAGATTATGAAAATAAAGCATTAGGTAAAGTGGGTGTTACATACTAGATATTAGTAATCACTTGTGCCTTATAGGCACCTGCAACCGTGGTATTTGGTTTCTTCCCTCAGTAGATTGTGAACAACGACCTCAAGAAGACACAGATCTTACTCACCTCACATCTTCAGTTTATCCTAGAACAGACATTCTGAAAATGTTCGCTAAATCAAGACCTTCTTCAAATATGATGTTTGCCTCAGTGTCCATTTAGTAATTACAATATAAAAAAAAAAAATGTTCTCAAACCCTTAGTTCTCAACGGTGCTGTACATGGCATGGTAATCTGTGGCATAATCCAGCAACATTCCCCTTTTGATTATTTTTTTTTAACCCAATACACCTCCTTTTCTGCTTTCTTCAACAGAGAATATTCTTACATTTCCACACTCCTCTCATTAATTTCATTGGACCCGTTTTTGACATAGCCATAACATATGTTTTATAATCCTTTATTATTTCTACCCACTTTTTTTTTTTTTTTTTTTGAGACGGAATCTCGGTCTGTTGCCCAGGCTGGAGTGCAGTGGCGTGATCTTGGCTCACTGCAAGCTCTGCCTCCCGGGTTCACACCATTCTCCTGCCTCAGCCTCCAGAGTAGCTGGGACTATAGGCGCCTGCCACCACGTCCAGCTAACTTTTTGTATTTTTAGTAGAGACGAGATTTCACCATGTTAGCCAAGATGGTCTCAATCTACTGACCTCGTGATCCACCCGCCTCGGCCTCCCAAAGTGCTAGGATTATAGGCATGAGCCACCACGCCCTGCCTCAACCCACATTTTGCTTATTGGACAAACAAAATTATTCTTTGGATTCCTCTACACATATTTTAGTCAAAAAACCACTCTTACCTCTATTTCTTATACACTCACTTCACTGAGATTCTTTCTAGGAGATATTTGCACTTTTCAAAGTATTTTATTTAATCTCCTGCCATCCTGAGTTGCAAACTCATTCAATCATGTTGCCAGCTCACAGGCCAGAGACGTATTTTGACAGAGATTGCCTAAGAAAGTATAGAGGTGAAGGATAAACATAACTTTTGTTTGAAAAGAATACTTGCAGAAGTTTTCCACTAAGATACATTACCCCATCCTGCATCTCAGTGAGTTGGCTTAGTATTTTCTTCAGGTTTAAAAATGTGTTGCTCATTGAAAATGTGTTTTAGGAATGTTACTGTGTTTCAGGGATTCTTCTTTCTAAGTATAATTTTATTACATCTTTAGATAAAACAATTTATTTAGCTATGAATCTCTAAAATTGCAATATAAATCAATGGGAAAGCAGGATTCCATTATAGAATTTTCTCAGGAATTCAGCATCACTCTCAAGTAGAACATTTCCCTTTTCTCAAGTTCTACTACAGAAATCCATTTACTGGTTTTAGTACCTAGAGCAAGTGCTCTTAGTCTGAGGCCAATGGTTGTGCTTGGAATTACCTGTGAACTTCAGAATGCGGTATGTAACTATTTTGTAAAAACTAGTTTTCTAACACTGTCAAAAGGCTTCTTGACTAAAAAAGGCTACAAATCAGTGACGTAACAAATCAGTTAGAAGCCAATGCGGTAATGATTTTTTAAATTCTGAATTTCTGAAGAAGAGTAATAGGAATAAGCCTGAATTTGTAATGAAAGTATACAGAAGACTGGATCTATTAGAAGACGCCATACAGCAGGAAGCAGTATGTTTCACTTACAGACGATCTCTTTTATCAACACTGCAGTTGTTAACTTGTATGTTAGTCCCAATGAAAGCAGACCCTGCAAATCTAAGTGCCTGTGGGAATCGGGCTCGCAGCCTCACTACATTTAAAATGTAAAGTTCAAGGATATTTTCATGCACCAACCTACAGCAAGGTGAATTTCACTTCCTTGCAGAGCTACAGGAAGATTCTCATGGATTAAGTTGCCAGATGTATGTCAGTGATAATTACTAAGAAAGAAAACAGAACCTTCTTTGGTGAAATTATGGGAGAGATGACAGAGAGTGTAACAAAAGCTCAAGCACATTAACCTCCGGTCAATTTTAAACTCACCTCCAACATTGCAACCACCTAATTTTCACATGTTCAGATATTGAGGCCCTCCCTTCCCCAACCTCCCAGTCCTCTAAGAAAGCAAACCTCACCACGTGTGTAGAGGAAAACCATATGGCTCAGGCAATATAGTCCCAGTTTAGATGGGATAAAATAGGAAAAGAATTCTTACTGGAACATGCCTCCAACAGGTTTCTAACTTCTCAGAAAGCTGTGTCCCTGTTGTGAAATTTTTCCATTTAAAATTTGGCTTCATATTTGTTTCAAAATATACACACATCCTTCAAAAAATTCAAAAATGAAATTTACATGTTATATTTCATTTCTCAACAAATGACAACAGCAGAAAGAGCATCCCCTTGATAAAACCTATCACTGAATGCAATTTTTTGTTTTGTTTTGTTTTGTTTTGAGACAGAGTCTTGCTCTGTGCCATCTCAGCTCACTGCAACCTCTGCCTCCCGGGTTCAAGGGATTCTCGTGCCTCAGCCACCTGAGTAGCTGGAATTACAAGCACCCATGACCATGTCTGGCTAATTTTTATATTTTTAGTAGAGATGGGGTTTTGTCATATTGGCCAGGCTGGTCTCGAACTCCTGACCTCAAGTGATCTGCCCACATCGGCCTCCCGAAGTTCTGCGATTACAGGTGTGAGCCACCATGCCTGGCTGCAAATTTTAGAAGGGTATTTTGTTTAGACTTCTTTTAATAAAATATTTCCTCATATGAACTCTTGGTACAATTCTTTCCCATTACCTTTTATAAACTTGGTATCATAATGTCAGTACTTCCTGCTTTTTGCTATTAATATAATATAATAAACATTTTCCTTGTCATTCAAGTTGAATAATTTAGTTGAATGGTTTCATAACATTTCATTCCATGAATACATAATCATTTATTTAGATCTTCTCTGTTAACATTTTATTTACGATTTTTTGTTGTTAGATTAACATCTTTAAGTCTACTAACAAGTGGACTCCCAAGATAAGTATGATGGTAGTTGGCTAACATTTAACATTTATTTTGAATAAGTTATAGCAAAATGAATGATGGTACAAATAAACTCTTTTTTTGAGGGGGTGTCTCTTCTCTTACATGAGTGTTTTATCAGCCCAAGATATCTTCTTCATGGCTGAAACCATTTTCCACAGCTTGAATTACGTACAACATTAGGACATTATCAAGGAGGCAATAAAATAAAGTTGTTTGATCTCTTTTGGGGGTCTCCATTGCACAAAAATTTCATCTGCATTGGAAGTTACTTTAAAAAATTTCAAATATGTGCATAGTTCACATGCTTCTTTTCTTGTATGTGGAACATTTGTCTGGATAAATAATTCTTCCTTTTTGTCTCTTAGAAAATGCTTTAGTTAATTATAGAGCCCATTAAGTTTAAAGTTTATTTTGCTATCTATTTAATTTTTATAAAATCAAATAAAATAAATTTCAGTTATTTATGGAGAATGTCTGACCATGTGGTTCACTTTTGTCAAATCTTTATAGTTTGATGCTTGCCATTAATGTAGTAGTAAGATTACCTATATTTTCCCTGTAGTCAGTTGAGGATTTTTTTCTCCTTATTTGTCACTTAAGAAATTATTTCTATATTTGTGTAGCTTTTTTGCAATCAGTAGACATAACCTAGCCAGTAATACTAAAAGACCCACAATATAAATGTTAAAGCACTATCAAGCTTAACAGCGAAGAGTTGTAAAACCTCAAAAAGAATGAGGAACATGATGATTTAAACCCCAATAAGAAGCAGGTACTAGCTGTGAAAAATTGTCTTCAAAAATCTTGCCAATTTTGCATTAATATAAAATTGTGTTTTTAATGCCAAGGAAATCTCAGTGTTTTCCGTGAGAAGTAGCAAGAAATAAACACTGCTTTATGATTTCACGAATTTACTAATATTCTATTCATAGAATCTGACCACACACACACATAGTTATTATACATGCACAAACATACACACATACTCTCTCATATACACAGCATGCACACTCATGCATGTACATGTGTACTTTATCAAAATATGTACAATGTGGAGTTTAGAAGCAGGTTCAATACAGAATATAGTTTTTCTAAAAGTGCTGAGAACAGTTGATTCTTGCACAGCACAAGTTTGAACTGCATGGGTATGCTTATACATAGATATTTTTCAGTGCATATATTGGAAAAATTTTGGAGATTTGTGACAATTTGAAAAAACTCACAGACAAAATTCATAGCCTAGAAATATTTTTTAAATTGTGAAAAATTTAGCTATATCATGAATGCATAAAACATATGTAGATACTAGTCTATATTATGATTTACTACCATAAAATATAGACATATCTATCATAAAAAGTTAAAATTTGTCAAAACTTATGCACACACACACAGATTACACACGATGCCATTCATAGTTGAGAGAAATGTAAACAAGTGTAAAGAGCCAGTATTAAGTCATAACTGCATAAAATTAACTATTGTGCATACTGTACTTCTGTAATAATTTCATAGCCACCTCCTGTTGCTATTGCTGTGAGCTCATGTGTTCTGAGTATCCACTTAAGAAGCTGCGTGACACTAATCATCTCTGTGTGAGCAGTTCCTCTCTCCACCAAATTGCTTATCGCACTGAAAAGTGATCTCTTGCAGTTCTTCTGTATTTTTCATCGTGTATAGTGCAATACTGTAAATCTTGAATAACATCATGGGACCCATACCAAGTGCCAGTACTGATACTAGGAATGCTCCCAAGAAGTAGAGAAAGTAATGACATTACAAGAAAAAGTTGAATTGCTTGATATGAACTAGAGATTAAGGTCTACAGTTACTGTCGTTCACCATTTCAAGATAAATACATCTAGTGTGAAGACCATTGTCAGAAAAAAAGGAAATTTGTGAAGCTGTCACTGCAGCTATGCCAGCAGGCATGAAAATCTTGTACTTTTTGTGAAATGCCTTTTTATCTCATATTGAAAATGCAGCTTTTATGTGGGTGGAGGATTGCAGTAAGAGAGTCATACCTGTAGACTCTTATATGATTCCAGAAAAAGTGAAGTTATTATATGCCAACTTAAAGAAAAAGGAAGGGAAAGATCTAAAGCTGGAAAATTTAATGCCAGCAAAGGATGGTTTGATAATTTTTGACAGAGGTTTGGCTTTAAAAATGTAGAGATAACATGAGAAGCAGCTTTTACCAACCAAGAGGCAGCAGGTGAGTTCCCATTAAGAAATCCATTGAGGAAGAAGGATGTCTGCCTAAATAGACTTTTAATATTTTTATCAGGCATAATTTATTTTGAAATCAGTAAAAATTCTTTGCTGGGGGGAATCAGTGATCCTAAACCCTGTCCTGATCAAGGGTCAACTGTGTGTTCTGGAACTGTGCCTGATGCTTAATGAATACTCAATGAGGAGTTACTATTGACTGGTTGAATAAGTAGCTGAGTAAATGAATGAAAATACTAATATAAACCAAGAATATTATGAGGGCTAAAAATGTAAATGCCCAAAGTAAATGAATTAATGCTCTGAAACATTCACATTTAATGTTTCCTTCACATACCCCCCTAGAATCTGTTTTATCTTATGTGATTCAATCTTGCCTTGAATCGAACACACAGATCAAGCGTTTAAGATATTCTTTGCATCCAAGATTTATCTATTTGACATTTTTCATATTTCTTTCTCCTATTCTAGCTAATATTCTTTCCTGTGAGATGTTTATACCATACCTTACATCCTACAGGCACATTCTAATACTTTAAAAGCTACTTTAAACATTTTGGAACCATTTAGCTTTTCTTGTTTTCTCTCAGTGCTACAGGATGAAAAGGGACCCTTTCTAATTAGAAACAAGTAATATTCTTTCCATATACAGCAGTTTGTCATTGTACATTACCATATGGAGCTAAATCATTAATATTGTATTTCTAAGAGAATTTCCTTTTCCCTTTTTACCTAAATGAGAGGTGGGATTGCTTCATTTCCCTTGACAAATGTTTGAAAACCAGAAAGAGCCTCTGCCAAATAGTTTTCAACTATCTGAAATCTGAGTTTCATACATTAAGCTACCTTCTTAATGTACTTTCATGATTGAATTGAGCTCACTGTCATGCTCACTTCTGTCTGATGGTGAATGATTTCCATAAAATTGACGTTTAGCATCTGTCTATACTTTACCACTATCTCATTGTAGTAGGACTGATAAAATGTTTCCTACAGTAATTTCAGCACCCCAAGAAGGTATTTCCTGTGATAGTATTTGGAGGCATCATGAAAGATAATCAAGCATAAAGTTCATCGTTAGGGCTCTAGGGTCAGAGAGAATGTGGCTGAAATTCCAGCCATATCAATCATTATCCATGTTACCTTGGGAAAGTCACTCAACTACACTGTATGTCTCAGAGTCCTCAACTAAAAAGAAAAGGCATGATAAAAATACCAACCTGATCAGGTTTTTAAAGATTATGCAAGAAAATTCATGAGAAATTCATTTAGCTCAGTGCCTGGAGCCCTGTACGCGTACCGTAAACATTAGCTATAAAATGTTCATTATTAATTGAATTCAAAGTGCTGTCTATCCTAATACCTAATTTTGTATTTCTTTAGTGCATTGTCCTTAAAGTAATAGGTTCTTGTGACTGATTGCTTAATTTCTTGCTCTGTTCCCTATGAACTGCAGAGTATTCTCATTGAGTTCCTGGATCCTGGTGCATATAATACCCATGTCTTTCCTGCTTTCTGAGACACGACCACAAATTGTGAGCAACCATGCTGGCTATCTACCCATACATGCAGCTCTTTAAGGATTATAAGACAGTATAAGGTCACAATAATGAAGTCTTCATTTTAGAATATTTTAGAGGCCTTTTCCTCATCCTGGTGTATAATCAATTGCACTTCAAATAATCATAGGACTCTTTGGTCCTGCCACAGAGATAATTGAAGGGAGAAATGAGGCCTGACAGTCCATGAGGTGTGGACATTAGCGTATTTCTTGGGAAGGAAGAAGAAAGGAGAGGGTAGGTGAGCCCTTGAGAACTCTTGGGAATTGTTTCAAGACTACTAAATGGGTAAAGCAGATCTGGCTTTGGGCTAAGGGAGAAGGATGGGGAAATGTGAGAGGCTAGAAAACAAGGGATTTGTAATATTACCAGGCATGCAATGGTTGGCTTTCTACTTTACATGCTCAGAAACCATTTTAAAATTCACTGCTATTAACATTACACCTTAGCATTCAACATAGAAGTTCTCTGGAGCAGGTCATTTCTTTAACTAGGATACATAAAAGAAAATGTCAAAAGGTTTTATTTTGTTTTTCAAAAATAAGAAGTGATTCAAATTGAAAAGAAGCAATTTACATTGTTCTAAATGAGAATCATGTGAACGTGTTGTTTTTGTTGTTGTTCTGTATTTCGGGGATTTTTTTTTTTCTCTCCCTAGGGATGGGGTGTTGCTTGATCACAGTTGATTGCAGCTCCGAATTCCTGGCCTCTAGTAGTCCTCACACCTCATTCTCCGGAGTAGCTGAGACTACAGTCCCCAGGCCATGAAACATAGCAGAAAATTGGTAAATACTGAAAAATAACATAAATCATGCTTTGAGGTTTACTCATTAAATTATGGAAAAGGTACCTTCATAATTTTTGTCATTGATACAGTCAACAATTTAGTTATAGCCATTGTTACATCTTTTGAATGTGTCTCATTATAGTCAATTATTGAGTAGCTATGTTCAAGATAATAAGTACTCTAAATATTCTCCGCTAAAATTATAAATTTAGTATTAAGTTTAGGATCACCTCTTCTTAGTAAACCTATACCTGGAGTTTGAGGCTCCAATAGCAATACTTACACCTGCTTACAGTGGCACAAATCTGTAATTTCTTTTCTGAAATACAGGGAGCCCATTATGTTTTGGAATTTAGAATATTTTAAACCTTAAGAAGACAAGAAAGTGGACATATTCTGGATATGGCTTGAATCTGGGGCAGCACTCCAGATTCAAGCAGTTCAATATTTTTGAAGCAAAATGCACAAATAAGCACTTAAATAAATAATCAAAGCAATCAATAAATACTATAAATAACCTCATTAGTTCAAGTTGTATATTTTTCTAAGCTAAATGTACATCAGGTTTTACGGCCAAGTGAATTTAGAAAGGCTTTTGAGTTTCAGATTTGCTTGGATTTAGGAATTGAAGATGAGTGACTTATAAACAGCATCTCTGCATAGACCTTCCTTGTTTTTCAATTATCTTTTTATCAGAATTAGTGTTTCTCAATATATCAGGTCCAGTGTCTCTTTTCTAGTGGAAATAATTTATTACAATCTCTTTTTGTTGCTGACATAAAGCACAGAGATAATATAACCTAAAACCTAAATACAATAGTATATTTTTTTAAAGATCAATGTAATAACCTATGTAAAGCATAAATAAAAGGAAAGAAATGAATAAAAAATTAACATATGTGACAACATGTAAGTCCAGTCTAAAATACACTAAAGTATTCCAATGTCTGCAGCTATGGTTGCAATCACTGACTGCCAGCTATGAATGTAGACTGGTAAGGTTTGCTTTATCATCTGTGCCCATACCTAGAGTGGCGTACCAGGCATGATTTTCAAAATGCTCAACAACTCTTGGTAAAGTTCATTTTTTAAAGGAATGTATTTTTATGTTTCATGGTAGTTGCTTTTCTGAAAAATTCAATATTTCATAAAACAGTGCTTTTCTTGAAAAAAAAAATTTGGAATTGTATGTAGAATGTAGAATGTTCTAAGGTCAGATGATTTCAAGCTGGACTTCCCCCCTCCATGAATGAGTGGCCGGACACTGGAAATCCAGGCACTTGTGCATCATGCAGTACTGTCCTGCCATGCACACTGCTGAACATCTCTCCTCCACGGCCCTTCCCATTAAATGTCAGCAGTGCTCCCTTAATCATGTTTACACCAAAAACTGCCACTATACATTGGCTGAATGCCCTGAGCCTCCCGTGAGAATCACTGACCCATCTAATCCTCACAACTACCTAATAAGCTCATTTTCTTACTGTTGGTTTATAGAGGAGGTCATTGAAGAACAAAGAAGAAGAAAGGAATTACCATTATTGAGTGGCAAAGCTGCATTTTACCTACCACAGACATTTTAACTCCTAGTCCAATTCTTTTCACTATATAGGCTAATACTTATAAATCTGTAATACTTACTTTTTCTTTCTCGTTTTTAAATGCTTATGAGGCAACTCTGTCACTTTGTACTTTCTATCCCCTCCCTGAAACTGCTTAATACATAATGTTATCCACTCCAGATTTTTTGAGTAGTGGAGAAATTGGTACTTGATGGTCAACTACTGGGAGAACAAGAGTTATTTGCATCAGAGGATTCAGCCTATTTTTGAAGCTTCCCTGCATTCTATTTGAAGATAAATGACCTAGTGAGTGATTTGCCACCTAAAAGAAAGCCAGGCCTCCAAAACACTGGGTGATGGTATTCATTATCTATTCCTGTATAATAAATTGCTACCCAAATTAGCAGCTTAAAACAACAAATATTGTTATTTCAGAAAGCTTCTGGGGGTTACGAATCTAGGACTGGCTTAGCTATATACCTCTGGCTCTGGCTCAGAGTCTCTCTTAAGGTTTCATTCAGAACATAGGCTGTGGCTGCTTCATCTGAAGGCTTGACTGGGGCTGGGGGATTCACTTCTAAGCTCATTCACATACTGTTGGCAGGAGTCCTCAGTTCTTTGTTGTTGATCACAGGTTCTTAGCACGTGAGTATCCCCTGACCATGACATAATCCTAGCTTCCCCAAAGAAAACCACCCTAGAAAGAGAGGGGAGAAGAGAGAAAACCCATTCTTGCCTTTTATGACTTAGCCCTCAAGTTGCAAACCATAACTTCAGCCTTATTGTATTTGTTAGAATAGAGTCACTTATTCCAGCCTGTACTCAGAAGAGAGGAATTTGGTTCCACATCCTGACAGAAGGAATAACAAATTGTAGACATATTTTGTTTTAACCACTATAATGATAAATTCAGTTCTGAGAATCTTTTCTGATACTTAGTTTCAGTAGAAAAACTAATTCCAGTCTTACTGCTCTACCCAGATCCCTTCAGATGCCTTTCACATTTTTGTTTGTTTATTTGTTTCTGCACCTGCCCTCCAGCTTCTGCTTTGCTGCTAAAGGCTGGCGCTTGCCAAATTTAGAGGCTTGCTCTTGGCCACTGCAGAGCCTCACATATCTAAAAAGTCAGAACAGTGGATGAAGCTCTCCATGCCCCAAACACACACACACACACAGACACACACGAGCATGCACACACATGCATGCACACACACACATACCAACAATCTGTAGCCAGTGACTGACTGCTATAAAAGTTTTTTTAAGAAGCCCGCCTCTTTGCCCTGGGGTGGAATAGACTCTAAGGTGTGTTTTCCTTTTCACAACTCCCTTTGAAATCAGGCTAAATCTGGGCTTCATCCAAAATTGTATTTTTGCTTGGCTTTTCTCTTTTTTTCTTTCCTGCATCCTCCTTAACTGGTTCCTCCTGAGATGATGTTCTTCATAAATTATGTGCACATGAATCCTTAATTCAGACTCTACATATGTCATATTTTCTTTGCCTAGAGCTTTGTAAAAATTTAAAGCCCTATATTTGTGTTACATTACGGTATTTTGATTGTATAACATAAAACATACTCAAGCTATTAGTGAAAATGAGGAGTTATAGAAATATAACATATAATCTTATAGCTGTTTGTTTAGGGCATATTTAGTATGGCCTGGAATCACAGGAACTTAAAGAAGGAAACAGAGTTTCCACCTCATGTGGCCACTTTCATCAGTGTCTTCATAAGTGGGTCTATTCCATTATTCTGATTTCTCAAATGAATCCATCAGTTTATTTATCTTAACCATGGTCCTATCTAGGTGTCGCTATGGCTACCTCTATTTTTATAAACTCTTCATTCCATTGCCAATCATCAGTTCCTCATTTCTTGCTTTGTTTCTTGTTTTAAATCTCACAGAAATCCTGATGAGTCAAGATTCTATGTAAAAGCCAGGCCCAGAAGGGAGTGGAGTCATTAGATGTTACTGATCGGTTTGCAGGAAGCAACTGGTGAGACAGAATTTTATATAAAAGTGATTTATTGGCATGTGTTCTCAGGATCAACACCTCTAGAGGGGAGAAAGAAGCAGGATTGGACAGCGGGAGAGTCATATTCCGATGCAGTTGCAGAGAAAGCCTCAGCCAAACCCGGAGAGCTCTAAAGATGGAATGCCCTTCCCAGTTCTGAGTTGAAAGCAGGAAGCTGAGCCTTAACCATCTTCTATCACCTAGTCATTCCATGACAGAGGGTGTAATCTTGGAAAGGGTGGCTCTCTTCGACTAAGGACAATCACAGGGAAAGGACTCATGTGCAAGATCTCCGCCACCAAGACTCCCAGCGGCTTCAGTGTCTCCGTCCTGAGGGGATGAATCTGTGTACCACAGCATCCACCAACACAAATACAGATTTGGATTAGATACCCTTCTGTAGTCCAGCCTGAGTGGGGTGGATTCATGGCCTTTGACCGAGTCAGCAATCTGCTTGTGCATTGCAGTTTTTGAAGCGGGCTTGTGCACAGGACTGATCCCCTGCAGACTCTGACTGGGGAGAGAAACAAACTATGGGCAATAAAATTAGTGATAGGTCTGATGGAGATTCAGAAAATGGTTTAGGAAATGCAAATTATTTTGTAATATACTTTAGAAGTCATTATATGTATAGAACAGAGTTAGCCTTATCTGAAGTTCTGCAAATTTAGAAGATGGAGGCAGTAGTCAGGCATGTTGTGCAAAATCAGCTTTATACACTAATCATACCATAATAATACACTTGAGTTAAATCCACATAAGTCCTTGCATGCTTTACTGTTCTGAGTTGAAAAGGATGTTTAATTTAAAATAGTCCCTTTGGTTCTTGCCCCTTTAAAACACACTGAATGCATATATTTGCTCCTTTGAAAATGTAAAGCTAAATGTTTGCTTAAAGTACATTATAATTCCCTTTACCATTATTTTAGGATGGCATGTAAAGAAGTAAGTGCAGCATGCCTTCCAGTAGAAAAGCCATGAACAAGACTCATCATATACATATTTTGCTCTATGCTACTGGCATTAACATATCATGGCTATAAAAAACAACACTCAGTCGTAGTGCCAGAGTTTTGCCATGATCTTAAATATGGGAGCTGAGGTTTAGAGGATTGTAAGCACAAAAAGATCCACTTGAATGATCTCTGAAAAGGAACAATTTCAATGCACTTGCCTTCCCTCTTTACTCAGGAGGAAAAGAAGAGTAACAAGTATATGAAACACTTTGACATGCACAAGGTGGCCATGTATACTTGCAGTGGTCAGGCCTAGGTATATTCTGGGATCTAGCAGAGGCACTGTGTCAGTTGGGCTGGGGAGGGGATGCGGGTTTACTTGTAAACCACAGAATCCTTTCTGGCTATCTTACGTGGAAAAAAGTGAATGAGAGGAAATTAAGTTGTTCACTGACTCTCTGCAAAAGCCAAAGATTTATGTTCTATTTTTCTCTGCTTGCTTTCCTCATTGTTATTTTTCCCTATGCAGTTAACCTGTAGTGAGTGCTGCTATTTTTTTAAAAGTGTCTTTGACTATGATACTTACTCATTGAATTTGTGATATTAGAAAGACAGCTGTATGCAAACTCCAAGGAAAAATGTATTCAAAGTATTTCCCTTTGCTCCAATGATTCATCATTCATTCATTTAACATATTTTTAAGATGAATAGTATCATTTAACGTATTTTTAAGGTGAATAGTATACTAGTAATTGCTACTTTAAACATATTGTGTAACTTGCAAATTGTTATGTTTTAGGGAATTGATTTCAATGAATGTTCCCACCATATTGTATTTCTTGGCACATATTCCGTTTGCTACTAATATTGTTTTAATGTTTCTTTTGTTTTATAAAATTAGACACAAACAAATAAAAAAGTGAAAAAATAAAATTAAATGTTATCTAATTAAATTATGAGTCATTTCAATTTCTCTCTTTCTTTTCTTCTTCTTATTCCTCTTTTTCTCCCTCCATTCCTCCTCTCCTTCTTTTTTTTCTCCTTTTCTAAGTCAGTCAGTCAGACCTTCCATAATGATTTATTGATCGCCAACTGTATATCAGACTGTGTGGGCTGTGCTGGAAATCACAGAAGCAAACAACTTCTCATCACCCCAGGCATAAAAGGATTCATATTTCATTGGAAAATATATAGCTCTGTAATGTAACATTTCACATTTATTTGTTGTAGTGGGCATCTGTTATTTATTCCCCAGGATCAATCTCCCTGTCTTTCTGTAAGAGTGCCCTGGGCTGGGCAAGGTGGCTCATGCCTGTAATCCCAGCACTTTGGGAGGCTGATGTGGGTGAATCACCTGAGGTCAGGAGTTCGAGACCAGGTTCACAAACACGGAGAAACCTCGTCTATACTAAAATTAGAAAATCAGCCAGGCGTGGTGGCACATGCCTGTAATCCCAGCTACTCAGGAAGCTGAGGCAGGAGAATCTCTTGAACCTGGGAGGCAGAGGTTGCGGTGAGTCAAGATGGTGTCATTGCACTCCAACAAGAGTGAAATGCCATCTCAAAAAAAAAAAAAAAAGTGGCCTGAAGTTAATTTTGGGAACATCCCTTTCCCATTTAAATCTTAAGGTTTGGTTAGAAGTGATTCCAATCACAGATCCAATGACAGACACTGTGGTTCTATTTCCCAGGCAACAGTAATTGGCATATAACCAAACTGAGAATGAAGGCAAAAAAAAATAAAAGGGGGGAAAAGAGCCTAGTGATAGCCACTTGTGATATTGCATCAAAAAATGGAATCAGTTCTAAGCTTTGCCTGGAGCCAGAATGCTCTACTGACTTTTGTCCTCTCTTTCCCTCTGTCACAATGACAAACAACATTAGAGATCTTTGCTTTTCCTTCAGCAAGCTACATCAGAGAAACAAAAGTAGCAAAGGAAGTAGAGAGAGGACCCATGTACCCTTCATCCAGTTTCCTCCTATGGTTACGTCTTATATAATTGTAGTGTGATATCAAACCAGAAAACCAGCATTGGTACAATGTGTGTATCATGTAGACCTATGTCATTTCATTACTTGTGGAAATATATGTAAGTGCTCTTAAAATCAAGATAAAGAACTGTTTCATCCTCCCAAGATCACACTCATACTACTCTCTTATTGTAACACTTATCACCACCACCCCCCCTACTATCTCCAATCCTGAGCAACAATTAATGTTTCACACCACTATAATTCTAACATTTGGAGATTTGTAGTCTTTCTGAGCTTATTTTTTTGCATAGGTTTTTTTTTTTTTTTGCAGTTGCTCTAAGTTTTCTACTGTAGGTTATTACAGATATAATGTATCATAGTCTATTGATGCTAACATTTTGCTAGTCCGAGTGAAAGGTAGACATTTTGCTTGTCTTTATTCCTTTACCATCACCCATTTACAATATAATTGTCTTAAGTTTTCTACTGTAGGTTATTACAGATATAATGTATCATAGTCTATTGATGCTAACATTTTGCTAGTCCGAGTGAAAGGTAGACATTTTGCTTGTCTTTATTCCTTTACCATAACCCATTTACAATATAATTGTCTTAAGTATTGCTCCTATATACGCTGAGGAACACATTAGGCAGTTTTATAATTTTTGCATCAACCATCAAGCATAAAATTTAGGCAACTCAGGAAAATAAAAATATATAATATTTACTCAGGTTTTTGCCTCTTCTGTTGTTCTATCTTTCTTCCTGTTGTTGCAATACTCCTTCTTTTGTCATTTTATGTCTGTTTAGAGTATTTCCTTCAGGCACTGTTTTAAGATAGGCTTGCTGGTGATGTTTTTATTTTTAGTTTTTAATTTTCTAACATGTGAGAATGTCTCGCTTTCTCCTTCACTTCTGAAGGATATTTTCACTGGATACAGAACGCTGTATGGACAGTTTTGTTTTGTTTGTTCGTCTGTCAGCACTTGAAAAACGTTGTACCAGTTTCTTTTGGTTTCCATAATTTTACATTATAAATCTGCTGTCATTTGCATTGATTGTGCCCTATAAGTAACATGCCATTTCTAACTGCTTTTAAGATTCTTTCTTTGTCTTTAGCTTTCAGAAGTTTTGACATTTTTTTTTTCTTTTTGCATTTATCTTGCTTGGTATTGGCTCAACTTTTTGAATCTGTAGGTTTACGTCTTTCACCAGATTTGGGAAGTTTTCAGCCATTATTTATTTGAATACATTTTTAGCCCCACCCTCTTTCTCTGCCTCTGGAACTCAGATGACATAAATGTGAGACTTTTTATTATAATCCCACATGTCCTTGTTTACCTTTTAATATTTGTGTGCTTTCAGTCTATTTCATCTCTGTAGCTCAGATTGAGTAATTTCTATTGGTAATTGAGGGTTTTGATTTTAGCTTTGATTTTTTTTCAATCTTAAGATTTTAATTTGGTTGTTCCTTGTATCTTTTATGTCTTTACTAAAACCCTCTTTTTAATTTCTTTTGCTTATGTTCATAATTGTGGATGGTTTTTAAAATAATGGCTGAGATCTTTGCAAGATAATTCTAACATCTGTGTCTTCTCTATGTTCATGTCTGTTGATTATCCTTTCTCATTCAAGTTGAGATCTTTCTGGTTCCTAATACACTGAGTGATGTTTTAATTGAGATCTGGACATTTTTGTTGTCATGCAATTCTCATGCTTCAGCCTCAGCCTCCTGAGTAGCTTGGATTACAGATGTGCACCACCATGCCTGCCTAATTTTTCATATTTATAGTAGAGATAGGGTTTTGCCATTTTTCCTAGGCTACTCTTAAACTCCTGAGCTCAGGGAATCCACCTGCTTTGACCTCTCAAAGTGCCAGGATTACAGGTGTGAGTGACTGTGCCCAGACTGGATCTTATTTTAAATCATGTGTTTTAGTAGGCTTTTCTTGACACCTCTTTAACAAGGGACATGAGTATTGCTTCTCTACTTCCAGATGGGAGTGGAAATCTGGGTTCTTCACATGGCCTCCATTGTCATATGCAGAAACAGAGGCTCCCTGCTATTGCTTGGTGGGAGTAGATATTTAGGTTTCCCAGTAGACCTCCATTGATACCACCATGAATGGAAGGGAGAGGGTGCCTCCTTATTGCTTCCTATATGGACTCCATGACACTATGAGGGGTAGTCCAAGTACGACTGAATTGTAGTGAAAGTCTTGATTCTCCAGTAGACTTCCAATAAATCACCCTAGTGAGGATGAGGAGGTGTGTCTCATTATGAGACACATAGGATGGCGGGGGGGGTTGTGGACATCTAGGCTCCCCACTCAGCCTTCTCTGACACCACCCAAGGGAGAAAGTTATCTTGTTATAGTCTTATGAGGGAAGTTTAAGCTCTCTACTTGCTACTTGCTGACAGGGATGGGGGTGAATCACAGTTTTTTCTGTGGTATATGGCTGCAACAGAATGTTTAAGTTCTAAAATATGTCTGTCTTCTAAGATGCTCCTTTCCTATTCTTTTTTCTAGAGAGAGCAGGCTTGTCTTGAGGCTTCTTTTCTTGGTCTGACCCTATTGGCATTTCTAGGTCATCTGCTTCTCCAGTAGCTCATATATCCTATCTGGTATTTATAAGGCAAAAAGAAAATCCAGTTCACTGGCCACTGTGTCATTCTTCAGATCTCATGGTCTCCATCCAACTTGCCTTCTTCTCTTCACCTTTCAGAGGTGTTTTGTGTTTGTTTTATTTATAACATCCAGGGTTATTATCTGTCCTAAGTGAGAAAAATAGGGAAAACATATCTACTTTTCAGAAGAAGTCTAGAATACTTTTTAAAAAAATAAATATAATGGTAATTTATCTGAATTATTTCATCATGAAATAGTTACTATATTTGTTATCACTTGCAGAATTAATATAGATCATTTAATCAAAGAAAACAATGGTTCCACTGCTGTGTAATAGTTAATTTTAATATATTTGACTGCAAAAATATTTGGTAGTTTCCTTTGTTTCATCTCTATTGTGGTAATGTTTGACTCTATTTTAAGCTCCCAAGCTTTCTCTTAAAAATTGTGATGTCCATCTGTGACAGACTGGATTAAGAAAATGTGGCACATATACACCATGGAATACTATGCAGCCATAAAAAAGGATGAGTTTGCGTCCTTTGTAGGGACATGGATGCAGCTGGAAACCATCATTCTTAGCAAACTATCACAAGAAGAGAAAACCAAACACCGCATGTTCTCACTCATAGGTGTGAACTGAACAATGAGATCACTTGGACTCGGGAAGGGGAACATCACACACGGGGCCCTATCATGGGGAGGGGGGAGGGGGGAGGGATTGCACTGGGGAGTTATACCTGATATAAATGATGAATTGATGGGTGCTGACGAGTTTATGGGTGCAGCACACCAACATTGCACAAGTATACATATGTCACAAACCTGCACGTTATGCACATGTACCCTAGAACTTAAAGTATAATAAAAAAATAAATAAATAAATAAATAAATAAAATAATAAAAGCAGGAGGTATAAGAAAAAAAAAATTGTGATTTATAAACAGTCTAGCTTCATTTCATCCCAGAGAGCTAACAGTCAAGAAAATAGCTCCTAATTCTTTATCTAAAGCCTCCTCAAGATTTCTGCCCTATGATGCAGTTTAATTCATTTTAAGAAGTGATGTTCTTGGATCTATTGCAATTATTTGAACGCACAGACCTTTTTTTATTATTCTTCAATTGCTGTCTCTCATGCTTATTTATTATTCTAATACTGCCTAAATTAGCCTCACAAAAGGAACCTATAAAATGAAGTATTTCAAAAATTAAACTCTAATCATTCCAAGAGTAAGTTGGCCTCGGTATAATTTGCATGGTGTTAGCACTTGGACAATGAGGGTCATGAAATAGAGAATGATTTAAGAAACAAATGGAAAGACTTGCAAAAGTACTAGCCTGTCTTTGGAGAAACTGCCTTCCTGTTTCATTTTTCAGACCATTGTTATTTGTACTTGTGTTAACTGTCATGAAACAAATTTATGTATTTTTCTTTTCTTTTTGTACTACCAGAGTAGAGTTCTCTTTGAGGTAATCTGAGACTTTTAATTTTCTAGCAATATATATCTGTTTCCTTTTATGAATGTTACAATAAACTGTTTACCAGAAACTATGCTCCCAGAAGATCTCCTGATAAGGTGCACACATAGAAAAAGAAAGAAATGCACCATATTTGTTGGGAATGAGGAAGGTGGGAACAAATCCAAAAATGTGTATCCTAAAAACTGTTTTAATAAGAAACCAATTTTATTTCTTACAAGGTTGTATTAAAATATGATTGCCAATTCTTTAGCAAATTAGTATAAAATACTAACTAAATATTACTTATGTATTTTATAAATATGAAATGTTGGTTTCTGATAGGAAAAGCATTGTACTTGTACTGTGTAGGGTAGAAACAGAGATAAACAAATGATGTACACTTCCTGCACTTCTCTAAAGAAAATGCTAAATCTAGTTCAAAACGAAATGAGTGTGAAGTGAGGGTGGCAGAGGGTGTGGAAAGTGGTAGGAGCAGGATGAACAATTTGAAGAAGCGATAAAGCACAAAACAGAACTCTGGATTCAAAAAACTATGCCAGAAGGAGTAAAGAATAGTGCTTGAAAATGGAAATTGAGAAAGAAGGAGCTTTCAAGATGAGACGTTTCGTGGAGAGGTGGGAGGGTGAGAAAAGTAACTTGGAGTTGAGTGTCATAATTTGACAGCTTTGGAAATTGGATGTAGGAGTTTCGATATTACCCTGAGACCATAAGAACTCTTGACAAGTTCAGATAAAAAGCAAACATATGATGAAAGTGTCATTTTAGATTATATTCCGCAGAGGTGTTATTCTACTTATGGGGAAAGTATAAGATCAGAGGCAGAGCATCCACTAACAATTAATATGGCAAAATCAATTTTGAGTCCATCAAGTCTAATGATAACAAAGGGAATAAAAGGGGAAAAATGATAATGAAAGAAATGCCAAACATCTTTGTTTCTGATAACAGGCATGTAGGAAGGGTAGATGAAGCAGAGGAATGGCTGTGGTGCAGGAATGACCAGCAAGGAATCTTAGTCTCATTTGTTGTTATTCTTGAAAGCCAATTTGTAACTTGTTTAAATTGTTTGATGAGAAATTGGAGATAACATTTTGGAATACTTATTTAATAAATTGACAATGGGAAGAGCTAGAGAAATAATAAGGCAGTTGTAGAAGACAGTGTAAATCAGTGAATACGTTTATCTGCCAAGTGGAGGGAGTCAAATGAAGTAGAGAGAAGGGAGTTACTCAATAGAATTAATTGAAGATACCTAAGAGACAGTATGAAGTGGAGAAAATCAAGAAACGTGTGAGCACTCTCCTGGTTCAGGTAGAAAGGATATGACGGAGAGAAGAGAAGACCATGGAAAGCTAACATGTGAATATATTTCCAGCTGAGATAACAAAAAGTAAAGCGAAGATGAAAGTGGAATTGTATCTTGAGAGAGAGTTTCTATAACAGTGTCACGGATTGGGGTGTTGATTTCAGTTTCTTCCTTACTAATTCTGTGACTTTAGGCAAAATAGGTACCTTTCTAAATTTCAGAAGTCTTCTTCTTTGTAAATAATTAGTAGTACCTATCTGGTTTGGTTACTGTAAGGAATAAATAAAATAAATCACAGAAAGCACTAACACAATTGCTGGCACATTGCATCACAACAAATGATATTATTAGTGTTATTGTTTTGGAAGTCTCATTTTGGAGTGATTCGCTCATACAATTCTCAGCTTGAAATAGTATACAGACAATTACTTTCCTTTGCTCTCAGGGCTCTTCTGAGAATGTTAATTCCCCTAGACAACATTTGTATTTTAATAAGGTCCTTCAAGTCTAGAGGACAGGATGGAGAAGAAAAGAAGAAAGCTTTTCTGTTCCTCAAATGGCATTACAGAGATGAACACTTATTATGCCTCTCTTTGTGTAAACTGATCCCTCTCCATACTGCATTTGTAATAGGATTTATGAATTTTTTTCTAATTAGTTTCACTCAGTTAAAAACTCATTTAATAATATGTTTACCTTTAAATCATTTCAAAATCTCTTAAAGTCACATAGTTCTTTTTAGTTGCATTTCATTACGGCCTGGGAATAAACTCCTGCAATGTTGGGGCACAAAAGAGAGTACCTGTCACATCCTTTGCCATTCCTGGTTTACTTTTCTGGAGGAGCATGCTCTCAGAAGCCCGAACCTAGGGAACATACTTATATTGTGGTGATAGAATTATCTTGAAGATTCTGTCTTTTAAAAATGGAAGATTAAATTAGAGGATGATTGCTAAATTTGCTTGGTGTCTTTCAAGTTCTGAATTAGTATTACAAATATTATTTATGAGAAAGAAATATTTGCCAAAACTGGTGGATATGTTTTGAGCCCAAGTTCTTTTTATAGTATTAATTCACTGATGTAAATGTATGCTTTAATTTATATTCTTGTACTTGTTTATGCAAAGATGGCAAATACTGGAGAAAATTCATTATGTCTTGGGACTTTAAAATGTTTTTCTAATCTGTAAAATAAAGGTTTTAGTCCAGATCTTAAAGATAAAATAAAATTAAGTGAAAATTATGTTCCCCTTGGATCTAAATAACTTGTAGGAATTCAGTTATCTATTCATTTACATCGCTGCTTATAGCAATGACTTTGGGGATAATTAATAAGAAGTCTTGGTAGAAGTAGTAAAGATTCTACTGAATATCAAATCAGAATTAAAAAATCAACTAGAATATCTTTATGATTATTTCTTTTGTGGGAATTGAACTCAGAAACTATAAAATTCTGTAAGTTATTATGCCACATATGTATTATGCCACATAATGATATGCACATAATATTATGCCACATATAATAACTTGCGCCACATATGTGGCATAATAACTTATAGAATTGTATAAATTATTGTGTAAATTCTGTAATTATGTGGCATAATAATTTACAGAATTTTCTAGTTTCTGCATCATAGGGCAGTGTTTGGTAATTAAGGCAAGTGACAGCTGAAAGGAATTGACAGTTACCACCAAGCACAGTTTGTAACGACCGGGAGCTTGGTGAATGAGTTCACACCTGGTTCATATGCACAGACTCCCTAGTCATCACTGCCTCAGTGATTCTGCAAATCCAGCAGGTTGAAACTCAAACACGGAACATATTTATTCCTCAGTAATAACAGATCACTTACCATCAAAGACAAGATTGGAATCTTGCATGGCAATATGTCATGTCCTATTTCTCCTCTGGTGCCAGAAATCCAAATGTATTTTTTAAAAATAATTTCAACTCTTACTTCAGATTCAGCAGATACACATGCAGGTTTGTTACCTGGGTATATTGTGAGATGCTGTGATTTGGCATACAAATGATCCCATCACCCAGGTCCAACTGTATTTTTGAATTGATTTATTCATTTTACATCTTTCTTTAAAAAAATCAAAAATTTAAATAATACTTTAATACTAAGACTTTGTTCCCCAAAATCAACTTAGTTTACACTTTTTCATGATGAAATATTGATGAAAAATTAAAATATTTTGTTTGCATTTTAAGTTTTGGTTATTGAAAACTAAATGATCTTTGTGAGCAGCAGTTTCTTAAACTTGCCAAACCTATGGCTCTGTCTATTAATTAGATGGTTTATAATAAATGAGCCTGATTTTCTCATTAAAACTATTTCCTTCTTTGTAATGTTTTTGAAAATGACATTACAAACCTTTTCCAGACTGGGTAATGTTAATAGCAAATTTCTTCATTTACTAAATGGTTTAGATGTGATTGGTATTGTAGATCTGGTTTCCTGGAGTGCAGACTCTGAGATAGAGACTGCCACAGCAGAAAGTTTATGAGGGTGTGTTATGGGGATCAGCACTGATTGGGGGAGGAAAGGAAGCACAACTGAGCAGGGGGAGATGGCAAAGCTGTGATTCAGTCTCAACAAAGCCCTCAGCCAACTCTGCAGGGAGCTCTGGAAGTGAGATGACCCTTCAGAATAGCTCCAAGCTGGGATGATTTAGATGTCAGGCTGATATTCTCCTGCACTGAATGTGGACTTCTCCCAGAAGTAGGCATGTCTTACTTCACCAGAGGCCACTTTTGGGTGGGAGAAAGCTGACAGCTAAGGTCTGGAACCTGACTACACTCACAGAGGCTAGAGGTCCTTCACACCTAGGTTGGGGCACATATATCGGGGTGGGGGATCATGGTGTCCAGTACAAGGAGTTAACACCATGAAAAATACATGGCTCCTAAAGAATCCTAGACTCAGCAATCATCTTAGAAAAATGAACTTAGTAAAGTTTGTGTGAGAAAAGTGCAAATAGCTGAAAAAATGAAAATCACTTAAATTATGAGTGTTGAGGCTATAATACGTTCTCCCACCCAAAGAGTTTTATAGTCTTATTTGGATTCTCTACCTATTTTCTGCTAGGTAATTTTTTAAAAATAGTATTTGAAAGCAAAATTATAGAAGGATAAACAGCATGCACTGTGGAACTGATTGACTGTGTTCAAACTTAGTTTTACAGCTTATTAGCTGTCCCATCTTGAACAATAACACGTTACAGCCTCTGTTATTCCTACACGTGAGAACAATGATGAGGTGAAAATTAAGAGAGATGGCAGTTTTTAATAGATTCTACTTTGATGCCTCTTATTTAGAGGTAGTTAGTGTTTATTTCTTTTTTTCAAAATATTACAAATCAAATAGTGTTATGGGATCCTTAGGGTGATGCTATTCCGGCTGGAAACCTCTTTGGCCAGTGGTGCCTTTGCTTGAGTTTTGCTCAGGCCACTAGGCTGGCTTGGCCTGGCAGACTGCGCTTGGCTCATACTACCAGCCTGGATCCCATACTTGCCAAGGGCAAGTGGAGTGGTGAGGGGTAGGTGAGTGAGCAAGCGTCAGGTCTGCCAGTTGTGGCAGGGTGGGCAGCTCCAGGTGCTGGTATGGGCTCCAGCTCCCTGTGAGGCTGCGGTTGGACCAGGCGTATTATAAGTAGCTTCCACAGTTGGCACCAGGGAACTCAGTGGCAACCAAAAGCTTGGAGACCCAGTAACCACAGAGCCCCAAAGAGAGTGTCACAGCCCTGCATTGGAGAGCTCCTAGGTCTGGGCCCCTCAAAGCTCTGCAGCTTTTCTCTCCTTCTTCTCACTCACTATGTGGAGAGCAAGGGGCATGTTTCAGCCCTGTTTGTGTTACTGCTCTTTTAGCCCTAGCATTTGGTGAGTCCAGATCTGGTCCTGCGCCCAGGAAGAATGAGGTACTTGGACAAGTGGAGGATGAAACGTTAAGAGGAGCTTTATTGAGCAACAGAACAGCTGAGAGAAGACCTGCACTGGGTAACTCCTCTTCACAGGCAGGGTGTCCCAACAGTGTTCGGCTCTCAGCAGAGAGGAGACACTGGAATGGGCATCTCCTCTCCACAGCTGGTCATCCCATTGGGTGTTTGGCTCTCAGCAGAGAGGAGACCCTGGAGTGTGTAGTTCCTCTCTCCAGGTAGGTCATTCTGTCATCTCCTCCAGTCTGGCTGAATCCAGAATTTTTATGAGCTTCAGCGGGGAGGAAGTGTGTGGTTATTGGTTCATGGAGAGCCATGAGTGGGCCCAGAAAAAGCACCCAAAGTTCCTATTCTGGTCCAGTAGTCTGGCCCTCAGGCTTCAGGCTTTCCCTGGCTTGAAGGTGGTACCTCACTGGGACCCACCCCTTTCCACCCAGGAGCCTGTTGGCCTCCTGCCATCATCCACAGCACCCAGGCTGTTTGTGCCAGGGGGCACCTGCAGGCCAACACCGAACTGCTCTCAGCTCCACCTCCACCTCCCTCCCATGCTTATTGATGCCCAAAGTCCAGAGGGGGCCAAAGCAACAGGGTTCCCATAGGGAGTCAAGGCAGCAGGAGGTGTCACTGCTGTCCTGGGTGTGCACACACCTGGCTGGGTGCAACAGTGCCCAGGCTTGGCCTCAACTTTGCTCTGAGGCTTGAGTGTGCTCCAGGAGCAGGGAGAGGCCAGGCAGCAGCAGCAGGCACTGCCGAGCCTGCAGGAGCACTGGGAGGCCTTCCTGCCCTGGAGAGTGCACAGATGCCTGGGTCCCCAGCCAGGGCTCGGCGGCTGCAGCTGTGTTCAGGAGGGTGGGGGTCCTGCCTGCTCCCAGGCCCCAAGAGTACAGGGAGGCCCAGTCCACCCCTGCTACTTCGGCAGCTACAACTTGGACAGCTGCAGCTGTGCCTGGGAGAGAGAGGCTCTCGCCTGCTCCCAGCCTCCAAGAGCACAGGGAGGCCGTGATCTGCAGTGGCAGCTTGGGCAGTTGCAGCTGTGACTGAGAGGGTGGGGCTCCTGGCCACTCACAGCTTTCAAAGGCTCCTTGGAGCACACAGCCTCCACCCCTGGTTCCCCACTGCAGTGGGCATCATGGCAATGGCCGCTCCAGACAGGTTGCTGCTGCCATCACTAGAATTCACTATTAATATCAATATTAGGAACTTTGCATTATTGTGTTACATTAGACATCACTCTTTTCTTTCTGGTAATAAAAATCTTCTTTGATAAAGATAGTGTATCTAAGAAGACATTGGAGCCTCCATATAGGGAGTTCAATTAATGCTGACAAATGGACTGTTGACTTTTACCACAACGGGGCAGCAAATTCCTAAATGGTTAGACAACAACATTTGTAGCAAAAGAATATGGTGGGCAATTGTATTGATTATGATTAAATGTTCCCTATCTTTTTTCTGCCATAATTAACAATATAGGAATTTACAAATATTTCACAAAGTTAAAATGACTTCATTAGTGAATTATTTATCAAACTAAAAGATTCCTCAAAAGAAAGATTGTTGACATTCTATTTGCAATTGCTCTCACCCTCCACAAGACGTGGTGATATAGTTAGACAATAGGGTCACAAGAGAGATTGATGGCAGGAGTGGTTTATTTTTAAATATCAGAGGTTTTTTTTTTTCTCTTTTTAAGTTCTACATTTAATTCATTCTTGCTGTTCTATGGCTGAAAAATAAGATATTTCTGTCCCTTATTTTCCAAAATGCACCTTTCTTCTGACCTTTATTTCTCCAATTCTTTTCCTTCCATATGCTTTTAAGTCTGAGTCTAACCAAAGCATTTAGTGAAAAAGTGATGAACCTTTAGCCAACTTAATGGATTGGTTTTGGGGGAAGAAGGTGTATGCACACTTTTTCAGTGGCCTTTCAAGAAAATTTGTGGGGAAAAAATCAGACTGGAAGACAGGGACTGGATCATGAAAAGCCTTGTATGAAATGGTAAAGAAGTTCAGATTTTTCCTTTGGCAAATGGAGAACAGTTAATGAATTTTGAGCAGGGGAATGATTAAATTTACATCTAGGATAGTTAAAGCTATAATCATAATAGTTTATTTGCTCTAAATTTTGATAGCTAAAGCATTAGATTTTTGTGACCCTAAATATTATTTTTAGTGGACTCCTTAGTCTATAAATGACTCTGATATAGTCAGACTGATATTTCCTTCATCTTACAACACACCCTTGGAAGTTTGTTGTAAATGTTGTATTTAGTTTAATACATATTGAAGGGGGATTGCATGACTTCAAGTATCTTCCTCAAACACCAAGAGTTTACTCTTAGCTGAAAATGACATGACTACTTCACTGGAAAACATTTCAATTTCCTCCTATGTAATTCAACTCCTATTTTTAACTAGAACTACATTTTCAACATATTGCTAGTCATTTCCATATGCATGTGCCTCTCGTATTGCTCTCTGAGTATGATGAAAATCAGCTTATTTCTCTGTCTTTTAACTTCACCATTTATTAGCTCCTGCTGCATTCCACTTCCAATCAAGCATAGAGTTCTTGACAGTCTACTTCCAAATGAATATCAAATATTTGCCCTTTTTTCCATATTGATCATTATTATACTGGTTCAGGTCCTCATCATTTTAATTCTGAACTGTTGAAATAGCCCCTTGACTCTGACTCTCTAATTTCTCATCTCTCCAATGCACTTATCACACTGCTGTCATCATTATCTTTCTAAAGTACAGCTTTGGTCATGTTATTCTCCCGAAGAGCCTTCTGTTGTCCCACAGGATCAAGTTCAAACTTGTTAACGTGCCAAGTCAGTCAAAATCTGTCCACATTCTTTCTTCAGCAAGATCTCAGAAAGGGAACACTCTGATCCATGTACGAATAATTTTGCTGATGAGAGTAAAATTAAAAATAAAATCTGAATGGAAGAGGAAAGATCAAAACTACCCTGCGGTATCCTGTTTTTTTGATTCTTGGGCAGAAAGAAGGGATTGCTTATTTGAGGGCTGGTGCAGACTGTTGCCAGACAAAGGGGTTCTTTAGTACACCAAGTTTAAGAATGCAGGGAGCAGTCGCTCTGTCTGACACCTTAAAAATTCAGTGGAAAAGACCCCCCCCAAAAAACTTAAAAAACTGCTGGAAATGGGTGATGTCAGAGCTCTGAAAGAGACATACATTGGGAGGCAACAGTGATATTTATGCAAATTAGCAGAGGGAGATGGAGACAATGCTTCAGTCAGAACTGTAGGAAAAAAATAACTCTTTTGGAGAAACATCTAAAAATTCTCTATCTACCAAAAATGTATTTTTGCAAATTGAAAATAACTAAATTAACTGGTTTTGTTGCATTCCAGAATTTAGGTCTGGCACTGGCATGAATTCACAGAAATTCCCCAACATCCTACTGTCTGTGTGCCCTAACATGCTCTCCATCGCCCCAAAGACTGTGTAACCCCTGCTGAACCATACTGGTGTGCTTGTAGTGGCCTAATGCACCTTCGGACTCTCACACAATGAATTTCTTTACCATGAAATTCCAATACTTTCAAAATTCAAAAAGCCTGTGTTGAGAACCAATTAAACCAATTTCTGTGTTCTTTTTCATAGAGAACAGTAGCCATTTGTAAGTTTGAATTAGAAGAGGGTAAGATACCCCTTACTACATTCAATCCTTAATGAACACAAATCTCAAACCAAATTCTATCTCTCATATACACTTTAAAAACACATTTATTAGTAACCAGTCATAAAACAGTATATAAGACCTGTTCTCTAGGTTCACTGCTTCAAACACCATGCTGAAAAACTTTTCATTGAAGACAAATGCAGAAATATCCCAGCAGCAGCCGTCTGTTCTGCTTAGAGTAGCATTAAGCCTCCAGAAATACAGATAACTATTAGGGAGCAAGCTCTGGGCACCACAGTATTCTTGTTCTTGGCTCACCTAGGGGTGAATGTAAAATGCATTTGGCTGTCCATATAATCTGCCCTGTGAGATCACACTTCTCATATCCCTATGCCAATAAACTTCTAATTTCTCTAATGCAAAACCCTTTTCTGATATTCACTATTTTACTCAGCAAAATGTGTAATATTATTTAAGATAGGTATAACAAAACAGTAGCAGTAGTTGTCTCTGTGTGGCCTTTATGACACAATGCTAGCTGGCACAATGCTGGCTGAGCACCCCTGGAGTGTGGGTTTTTGCTTAGAACAGCTGATTGCCCCTTGTTTATATTACTCCATGCAGATGTACTTTAAAGCTAGTTACATAAATCAAAACAACCTGGGTCATATCATGGTGGAGAAATAACATATCCTTGGGGTGACCCTCAGTGCCTAGAAACCTGGGAAAAAATAACTCAATTGGAGAAAACGCTATGAAACCACCAAAAATCCTTGGAAATCAGGCAGATTGGGATTGAATCTTGGTTTCATCACTTAGTTCTGAAACGCCTTTGAAATAACTGCTTAATTTTACTGATCCTCTCTTTCTTCATCTATACATTAGGCTAAAGATTTAGGCATGTATGTATTCTATAAACACAATAACTAGTGGTGTGCCGGAGCTGACTTGAACCTGCTTACAAGCATCCTGTGGCAAATTTTCAGAAATTTTACAGGATAGTTATTAACACAGCTAGTGGGAAAAATCATATTATATATATTTGCAATTAAA
Organism: Colobus angolensis palliatus; assembly: GCF_000951035.1. Lineage (NCBI taxonomy): Eukaryota > Metazoa > Chordata > Mammalia > Primates > Cercopithecidae > Colobus > Colobus angolensis. Next base: position 31,118,029 of record NW_012118487.1, read on the forward strand.
TAGATTATATAAAAAGAGACAAGACAAGCTCAAAGTTTGTCAGTTCCCGAATACTCTGTATCTGACTATTTTTTCAAGTTCTTATGTTACTTATGTTTATAGTATAACGTTGTACAACTGTACATCTCTTCCCCACTTCATTGACATCGGACAGCTTGGTAGCTGGGAATCAGGCACAGTGGCAGTATTTATACCACGGAAATCACCAAGCACTCAAAAATCAGGGCTTGATTCATCATCTTGTGGATTATTTCTAGACTAAAGAGAAGGATGAAGAAAATGTCAATAATATGGAGTAAACTTAAAGCTATATAATGTTTTTACTATGTTCTGAGTGCTTTACATATATTATTAATCTAATTTTAATCACATCTCTGTGAGCTAGGTAATAGATTATTATTTTTTTAAGATGAGGAAACAGTACCAGTATTTAAACATCTTGTCTAAAATCTCAAAAGTGGTAAGTGATAGAGCTTGAATCTGAACCCACGCAGTATAGCCTGAAAATTAATTTCTACAAAGAAGTATTGATTTGTAAGACAGAGTTTGTCTTTGGAGAGAAAATAAACTTTTTCTGTTCTAAAATATAATGAGTCTGAAGAAATTAGAGCATGTAATCTATCCATAAACCATATTGTGGTTAGAATTCATGATAATATAAGTTAGGTTCCCTCCCAACAGAAGATGACATTTTACTGACTGTAGGAGGAAAGGAGGACAAGAGAAAAGCTCACCACTCTAGGATTAGTTATTGTTGTGGTCCCATGCTATTTCTCAAATAGATTTGGGGGGACTGGGTCCCAAATGCTCTTGGGAAGAAAGAAGATCCATGTCTCATCCTTAGCATACAGCTTGGAGAGAAACAAACCTCCCAAAGAAGTCTCCTCCAGAGTTTATTTCGCAGCTCTGAGTAAAAACGGCAGCGTGGCCTAGGAGCGATCCATGAGACTCTGGGGTCTCTGTGGCCACAGAAGAGCAACTCAATAGTTTCTCAGAACTTAGAGAGAGGTGAGGGGATTGAAAAGGTCCTTCAGTCGCAATGAAGGCATGCAACTGGCAGACTTGCTGCAGGTACTGAAACTGATGTTCAAAGACCAGACAGAAGGATTGATAAATCCACAGAAGCAAATTGAAATGTAACACCTTCCATCTTCCACACTGATGTTCACAGTTTACTGATTTTTAATTTAGAGTTATGGAGTAATTTCTAATTTCACTGTGTTTCCCTGGGGGAATGCTTAAAATGTTATGCTTTTAAAATGATTAAAATGTGAAGAGAATAGGGATTTAGAGAAGATATTAAATTGAATCGTAGAAACAGATACTAGGATTCTTGAAAAGTAGAGTTAGAAACTATGAATATAGTTTCTCTCCTCAGACAAAGTATATATGTCTATTTAGGATCTAACAACAGAGAAGATGAAAGAGAGTATCTCAGTGAAAATGTATTCATTGAATATCTATATGTATATATGCACACATGCCTGCAGACCCACCCCATCTTTGAGTGTTTGATTTATTATTTACTTGTTTATGTTTTTATAGAGCACCATAGTTTACTGGGAAGTATCATTAACTTTTTAAATTTTTTTGAGATGGAGTTTCTCTCTTGTTGCCCAGGCTGGAGTGCAGTGGCAGATCTCAGCTTACTGCAACCTCTTCTGCCTTCCCATTTCAAGTGATTTCCTGCCTCTGCCTCCTGAGTAGCTGGGATTACAGGCACCTGCCACCACACTGGGCTAATTCGTTAACTTTCCAGTGTAGCTGAGAGTGCAGGTCTGGGGCCAGACTTCCTGTGTTTAAATACTGACTCTGTTTCATACTACTTGTATGACCTTGAATGAATTACTACACCTCTCTGACATGCAGTTTCCTTATCTCCAAATCGTTACAGCGTTGTTAGGAAAAGCAAATGTGCCAAGATGTCTACATACATTCCAGAGTGTGTTTGCCATGTTCTCAGAAGAGTTAGTGATGGTTATTCTGTGTGGCATTCATTTTATTGAATGTCATGCTCCACTTTCTTTCCTTGACTTCATTTTGGTCACCGATGGTGTGCATTTGTTGACAATGAGCATGACCTCTGTATTCTTTGGGGTCCTCTGGAGTCTGCAGTATCACAATTGGAAGAGAAATTTGGAGACTTCCTAGAAGTAGTTCTTTAGAGCATAACAATCTATAAGATCTCACTCTAGTCTCTCTACTGTCCTATCTACCTTGTTTATCAGGTTTTTTCATGGAAAGTGATCTTTGAAAACAGTAGAAAAGCAATTATCCCATCAACAGTGATTCCCAGGAGAACTCATTTTTAAAAACTGTTGTTGATAAAAAGAAAATAAGTGTTGGAAAAAGAAAGTTATGGAATGCCTTCAGTCATGAAAAATCATGTCTGCTGTGCGTTCCTTTAAATTGATGTTGTGGATGGTGCTGTGTTTTCCATCTTTCATCATGTTCTCTGGTTTCTGCATCACAGAGTCTGGTTTCTAATGAATGATTTTGCTACTTACGCTTTGAAGTCATGAATCCATTTTCTGATCTTCCCATCTTAGAGGGTTTTTTGTTTTATTTTAAGAAATGCCGTTTGCCTTTTGTGTAAGTCTTTGTGAATTTGTTAACATTTAGTGAATAATTACTTTTATGTTTTAAAAAAATGAACTATCAGCACTTGGGTAATTGCTTCTGTTTATCAACATGTCACTTGCTAATGCCTCTGGTCTCAAGAATGACATTCATAGAAAGGCCAGCAAAAGACATGTGCAATAAATGATGCTTCTAATAGAACAACCAGCTGTAGATCTTATGTGCTTCGCTAATACTGTTGGTTAAATAAGGGCAATGAGGGCCAGGTGCAGTGGCTCACTCCTGTAATCCCAGCACTTTGGGAGGCCGAGGCAGGCAGATCACAAGGCCAGGAGATCGAGACCATCCTGGCTAACACGGT
>NW_012118487.1:31121019-31123745 GCF_000951035.1 Colobus angolensis palliatus
CAGCTACTCGGGAGGCTGAGGCAGGAGAATGGCGTGAACCCGGGAGGCAGAGCTTGCAGTGAGCCCAGATCACACCACTGCCCTCCAGCCTGGGTGACAGAGCGAGACTCTGTCTCAAAATAATAGTAATAATAATAATGGCAATGAGTAGCTTGATTTTCTCACTCTGGGATTCTTTGGTTACTGAGTTATCAAAAGAACCTTGATTAAAATTTAAATCTAAATTGAGGTCAAACTACAAAATAAAAAATAATTTGGATTTAAATCCCCTGAAGATAACAAATAGAAATTTAGTTTCTGTGTCATTATTTCATAAGGGTTCAGAATAGTTATGAAAGTTTTATTGCAATTTGTGGTCATGGAATTTGCAAAATAATTCCAAATCTGAAGGTACATGAAATTAGGTTAGTGGTCTTTTACACTCTCTTATTATTGGGAAACCCTAAACTCTTATTTTGCAGATACATTCAATTCCAGGACTACATAATCTGAAATATTCTACAGAAGTAGATTTTGAGGTAAGTTGGCATGAAGTATATTTAAAACAATTCAAAACATAGGCTAATATTGCACATTAATTTTTCTACTATTGAAAGGAATTGCTTTGCTTTTTGTTCTTTGAAAGTTTAAAGTTATCCACAGTTAAGGGATAGAATAGAAGGCTGAAATAAAATTGAGATTATAGATTTAGTATTACATATCCTGATTCTTTGGTAACATTTGATTTCCTGTTGTTTCAGTGACTTATACTTTTCAAAAAAAATATGTCTCAGAAAATAAGACACTATTCTCCTTACTTTTTATTTAAGAGTAAGTATTTCCTACTGAGGCTAATATTGAAAGAAATTCTGAAAACATAAGAAAATAGACACATGGATTCTTGGCCAGTGTGAGGTCTTTAAAAACATGGTAGAGTGTAATGAAACCATCTACCTTCTTGTCAACATGTCAGTTTTGTATCTTTTTGAGAAAGAAAATTTGAAATCACATATTCACTAGGAATAATGCATCTTTTTTGTGAGACTCATCTGATTTAAGGAAGACTTTGGAGCCCAAGTTTCTTCATGTGTAAGATGAAGCTCATTAAATTATCCATCTAGCTCTGGTATTCTTAATTTTCCTAAGAATTCTAAGTGAAAAATAAGCCCATGTATTCTAAAAGAAAATATTTATCAAAGACGCTTCTAATAATTTTTCTTCCCCTGTTTCCACCAAATCAACTGTAGAATGTCTTTAAAGCAACGTTGTAATTGCTGCTACTGAGCTGGTTGTTACCTGATTAATTTCAGGTGATTGCATTCCTCACTGAAACTTCAGAATTCCATGGCCATCATCAAACAATTCCCTTTAGTGCTAGCAGTGTACCTTTGAAATTTGGGAAAACACTAGGGATTATAGCCCACCTGGAATAATCTAATAGTAGTTGCCGGGGTAAAAAGATAACATAAACAACTTCTTAAGTGTCTAATTTCCATGATGCCCTAAATGCGCTGCCCCCTTAAATTGCCAAAGTTTACTTTATCCACAGTCTCTGGAGGTTGATATCATTATTGTTCTTTACACATGTGTATTCATTTCAAGACTACCTCCCCTCTTGCTATTATAACATTTCATTTCTTACCCTAACTCCTATTCCTTCTTTCAGGTTTCCCTAACTCTCCAGTACATCCAACAACTTAAAGTTCAGTGGAGAAAATTATTCTCCATGAAGTTCTAATAGCTGTTTCAGCAACAGAAGCCATTTATACAAGCATTTCAAATCGTGAAGATGGGAAGGCAGTGTGGTTGTATGCTCTCAGTTGTTGAGCCATGTGTATTTTTTCCAGTGGTTTTATTCTGCTTTAAATTAGACATTTCAATGTGATTAGGCTTTCTTGGATAAAAGCTAGGGAAAACATCTCAAAAGACATGGTAATGATCTTTTTGGCTTCCTTTCTTCTACCTGAGGCTCAGTATACTTATCCTACCTTAATGCTTTTTAATTAGTGGAAGATAGAGGAAGAAATGGGCAAGTTTGTTATTTTGGCTATTTAAGTAATTTTTTTTTGGTCACGACAATAATACGATGTTGCTAACATTTAATGGAAAAGTTCTAGGGATTCTGCCTGTCTTGTAATGCAGAGTGTGATCCTAAAACCAAATAAATGCTTTCACATTGTTTTTATTTTTGTGCTTGTCTTTGGAAAGCTCCATTGGACATTTGCCTTGATGAAAACTCAGATTGTGATTATCTGAGCCTAGAACCTTACTCCACATACATACACATATGTATGTATGAAGTATTTTTGAAAGACGTAATATGTACTGAATATTCCAGGACTGCATGTATGTACCATAGAAAGAGCAGAATAAATTAACTTTTCAAAAATGTTATCTGGAGTTATTTACTATTTTGGAAAGTCAGATGGCAAGGTCATTGGTGGAACTGAATCGCCAATTTGACACATGTACATATCAATCTGCATTTATAACTGTCACATTAACCCTTACGTAAAAATGTCAAAAACAGTCGTAATATTTACTGAATGCTTCTCGATTTTCTTAAATACGAACTATTCTCTATAAGTATGTAAATACATTCGACTGCTTCAATATAGTCTCCAGTGTTGTGTCAAGCATTTGCATACAGAGTTATAAATTATTTTATTATGAAAAACTTAGAAAAATTTCACTTATAATAATATTAGAAAGTTTCACTGATTTGAAAATAAATTATATATGATTAA
>NW_012118487.1:31123795-31186593 GCF_000951035.1 Colobus angolensis palliatus
GTGTGGCATGGTGGTTTGCTGCACCTATCAACCCATCCTTCTCTCTCTATTATTTTTATTTTTCTTTCATTAAAATTTTTTCTCAGCAATATAAATATATTATTATAAATTTTATTTTAATATAGTAAAAGTTACAGTGATGTTATAAAATATTTACTATAAAAAGATGTTAGTTCTGATAATATCTTTAATTTTTGAAACTGTATATACATTTTTATCCCAGAAGTAATAGAGTTACATATCAATAATCTTCTAAATGAGAGTTTGCCTTCTCAAATATTTTTATGAAAAAGACAGATATAGAGATATATATGGAATTATTTGAGGTAAACTACTGGGTGAAATATGGTGTTAGAAACTAAATACATGCATAGTTTAAAGGGCATAGAGATTCGCCCTCAGGAAATGTGCGTATTTCCCTGAGATTTTCTATTAGTAAGTTGAAAGATGATCTACAGTAGGGCCTCTACCTTCCTAGTTTCCTGCTATCAAGATTTTTCCATGAAGTTGAATTATAGAGAGGGTGGGTGTAGTGCTCATTCTCCAGTTATAAATTTTGTATAAAAACATTGAACTGTTTAGATTTTAGCCTCCTTATTATTAACTGTTGACCACATATCTCCAGAGTTACAAAAACAGGAGCTAACATCATAAACCTTGTATTCCAGTCTCTAGTACTAGTCCAGACTTTATTTTTTTATTTTTTTATTTTTTTTGAGACAGGATCTCACTTTGTCTCCCAGGCTGGAATGTAGTAGTACAGTCACACCTCACTACAGTCTTGATCTCCTGTACACCACCACACCCAGCTAATTTTTAAATTTGATGTAGAGACGTAGTCTCACTGTGTTACTAAGGATGGTCTCGAACTCCTGGGCTCAAGTGATCCTCCTTCCTCAGGCTCTCAAAGTTCTGGAATTACAGGCATGAGCCACCATGCCCTGCCTTCTAGTCCTGACTTTACAGCTTAATTATTAGCATCTTTGGCAATTCATCCCTCCATGTTCAACCTTTTTATTATGTATGCATCTCCTATATCTTTCTTGCAGATAGGAGCAAATGACATAATATATGCAAAAACACTTTTTAAACATAATATGTTATGCAAACATGTCAAAGGCTTTCTTGATTTCAGAACAGGGGAGAATAAGTTGTACTTGTTTGTTGGGTAATAAATCTACTTTTTGGACTTCTCTTAGTGTTTCTATTTTGTCTTTCCTAAAAATGTCCTAGAAATTGCCAAGCAGAAAGAACAATTCATCTTCAACTGAAATTTAAAGTAAAATTAAACTAAATAGGCCGTGTGCGGTGGCTCACACCTGTAATCCCAGCAGCACTTTGAGAGGCTGAGGCGGGCAGATCACAAGGTCAGGAAATCGAGACCACGGTGAAACCCTGTCTCTACTAAAAATACAAAAAATTAGCTGAGCGGGGTGGTGGATGCCTATAGTCCCAGCTACTCAGGAGGCTGAGGCAGGAGAATGGTGTGAACCCGGGAGGCAGAGTTTGCAGTGAGCCGGGATTACACTACTGCACTCCAGCCTGGGCGACAGAGCGAGACTCCATCTCAAAAAAAAAAAAAATTAAACTAAATAAAATTAAAAAGTAGCCAAGATCATCAGACGTGAAGCTATGAAATTTAAAGGGAAAGAAAGATGTGACCCAATAATTTCATAGCTAATCCTACTCTTACTTACATGTTAAGGCAACAGGAAAACCATCTTAAACATGTTAGTCAAAATTTACTCTCCCAGACTCTTTTCTACTGAGCTCCAGTCACCCAAGGAAATATCAGAATGTGTTTTAAAAAGGTTGATGATGAGCACACAAAGAGATTAAAATGATAGAGATGGGTTCATAGATAAAAGTAATTAAAATTAGAATGCGAAAGACATAAGATAAACATTTCTTTAAAAAATTTGATTTTACATCAGATGGTGTCATACTCTAGAGATCTATTTGTGTCCTATAGAAACCAAAAAAATAGTGGATCTTCTTTTATTATCATAAGAATAATTTGAAAATACTTTAATGTAGTTCATTATAAGATTTAAATGGGCTGGGCGCGGTGGCTCACGCCTGTAATCCCAGCACTTTGGGAGGCCAAGGCGGGCGGATCATGAGGTCAGGAGATCGAGATCATCCTGGCTAACACGGTGAAATCCCGTCTCTACTAAAAATACAAAAAATGAGCCAGGCGTGGTAGTGCCCGCCTGTAGTCCCAGCTACTCGGAGGCTGACGCAGGAGAATGGCGTGAACCCGGGAGGCGGAGCTTGCAGTGAGCGGAAATCGCGCCACTGCACTCCAGCCTGGGCGACAAAGCGAGACTCTGTCTCAAAAAAAAAAAAAAAGAAAAAAAAAATTTAAATAAAATTAAACCATCCAAATTTTCAATAATAGCATTAAATAAAGTACAACCCAAAAGACTAAAGAATAAACAACAAAGCATTTAATATTATACAGGCTTAAAACTAGGTAGTATTATTGTAGCAAACATAAATTCTAAATTTCATCAGTAAAAGTTGAAAGGGTACAAATTACACACTTAAAAAATAAAATTATGTAAGGTATGAGAAACAACAGGCAATGTTTGTGTAATAAAACTTTGATCTGATATATGAAACAAATGGATGGAAATTAAAATTAAGATCAAAATTATTAAGCAAGATAAATATCAGTATGTAATTGACAAAGATCAATTGATACAGATGAAACTGAACATAATATAAGTTTGAAGTTACCTTAGCTAAGCCTCCTATTTCAAGGTCAGGGCCCAATAAAGATATAGCAGGACTCTGAGTGTTGGGATGGGGTGTGCAAATAGATGTGGTTGAGATCCTTCTATTTCCAGATTCTTATGAACCATCTGGGCCTATACCAGCAGCCCATTCCCCATTATTAGGAGATGGTACCCCCCATCCTGTTCCAGGCCAGGTAGAAGCCTCATGTAAGGCAAGTGCCTTATAAGATAATACTCGCTCCACTCAGGCTCTGCCTCTTTCCTCGCATCTGACAGAAAAGAAAATAAAAGAAAAGAAAAGAAACAGATTCCCACATAGCTGAACTGTTTAAGTGCAGGTCCTGCTAAGGGGAGGTATGGACCATTCACCAAAGAAACTGCAGGATCTGGCTAATAGGCACCCACCCAGAACTTCAGAGAGAGTATATATGGGATTGAATTCTTAGAGTGTTAAATGAAGGTGGATGAAACATAAAGCTGGAGAACATAGAGGATACACTATAAATGATTTAACATGTGGCAAGTATTTGAGGAAAATTTGCTTACATGTTGATAGGATGACTCTTGGAAATCTGGAAACAAATGCTGGCCATAAGTGACATTGAAATGTCAGAATTGCCATGCAGAGAGTGGAGTGGATGTACAATGTAAGGCCAGAACATCTCCCAACCAACTTTGTTCCATGGCAGAGCCCAGAGGTACTCCATTTTTCAAAAGGATAAAGAATATACTTGTGAGAGGGTGGCCTACTTACTACTACTAAGTCAATGCTATGTGTTCTGAGTTTTGTTATGGAAACATTCCCCCAAAGGACCAGATTTCTGTTCTGATTACTACTGCTCTGAAATACATTATCAGTGGCTTAAACAATCATTTTATTCTGCTTATGGAAAAGGTACACTAGTTTTTACTCCATGATGTCTAAGGCCTCATATGGGAGGACTCAAAGGCTAGAAATACTTAAAAGCTAGGTACTGGAGAGATATGAAAGCTTATTCACCTTTATAACTGGAGACAGAACTAGGATGATATGAAGATCAGGATTTCTGGGTCTCTATGCATGGACTTTACATGTAGCTTGAGTTCTTACAGTATGTCAGTTTCAGAGTAGTCAGTTTTCTTACACTGTAGTTCAGGCCTGCTAGAATAAGTGCTTCAGTGGTCAAGCTTGAAGCTGTATCACCTTTTTGACCTAGATTTAGATGTCATACTTTGGAAAACATCACTTTTGCTGCATTCTTTTGGCTATTACTTAGTCGTAGTCTGCTCAGAATCATAGCCCTCATCTCTCGATGGGCAGAGAGTCAAGGTCAGATTTTAGAGAAGCATGTGGAATGACAGATATCATTGTCTTTATTTTTTAACAAGTAATCCTACCACAGAGTGACATCAGCATCATTGAGAAGCTCAGTGATGTCTATCCTTATCTAGGCCAGGACTGATAGTAAGATGTGCTGTCACAGAACTGGCCTTTATTCTGGCAATGCTGATAATAGGATTTCAAAATAATAAAGACCAGGTGTTTACAACTATCATGATCAGTAATGAGATTGGAGTGGAAGCCAAGAGGGCCCAACCTTTTGTGAGGTATAGAGATAGTATTCTGGACACATGAGTGAAGGGCAGTCAACGAGTTGACCACTTCATTTATATAATGAAAAGAAATCAAGGATGAATAAGCAGAAGACTGAAGGTAACTGCCCCAGTAAAAAGTCATGATTCCTTCCCCAGTTTCTGTACCTGAGCCAGCATTCAGAGTTGGAATCCATTAACTGAAGGAGAAGCTGGATTCCTATAAGAAGGCACCTTGCAGCACTGCAGTAAGAGTATACAGTAGTAATTCTCCAGTCTTCCCTAAAGTGATTTATAAACATTAACTTATGTAAGTGTGCATTGCAAAGAGAGAAATACCCAGAGCTTTAGAGGATTACTGGAAAAAGGGTCTCACTTAATATTTGCATTCAGGGACACAAAGGCCCTACATGGCCCTCCTGTTAGAATGGGGGTATGGGGTGGCTAGGGAATAGGTGGAATCCTGGCTCAGGTCCAGCTCACAGTGGAGTCACTGTGTTCACAGACATACCATGTGGTCATTTTTACAATGTCTAATGGAATGCTCATATTTGGTGGTTGACAGAATTCCCAATTGTTTTACCTGGGGTAAGAATTGTTGTAGTGGGGAATGCCTCTGAAACTGCCTCCTTCTCTCTAAGGCAGTAAACCAATACTGCATCTTGGGAGTGAAAAGCAGAAGTAAATGCCATAGAGTACAGGGTGGTCTCTATTCTATTCTCATTTAATTAACCAGTCTGGCCTTTGTAGAAACGCGATAGGTCATGATGGATGACAACGGAATTCCATTTACTTAACCAGATAGTACCTTCAATTGCAGCTATGCTGAATGTGGTATATTTGCTAATGCAGATTAACAAAGATTCTGCCATATGACATGCTGTCACTTATCTGATGAATGCCTTCTTTTCCATCCCTATCAGAAAAAAAGGATCACAAGTTGTTTGCATTTATTTGAGGCAAACAATATTATACATTGACTGTGTGCCCAAGGTCTATGTTGTATTTCCTGGTATCTGCCCTAATACATTCAAAAGGGAACTAGACTGGGCACTCTGTGGTATATCACATTGGTCCTGTCTGTTGAGGACATCATGTTAATATAGCTAGATGGGTGCAAAATGTGTGTACTGTGTTAAGACACATGGATTCCGTAGGGTGGGAGGTAAACCTGTCATATCAATGGAAAGTTTAGGGGTAATAGTGGCCTAGGGAAAGCCAGGACATCTCCTCCAAAGTAAAAGACAATTCTAGCATCTATTACCTCCCACAAGAAAGGTAATTGCTTTTCTTTAAAAAAAGAAAAGCATTTTCAGGTTCTGGAAAAGCATATCCTATACTTGGAAGTACTCGTCTCACCCATATACTAGGTGGTATGAATGGCTGTCAGCTTAGAGTGGGACTTATAGCAGGAAAGAACTCAGCAACAGGCCCAGACAGCAGTAAACTATATTTTTATGCAGAAAGCAGAAACGGAAATGGTCCTTTTTAGAGATCTAACCATGGAACGTCAAGTGACTAGTTTCATGTGGCTAGAGATGCCTGCTTTGAGCAAAATTATTCTGACCCACCCAGTCATAAGGTCAGGCAGGCCAAGCATTAATCCAGTATAAGAAGGAAGTGAAGCTGGGTGCAGTGGCTCATGCCTGTAATCCCAGTACTTTGGGAGGCTGAGGCAGGCAGATCACCTAAGGTCAGGAGTTTGAGACCAGCCTGACCAACATGGAGAAACCCCATCTCCACCAAAAATACAAAATTAACTGGGCACAGTGGTGCATGCTTGTAATCCCAGCTACTTGGGAGGCTGAGGCAGGAGAATCACTTGAACCCAGGAGATGGAGGTTGCAGTGAGCCGAGACAGCACCATTGCACTCCAGCCTGGATTTCACAAGTCCTGGGCACAAGCAGGATCAGATGGCCCAAGCAATCTACTCAAGAGGTGGTGCAAACCCTCCTTACTATCTCATCTACCACCTCTTGCCTCTGGCTTCAAGTAGCGGCTGAGGTCCTCTTGACCAACTGATAGGGAAGGAAAAAAGCCAGCTTGCTTCATGAATTGGTTTTCTGAGTATATCAATGAGAGCTGAAGATAAGCTGCTACTCATTACAATCCCATTCAGGGCTGTCCCTCACTAAAAGTGGTGAAGGGAAATTTCCCCACTGCTCAGAGCTCTGGATGGTATATTTAGTCATCTACTTAGTATGAATAGAAAGAAAACAGAAAAGAATAAATAGGGGCTCATGGATGTTGATACTGATCAAACAAGGGTCTGCAAAAGAAAAAAATGGGAAGATATGGGCTTAGGAAGTCTGGGGAAAAGTCATGAGAATGGATCTACAGGGATAGGTATGCAGGAAGAATTTCTTGTCCTAACAGCGTACTTTAATTGGCATCACATGTAAACACCCACTAGAAAGCCCCTGTCACTGAAGAGATATTAAATGAGTAAGTAAACAGTCACTTGAATCCAGTTAGCTTCTTCCATTGGCTACCCCAGTGCTGATGTACTGAATATTTGGAGTCATATGGAAGTGGGTATGGAGTCTATTAATGGGCCTGATAACATGAACTCCCAGTCACCAAGTGTGACCTAGCTGTTGCCCCTGCTGAAAGTCCAGTTTGTAGCAATAGAGATCAGCACTGAGCTCCTATATGGTATTATCTAAGACCAACCACCCACTTCGTGCAAAGCGACTTATTGGACACTTCCACCCTGACAGGGAGGCAAGTCGTTTTGATTGGGATTGACACTATGAGTCTGCCTTTTTGCACACAGGGCCTTGGCCAGCGCCAATGTTAGAGGGCTTGTAGATTCTCCGATCCACCAACATAAGATCCTAAATAAGACTGCATTTTACCAAGTGTATTAGTTTGCTAGGTCTGCCATAACAAAATATCATCAACTAGGTGGTTTAAACAACATAAATCTGTTGTCTCACGATTCTATGGCTTGGAAGTCCAAGAGCAAGGTGTTAGCAGGTTTTGTTTCTTCTGAGCCTCTCTCCTTTGCTTGCAAATGGTCACCTTCCTGTAGTGTTCTCACATGGTCTTTTGTCTGTGCATGCATGCCCCTTTTAAGGGTCTCAGTTTTCTCTTCTTATAAGGACACCAGTCAGACTGAATCAGAGGCCACCTTAATGGTCTTATTTAACTTAAACACCTCTTTGAAGGCCGATCTGCATTGACAGTCACACTCTGAGGTACAAGGGATTAGAGCTTTAATATATGGATGTTTTTGTAGGGGGCGGGTGCTGGGGAGCGAAATTCAGCCTATAACACCAAGGAATCGACTCTGCAGTGAAGAAAGAATGGCAGTGGGCACACGAGCCTAGCACATACTGCGCCATCTATAATCTACTGGCCCAACAGATAAATGGAAGAGTCTATAGAAGATGAGCCTAAGTCACCAGTTTGAAGGTGACAACCTGAGAGGATTGATATTATATGATTCTACGCCCTGAGAAGGTAAAATGCATGGGTTCAGGAAACAAAAGTGGAAATACTAATAGTGCCAATACTTTTAGTAACCTGTTCTGTACTTTCTGTCTTCCAGCCTGAGGCTCTATGGGTGTAGAGATCCTCATTCCCAAAAAATACTTCTGACAGGGTCATGGTAAGAGTTCAATTAAAGTGTAAGCAAAATATGTTGGCTGAGCAATTCAGGCCCTTCATGCCAAGCTATCAGGAGGCAAGGAAATGAATTATTGTGTTGGCAGTGGTAATTGAACTGGATTTCATCAGGAGAAAATGGGCTGCTGTAATATGATTGGTTATGGAAGAATATGTGTGGTGTCAGGTGATCCCCTGGGACATCTCTTGATGTTTCATGCCCACTTTGATGGCAAATGGACAATAGAACAGCTGTGGCCCGAGAAAGGACTGAGATTCATAGGAAATGAGGATCTGGGCCATTCTTGCAGTCAAGACTCCCCAAATTGCCATCCAAGCATGAGGGAGATTCAGAATGTGTGGCACAATAGAAGACGATGAGTAAGAGATATGACCTTGATGCCAACTTCAGTATCTGGCTATAGTTTGTTCTACTCACATTTTCTTACAAGTTCCCTGGGAAAATATTTCCAGATGGGCCAAACTTACCCCAGTTTGCTCTAAGAAGCAACTGAATGGATTGTGATGGATTGTGAAAAATGTGGTGTCCGGCCCAATTTTTAGGGTGAATGCACTCATTGGTATGTACATTGCTGGTTTCTCACAACTGAGCCCTTCCCTCAGAACTTCCCTAAGCTCTAAGAAACTGCCTCACCCCAAGTTGCATTCCCTCTCATGGGGTCACATGACCAATGGCTAGCTGACATGCTGATGTGGGCATACAAAGCCTGGCCCCCTTACTTCAATAGGGAGGTCAGAAGGACCATTAAAGATCTAGAGCTCCTGGTAGAATCGTCAGAGGTCTCAGTTAACACTGCAGGATGACTCAGTCTTTCCTTGTGCCCAATCCTGATGCTTTTATGGGTATTTCCCTGAGACCATTCCCCAATAAACTTTCTGCATGCCCCTCTTCATCTCAGTCTGTTTCCATGGAGCTGAATCTATGACACATGCACATTACATTCAGATAGTCTACTAAACGGTCAGACAAAATAAATGGGGAAACGTTTTCAGTAATAAATTGAGAACTACATACTTTGGATAGTGGAAAGAGAATCTTTCTTTAACCCTTTACCTATTCTTGAACAAGTCTGTGGATGATTTGAACAGGCTATAATTTTGTGTTGCATTATGTTAAAATGAATTAGAGTCGTTTTAAAAATAAATTCTACACTAGTAATTTCAAAGACAACTTTCTCTACTTTCTAAATTCTTCCTTCCCCTAGGTATTGTTGATGCTATATTATTTAGCACATAAAATCATATCCTATTATTTTTGCTACTTAAATCATTCTCCCCAGTCTCATTATCATTAAGATAGAGATATTATTTTATGCTTCTCTTATGAATCTGTAGGATTTATAAGAGATGTACTTGGCACATCATTGATTGCTTTAATTGATAGATTAACCAAATTTACAAAAAATTAAATCATGAATTTTCTTCCTTCTTTTAGATATTTTTCTTTCTTATTCAACCCCAATTTTTGAGTCAAAAGTTCACATTAACTTAACTTCTCCAAAATGCATAGCATAATTCATACACTGTTTTAACAACCCCCTACACAAAAGCAAAATATCATTATCAAACACATATCTGTGGCTTAAATTTCTGACTCAGAGTTTTAGTAAATTCTTTTGGGTAATATGATTGTGTCACTAAGCAATGTAGTGCTGTAATGTTAATTATGTGCCATAAACGTGCTTTTGCATGGGGATCCTGAAATAGTGTTTGAGGTCCATATCCTTTCTGCTACTCACATAACATCTACAGTTCCTGTTTTGTCTGCCTGAATCTATTTAATGTCTTACTGCTCTTTTTAAAAATTTTATGGTGAAAGGGAAGCCCTAGTCTTAAATTCTGAGTATGCCCAACCCAAATTGAAATAAAAGGCAGCCTTCTACATTGGCCAATATTTTCTATGCCTTGAAGCACTAGGATGGTTAACATCCAATTTTCAGAACATTATAAATCAAAGTATTACTGAAAAAAATGGAAGTTATGCTTATTTTCTAAAGAAAAAAATAGTAAAACCAAAATACACATTTCTTCCCCATACCCTTTATACACACATACACGCACCTACACACACACACACACACACACCCAAGTGTACCATCTTAGAAGTCAACAGTGTACTCAATCCTTATGGCTTCCAAACTTTGATATCTTCGGAATCACCCGAGGGAGCTTAGAAAATAAAGTCCTCGGGTCCTGGACATTCTGATTTGGTAAGGTTGGTGTGAAAATTGGGCATATGGATTTTTTTCCCCAAACTGGGTGATTCTGAGTTACACCAAGTTTCATCCTAATTGAAATAAAAAAAAATGAAGTAGCACTTAATATTACACACACAAATTATATGTGAAGAATATTTATTTATTTATTTACATTTGAGATGAAATCTCACTCTGTCACCCAGGTTGGAGTACAGTGGTATGATCTCGGCTCACTGTAACCCTCACCTCTTGGGTGCAAGCTGTTCTCCTGCCTCAACCTCCCAAGCAGCTGGGATTACAGGTGCCTGCCACCATGCCTGGCTAATTTGGGTATATTTAGTAGAGATGAGGTTTCACCATGTTAGCCAGGCTGGTCTCGAACTCCTGACCTCAGGTGATCCACTGCCTTGGATTCCCACAGTGCTGGGATTACAAGCGTGAGTCACCACCCCTGGCCAAATGATACATGAAGAATTTAATGCTTACTTCTGATAATGTAAATTTTGTTATCTCTCTCTATATATTTTTAAAATTTTACTTTGGTAATAAAGCCAAGGTTCTGAGATGATCCATGTTAGAATATTGTTTACTTTTGTTCAAATGCAATGCACCTGTGGATAATTTCATATAATATTTGGGATTTCCCAGCCTCTGTTTAATAAGAGTTTTTTACAATAGTGAAAAGTTCAGCCATATTTTGCTTCTGTATTATTCAAGGTTCTCTAGAGAAATAGAACACACACACACACACACACACACACACACACACGCCACATCTCAACAGATTGAATGCAGAAACATAGGATAATTCAGATGCCTTTTATTAATCCAGATACTAAAGAGATTTTTCAAAAATATAGAACAATACCACTCAGGATATTTTTTATGTAAAGAATTTTTTTTATAAATGTTTGTGTTTAACAGGTAATAAACTTATCAATATTTTAAAATTATCTAATAAATATTGTATTGATTTCTTACATTTAATTTTATAATAAATGACACTTTTCCCTAGACCATAATTTAATTTTTGAATATACTCTTTCTGATAGAATCTAAAATATTTAAAATACTATGAGTTAGTGAAATATAATAAAATTTCTGACATTTCGTATTTTAACTTTTTAAAATCAAACACACTTAGAATTTTACAAGCATGGGAGTATAAAGCAAAGGCATTTTAATCTTCCCATTCTGACACAAACATATCCCCGAACTTTTAAATTTTTAATTGAATAAAATATAATACACTTTAGTAAGTTTTGTCCTGAAATCATTCTCAAGAAACTCTTGTTAAAATAATGACTCTCTTTTACAAATATTTTACCTTCAGTATTTCCTTACTACCATTGACTAGATGTGGACTTTCTATAGGGACATTTGAAGACTTTCTTCCTCACAGATCCACAAGCTCCCCGTTTCTCTTTTCTGGAGAGCAGCCAGGTGTCACTTCATTCTCCTGTTCCCAAAACCCTCCCAAGCCTCCTTGTCCTTAGGAAATATCAAAGTTTTCTATTCCCTGTTTTCAGTGTATTCTTTGGACCAAATTTGCCATTTGAAATAATGATTTTGTTAATCACATTTATATGAAAAGATGCTACAAGAATAGTTAATTTAAGAATGTGTTATAGAATAGTGTAAGTTTATCCTACGAAGCGATGAGATACCTTGAGTGTCTAAAATATATGTTTTTTAGCCTGCTGCAATTTCTGGATTATGAACAGGTAACCCCAATGTGGGTAGACACTTTTTCCTTAATAGTCAAATACTTTTAACCCTGGAAAGATTTGGAATTAGGTATAGCAATACACAAAGTAACACTCTAATATTTACATTTTTGTGTTAGGTTTAGAAATGATTTTTTATGTTTTAGATATCACAGATGCTTGTGATGCACATTAGAGTGTCATTTATCCACTTAAAACATACAATTGAATAAATTCATTTAGATTTTTGATTTAAGTCAAAAATAATCTTACAGGCCGGGAGCCGTGGTTCACGCCTGTAATCTCAGCACTTTGGGAGGCCGAGGTGTGTGGATTACCTGAGGTCAGGAGTTTGAGACCAGACTGACCAACATGGTGAAACCTTGCCTCTACTAAAAATACAAAAATTAGCCAGGTGTGGTGGTGTGCACCCGTAATCCCACCTAGTCGGGAGAATGAGGCAAGAGAATCACTTGGACCCAGAAGGTGGAGGTTGCAGTGAGCCAAGATCGCTCCATTACACTCCAGACTGGGTGACAGAGTGAGACTCCATATCAAATACTAATGATAATAATAATAATAATTTTACAACTAATATCAACACATTTAAGAGGGCTTAAAAATAACATATTCATAAATTTAGTTAGTAGATTTATAAGACATTCTTAAGTGTGTGGAAATGCTTTGTTAATTATGACAGACAATTGCAATATTGTAATTGTAAGAAAATGGATTAGGTTGATTTCATAAATGCATGTTGAAATAACTTAGGGCATTTAATTGATCAAAGTTTAAAAATCCCTATAAAATGAAATTATATTTACAAGTTGGATTTAAAACTTCCAGAGGAACTTTATTTTTGAATTATTTGTAATTTTAAAGAGTTAAATATTAATTTAAAATACAAGCTAATTTTTGTGTATCTTTCCTATATTAAAAAAGTGGTCTAGGGAACACCAGAAAAAGCTCACATTAACAGAGTAAAGGGTAGTATGAATATTTCAGCTAAGAACTAATGATAAATGTCATGACAGCAGTGGTGAGGAAATGGTGCAGAATTATTAAAAGAAGAATTGTTAGTGGCCTGAAATGTGAATAATTTTATTCCCATTGAAATAACATTGAGTATTTATTCAATATTTAGAGGATTTGGAAAGGAACCAATTTTTATTCAAATAAATTACATGCATGAACAAAATCCCTTAGTACTCAATTTCCACTGGAGGAGGCAGAAGTGGTGTTTTAGATAAATATTTATGTAAGATTTTTTTTGGTCAAAATATTTTCTGTTTCTCTGTGTGTGCACTTCAGTTTTGTTTGTTTATTGGTTGGTTGGTACTTCTCAGTATGTCCACGCTATTTTTTGACAACTTTTTGGGAAGTATTTTAAAGGGTTTAAAGTTGAGATTGAACATTTAAATCACTGGTTTCTTGCACACTATGGCATATGTTATTGGCTTGCAGAGTTCTACCCTGCTGCCCATTCACTGCAGTTGCGTACGCATGTTGAGAAAACACTGTGTGAAGATCGGTTGGCCTGTTAATTTCCTTTCCAGGTTGCTGGCTGCTTAGAGGAGCAGGACAAATTTACACTCCCAATCACATAAAGGATTACCTGTGGGAGCATTATTTAACTCTCTGACCCATTAAAAGGGCCCTGGAGAAAATTCATGGAGCTGGTAGACACAGAAGCTACAAGAGAGAGGTCAAAGAATTCTCGTAATTTTCCCACCTGGGTGATGTGGAGCGTGATGATGAGCCTAAATAGACACAGGAAATGCTGAGGAGTATGGATGATAATTAGTTCATTTGGAGTATACTGAGTTTCAAATTCCAACGAGCTTGTGGTTGTGAAATGCAGGACTGAAGCACAGGACAAAAGCCAGGGTGAAAGAGGAAGATGTAATAGTTATTTTTTTGGAGATAATATTGAAGCTGTAAGATTGTTAAGAAAGAGCTTACAGAGAAGAAGAGGTCTCTGTCAACAATGGTGCATAGTGGACTGCAGGCTGAAGAAAACCTCAGAGTGAAGATGGGCACTGGCATTAAACTTTGGCGAGATTCTGCTGATTGAAGTGGTGACTCATACAATGTGTGTCTGTGTGTGTGTGCGCACAAGTGCGCATTTGCACGTTTAGTATGAATGCAGATTTAGTAATGGGTTATTACACATACAAATCTAGATTTCCACGTGGTCCCGAGGAATTCTCTGTATGGCATCAATTTGTTAGAGCTGAGTGGGATGGGACATGCATTGTCCTGCTTGACCTCAGTTCACAGCACTCAGATAATCTACGTTTTACAGTTACAGTGCACCGCTTCCTGCCTGTCTCTGTCCACCTTTACGTTTTCGAGTTTGCAATCTATGGCCCATTGAATGAAACACAGAAAACACTCAGGATGAATAGTGCTGCTAAATTTGAAGCTGAACTGTTTACAGTAGATTTATTTTTGGGGGTCAGCATTTACTTTACTTTGTATGTGTTGTGGGTTGAATTGCATCTCCCCGAAATGACTCACTGAATTGTAGCCCCCAGTACCTAAGAATGTGATGTTATTTGGAAACAGGGTCATTACAGATGTAGTCAGTAAAAATGAGGTTATAATACAGGAGGGTGGGCCCCTAATCCAATATGACTGCGCCCTTATTATAAGGGGAAATTTGGACACTCATATGCATACAGGAAGGATGCTATGTGAAGATGAAGGAAGGAATTTGAAGGCCAAGGAAAACCAATGATTGCCATCAAACCACCTGAAACCAGGAGACAGGTACAGAACAGATTCTCCTTCACGGCTCTTAGGAGGAACTAATCCTGCTGAAACATCGATCTCAGATTTGTAGCCACCAGAACGTTGAGACAATAAGTTTCTGCTCTTCATGGTACCAAGTTTGTGACAGTTTATTAAGGTAGTCCGGGCAACCTCATGTAGATTAAAAGCATATTCTTCCTGAAACGCAACTTTTGACTCTAAAGAGCACAGGTAACACTTTTTTCCCTCCAGTGACCATGAATTATAAAACTTGAAAAAGACAGCATGCCTAGGAATAACACTGGGTACATTCAGAAAAAGATACCCATTTAGTGGACTGTGTGAACAAATCTCTGAGCTCAGAAACAGAGAAGACTCTGTTTGAATCCTGCTCGTCAGGATTAGTGTACATTTCGAGGCTTGTTACTTGATTTCCTTTAGCCTAGGATCGTCTCTGAATATAAGTCCCAGTTGTATCTATTTCATAGCAGTGCTTTAAAGAATAAGTGAGAAAAAACATGTAAAAGGACTAGCATAGTGCAAACACAGGATAAAGACTCAATGAACTGTAGCTAATATTGTTATCAGCTATTATCAATCTCTCTTACTGTTTTAGGAATCACACACCAGAACATTAAAGTTATGCATTAACCATTAAACCCTTAGGACCGTAACAATTTGACTTTGCTTTTTTTGGGGTCACCATTGACTTCTTACAACATACTTCTAAAAAAGCTGTGACTTGCTGGTGTCCAAGAGTGAGTATAAAGAAAAGCATAGACTAAGCCAATTTAAGTGCAGTTGAATATTCTGGAAAATTTAATGTACCTTTAAATGGCGCTTGCTTTAAAAGTAGTGTGGAGGTCAATCCACTGAGTCAATTGTACATAGTGGCTGCTAATAACACTTTACAGGTGTCTTATCACCTTCTACATCATAACTGGTTTATGAGTTTATTTCTATCCCTGAAATGTGAACTCCTTGAAGGCAGAGACCTTGTTTGCCTTATTTTTCTCTCTAGCCTCAACACACAGTGGCATAACTAATGTGTTCTGAGTAAGTTGAGAGCAACCCTCAGAAAACAAAGAAAAGAGGTAATGCTGCTTAAAAGACGGTGTTATTTTGTACTTCCCCCAGTCTAATGAAATTAACACTATACTTCATAAAGTGCTGGTTAGGGTAAAGTTATAGAAAATATTTTCTTTAACTCTGATTTTGCTTCTCACTTTAATAAAATGATATATACTTTCTTAGGATTAAAGAACATTTTTGAATGATATATGTTAATGGGTACATTTATCAGGATTATTTTCCAGAACTTTTCTATAATAGCTACAGTTACAATTTTTGAAATGCTTGGCTACACTTATGTTTAGTTAAATGTTATTCAGGCTCTAAAGCTTGTGGTAGACATTTATGCATGTATTAAAGTTAAAAACTAGCATTTGACATATAATTTTATTCTCTCATACACTTTGTAAATCCCGTTTTTCTAATACACTTTAAAGGCAGAGAGATATGTGCAAAACAAAAAAAATGGGTTAATAAGCTGAAAATAAGATATCCTGAAACAACATTGTTTCTTACTTAGGTCAAACTAAATTCACTGTTATTTTTTTCACATGTTATTCTTCAAAGTAAAAAGCAGGAATTATAAGAACCTAGCTGGCATATAAAATCAAGAACCAAAAAAGATATATTTTAGCCCAAAGTTCGCAGGAAAACATGCATTTTATGATATGATAAATGTAAAAAATGTATACATATATACTATAGTAAAATAATTCAGGACTTTGTTTTTAATTTGTAAAAGTATTTTTAGAATTGTATAAATAAGGAACAACTAGTGTTTTGTTTTAAACTGTATCAGCTTTCATCATTGTAAACTACATTTTATATTCATAATGATGAAAATTTTATAGCTGTTTGTGTTTTTGATATCTTATGGAGAATGAAATGACCTCAATTCAGTCCTAAAGAACAGCTGGCAACATTACAAAAATACCTAATCCATGTAGCATTTTATTTATAAGCAAAGAAATGAGTAAGTGTAAAAAGTCATCTTTACTTTTATCACTGCAGAGTTTCTGGTTGACATGGGAACAGGTGGTGTGTGGGGGTTACTATTTAAGGTTTCGATATCAGTTTATTTTAAGACAATGTAAAAGGCATGTGTGTGTGTGTGTGTGTGCGCGCATGTGTGTGCATGTGTATTTGTGACAGAGAGACATAGAGAGAGAGAATAAATAGATTTTCTTGTGATGAATATAAATCAATTCCGATCAGAAAATTCTTTAAGTCAAAATTTTCTCAAGCATCAGTTGGGCGAGGCAATCTTCCTTCAGCGCCATGTGTCCTTGTACATACTTGCTGGGTATGCCAAAAATGCAAGACTTTGACCTGTCTTCTTAACCTGAAGCATTTCTTAGGATTGTGTTTGTCCTTCAGGCTTGTTTTGTGCTTACTCAAAAAGCAGTGAATTTCCCAAGCTCCCATTTGTTAGTTGTGATGATGCAAACCCACTGCATGCTTGCTATCTTCCTGGCCTATTGTGCCTCCCATGTGGAACCTGGTTGGGTAGGGGAATCAGCGCAGACTTGTTCATGCTGCTTGCTGGACTAGTTGCTTGTCTCTGACCCAGGAGACTTGTTTCTTCTTCCAGTATCCATGAAACATTGACAAGTTTACTAGGGGAAAACCCCAGACCCACTAGTGTCTCGGAAATGAAATTGGAATTTTACAAAGTAAAAAGGGCACTAATGAGAGGGACATAGAAGAGAATTTTGTGTTAAGAATATCTTTTTTTAAAAATTTTTTTGAGACATGATCTTGCTCTGTACCCCAGGCTGGAGTTCAGTGGTGCAGTCATGGCTCACTGCAACCTTGATTTCCTGGACTCCAGGGATCCTCCTGACTCAGCCTTCCAAGTACCTAGAACTACAGGTGCATGTCACTGTGCCCAGCTAATTTTTTGTATTTTCTGTAGAGATGGGGTTTTACCATGCTGATCTTGAACTCCTGAGCTCAAAAGATTCGCCAGCCACGGCCTCCCGAAGTGGAGGGATTACACACCTGCACCACCATGCCCAGCCAAGAATATCATTCTTGACAATCTAAGATGCAACCACAATATAGTTAATATGTTTTTCAATCCACCATTTTCTTTTGTTATAAAAATCTTCAGTGGAACCAAAGTTAGTTACAGAACACTTTCAACGTAATTAGATATAACAAAAACAAATCTTTTGTACTGAGGTATTGTTACGTGCTAGTCTTATTCGAAGAAAATATTTTACAACTACTTTGACAGCAATTTAGAAGAAAAAACACATCTGGAAAGCCTTTTAAATGAATTAAATAATGGCATATTTTGAGTTATCCAACATCAAGATGATATTTTATAATTTGATTGTTCTGAGAAGTATCGATTTTAAGGATGAATTATCTCCTTATTGAATATAGTATGGAATAATAAAACACCTGTAATATAATTTTACCAATCCAATTTTTCTTTTATGCACAGTTTTGGAGAAAGCAAACTTAGGTCGAAAGCACTGGATTGCAGGTACTCGGCATGAAACCTAAAGTTTCTGCAATAAATACGTTAATATTTGGAGATAGAAGATTCTGATTCCTCTGCAGCCTCTTAAATTAGTTGCAAAATGATATTCTCATGTTTGAACTTTTTGAAGAAATGCTGTCAGAGCTACTTAACACCTGTTAAACTATCTTTTAGTTTAAAACAAAAATGACTGTGCATTGATTTCTGTTCCAAAGATTATGCCACCAGAAACACACACTATTTTATAAACAGGGAAAGAAAATAGGCGTTAAAAAAAAGGAAAGTGAGAGCCGTATATTTGAAAATACTACATTAGTAACAAAAATGAGAAGAATCTTTTGGTCTATTAATTTTACATTTTGCATCTCTTAGTATTTGTCATGTTTATGGCTCAGAACTCTTATTTCATCATGAAGAAGGGCCTAATGGGGATCATTGCACATAATAATAATGAGTTCCTGGCTTAGCTTTTCTTACCCATTTTCTGTTTATCCCTCGTTCTTTTTTACTCTGTGGTTTAATGCATGCTGATTATTGTTAAATTTACTTATTTTCCTTTCTTCACGTGGCTTTTAGGTGCTACTTTACTTTTTAAGCCATGCGTTTGCAAGGAATAAATTTAGGGGTTGTCTTGAATTTTTTTTTTCCTTTTTTTTAAGATGGAGTCTCACTCGTCCACCCAGGCTGGAGTGCTGTGGCAAGATCTTGGTTCATCGCAACCTCTGCCTCCCGGGTTAAAGTGATTCTCCTGCCTCAGCCCCCCGAATAGCTGGGATTACAGGCACCTGGCACCACACCTGCCTAATTTTTGTATTTTTATAGAGATGGCGTTTCATCATCTTGGTCAGGCTTTTCTTAAAAACCTGACATCATGATCCACCCGCCTTGGCCTCCCAAAGTGCTGAGATTGTCTTGTTTTATGGAGTAGGTTGGGATGGATAAAAGAGAAGAGAAGCAAATGTTTCCTTGTTAAAATGTACTGATGCCCAGTGTCATTGGGATGTAGCAACTTGTCTGTTTATGACAAAACAATCTTTGGATTTTATATATTTTATGAAAAGTTTCTTGACACTTTGCTCATTAAACAAATGCACATTGTCAAGACTGAACTGTACCACATTGAATCTTACTAGTGTGAGTAAAGTGTATCTCCATGTCTGTAGCTTTAATAAGTGAAATATTTTTGAATTTTTGTTTCATTCTTTAAATTGGTTTTCAAAGTTTGTAGAAATGGTGCTTTTCATTAAAAACAAAACAAAAGGCTGGGCGCGGTGGCTCATGCCTGTAATCCCAGCACTTTGGGAGGCCAAGGTGGGCGGATCACGAGGTCAGGAGATCGAGACCATCCTGGCTAACACGGTGAAACCCCGTCTCTACTAAAAATACAAAAAATTAGCCGGGCATGGTGGCGGGCGCCTGTAATCCCAGCGACTCGGGAGCCTGCAGTGAGCTGAGATCGCGTCACTGCACTCCAGCCTGGGTGACAGAGCGAGACTGTGTCTCAAAAAAAAAAAAAAAAAAAAAAAACCCACATCACTCTAAGTACTGGAATATTCAAGTTCCCCCAACTCCAATTCTTTTGAGAAATCTATTGAGGTATAAGAGAGAAGAAAATATGAAATAATAGCTACCTCTGTTTCAGTTTTCCAGGTGAAGGGTTGCTTTCAGACACATACCATTTGCTACCACTAAAAAGGGTTGCTACCTCATCAGCAATTATTTAAAAATAAAATTGTTTTTCCTCCACTTTTTAAATAAGGATTTAATGACTCTAAATATTAAACAAAAGAAACTGAATCTTTCAATCACGGATTCATTTCCACATTGGCTTGCCTGATGATCCTGGAATAAGAGAAGTCAATTTTCTGTGAACTCCACAGCTGCCTTTCCAGAGAGATTTTTCTTGAGCACCTCGTCTGAAATTGTAATACTTCCCACCTGCTTTCCGGCTTGACCCCTTTTGTTATGACTCATCACAATCTAACATAATATATGTTATGCATACCTGTTTATTGTGTCTCAGTCCTAGAAAACAAGCCCTGTGAGGAGTTTGTCAGTCTTGTTCCATGTTACCTCCCAAATGTCTTCAATGGTGCCTGGCACACTGTCAGTAAGAGCTCAAAAGATAGTGTTTAATGCATGAATTCACATTACTCTGTTGTTTTGTCAGTCGTTTGCAGCAACATGACAATCTCTGTAATTTTTTTCAAAAAATAAACATCTTTTTTATTCAGACAGAGTCTCACTCTGTCACCCAGACTGGAGTGCAGTGACATGATCTTGGCTCACTGCAACCTCTGCCTCCTGGGTTCAAGGAATTATTGTGCCTCAACCTCCAAATAGCTGGAATTACAGGTGGGTGTCACCACATCCAGCTAATTTTTGTATTTTTAGTAGAGACGGGGTTTTGCCATAATGACCAGGCTGGTCTCGAACTCCTGGCCTCAAGTGATCCACCTGCCTCCCAAAGTGTTGGGATTACAGGAGCCACCTTGCCAGGCAAAAAAAGTATAAATTTTTACTTAATAGACTACAACACATTTTCTTAAAGCTTAAAGATGTGATGCTGCAGTGCCAGGTTTTGTTTGTTTGTTTGTTTGTTTGTTTTTTAGTTTTTTCTTCCGTCTCAGGAAAACTTGCATGCCCTCATTTCCTTTAAAGACTGATGTAGTCACATCATGACACAGTTGTGGTGGCTGCCAGAAGACTAAGAAACATATGAATGGAAAGGTCATTTAGAGACATTCCCTGTTCCCTTCATTCCTGCTGTAGAGGCTGCACCTTTCAAATGGCCTCCTTCTTAGAAACAATCATTGTCCCAGGAAGATCAATGAAATTGCTTGACATCTTCCAAAAATGTATATTCCTTTGTACATGGAAACATTTTAAAAATAGAGTAATTGGTTTCTGGCTTTTCACACCAAAGTGATGCTAAAAATAAACACATATTTCTTCTTATCTTCCATTACATAAATC
Organism: Colobus angolensis palliatus; assembly: GCF_000951035.1. Classification (NCBI taxonomy): domain Eukaryota; kingdom Metazoa; phylum Chordata; class Mammalia; order Primates; family Cercopithecidae; genus Colobus; species Colobus angolensis. The sequence continues at coordinate 31,144,936 of NW_012118487.1, forward strand.
TTTCCATGTAAAAATTCCATTAACTTAAATCGAGATAATAATCTTTTTCTTGCTAAGTTAAAGAAAAATTATATAAAAAAAGAAAAAGCAAGTCAGTGAACCAATCATAAGATATTTACTCCATAAAAGGACACAAAGATTTATCATTTGAAATCCATATGAGGGTAATTTTTCTTTCCTTTTCTTCTTCTTCTTCTTCTTTTTTTTTTTTTTTTTTTCTTTTTTTTGATGGACTCTCGCTCTTGCACCCAGGCTGTAGTGCAGTAGCATGATCTCGGCTCACTGCAGCCTCTGCCTCCTGGGTTCCAGCAATTCTCCTGCCTCAGCCTCCAGGTAGCTGGGATTACAGGCATGCACCGCCATGCCCAGCTAATTTTTGTATTATTAGTAGAGACAGGGTTTCACCATGTTGGCCAGGCTGGTCTCTAACTCCTTACCTCAGGTCATCTGTCCACCTTGGCCTCCCAAAGTGCTAGGATTACAGGCATGAGCCACCATGCCTGACAATATTGAGGATAACTTTTCTACTAACTCTTGTTCTGCCATGTCTACAAAGGGTAATCGAATCACCTGCATCATTCTGGAGAGAACGACCCCGTGGTTGATAAAGAAGCACTTCAATAAGATATGTGAAAGCATTTCTAATTATTTGTGAACATTATAATGCACATATTAAAGCTTATCACCTCACATAGTTTTGTAGGTGAGACAATAGATCAAAGCTATAACTGGGACTATAGTATTAAAAATGTCTGTTTCTGAAAACCTATCATGGTAACTTTCCTGATATTTGTGCTTGTCAAAACTTCTGAGGCACATTTAGAGACATCAAATGATTTTCAAAGTGCCGTTTTTCATTAAATTTAGTAAAGTAACTTCTTTTTAAAAAAGCGAGAAAATTCCTTGTTCTATAATGTTACATTTATAACATTAGTTGATCATTAATTGGAAGTAAGTTAGTATCCATTCTGTATTCTCCAGAACTTACTGTATCAGACACTTTGACACCAGCATCACCAGCTTTATATTTGCAACACATATCTAAATGTACGCTATTGTTAATGTCCGTATTGCCAGCTACTGTATAGGAACACAGCTTTCCTTCTAGGGAAAGTAGAGACATTAGGTGAAATTTTATACTTCCTATTGCTAAAATGTGAAAATGATGCAGCCCAATATGTTTCCCATCCTTTGCCTTCTTGTTCAAAAACCTTGCAGCCAAATGTATTGCTTGAGTATGGTAATCTACTCAATTCAGATGTCTAGAGCAGTTACTCCAATTTTCTTCAGGAAACTTTGTTATATTTATTTTTAAATGATTTATATCATACTGTACTTCAGTTTCTAGTCTGCTTCACATAGTTTTTCAGAATCTCAATCAAATGTGAACAATGAAAATGAGTTTACAATGTCATTATGAATAAACATGTGCTTACCTTTAATTCCAACAATGAATAAAGTTCGGATTGCATTGGTTACAATAGCAGACAGAACATTCTGAATGCATTCCTACTAGGAATATATTTGTATTGAACTTCTTTTGCTGGCTAAACATTCAGAATATCTTTTCACCCCTGAGCTCTTCATTACAGAGTTTTTGACCTTCAGGGTTAGTTGTCCTAAGGTTTTATAGCATGTGAATTACTTCATATGTTTCCACTGAACCCCTAATTTTTGTAAACTCACCTATTTAAAAAATAACAACAGTGTACATGTTTGATAACTTACTAAATGATAGAACAGCATAAACCTGCATCTTTGATAAGTTTAATAGTATTCCTGTTTTACTATGTCAATCTGCGACTCTGGATTGACACATTATGAAATCATCACCATGAGGTTTTTATTTTCTTTCCCAGCCAAAATGGATTTCTTTGTAAATGGTATGATTTCCCATGAAGCCATGAATTTTGAAACTGCTGAGCACCATCGGCAGTTCCTTACTCTGAGGATTAATGGGAAAATACTTGGCGTTTTCTAGCTCTGACTGAAGACTGGGTGAAATCAATTATTTAAGCACTATAAAGCAAGGGCTTGGGTCTCAGACAACGATTACAAAGCAGACTCACTTTAACACCCAGAACAACCATCTGGATCTTGTTGACTCCTTTACCATGGCAAAAGGGTGAATGAAATATAATTCCTGTCTGCTGATGACATGGAGATTCCTTCAAGCTAAGGGCAGCTGGAGCTCCCATTTACACACACACACACACACACACACACACATTCTCTTTAGTTATACACATGTTAAATATAAAGAATTTCTACAGCTTTTATTAAAGTAATAAGAAAAGCAATTTATTTTTCTACTGTATCTGCAGTGGTCTTCTGGGTCTCAAACATTCAATTTGTGCAAAGTAATAAATGTCAGTGCTTTAAAAAGGAAAGTATCATGCTTCTTACTGTGCTCTAGAAATAGTCAAATGCTATGGAAAAATGTATTGAAGACTTGTGACTTTTATAGAAATTCTGACTTTAAATGTTTAGAGGAGATGTGCTTTCTCATGCCTGCATGCTTAGCAGTTTACTACCCAGTCTTTCCCATTGTAGGTATGTGAATTGCTTCAAATAAATGGATGTCAGGTTGCTAAAAACTTCTGAAACAAAGAAAATCAATGCATGCTTTTTAGACGGTATTAGAGAAAATGGAAGGTGAGTGGGGAGGAAACCTTAGAGGAAGAGGGAAGTTTTCATAAACAGTCGTGTTTAGATCTCTTATGTGGAAGATTAGCAAAAGCTTAGTGGCTTTGAAATCTAATAATCACATAAAGCTCCCCTGAAAGCAGTTGCAGCTTTTGGTGCCAGGTTTTCCTGTATAGATCAACTTAAAGTGATATATCAAGATCAAGGTAGATTTCAAAGAGAAATTCCTTAAAAACAAATCATGGTCACTGCTGATTAATCATTCAAAATCATAAATCTTGTGTGGTGAGTTAACAGTGACCAGACATAGTCACTGAACTACAAATGTTTTTTCCTCCTCCTTGTACAGTAGGTAGTGATCACCATGAGGTTTTAAAATCAGCCCGGTCTCAGTGCAGCGTCTTCTGTTGTCTATGGTTTAGACTAGAGCACTGAACTTCAAACTTTTATTCATTCACCCCTAAAGGAATTTCATAGAACTGTGGATTACTTTACACATTTAGCTGATCATTTTAAAGGTAGAACGTAAATTTAAATATTGTAACTTAAAAAAAATTCAGCATACTGTAAATGATTGCAACTAAATTAAAACTGTTAACTTCATCTTCTGAAATGTTTCTTAGAGAATTTATAAACCTATGCATAAACCTATAGCAACTTGATATGCATCATCCATTTTAAAAAATGTAAAATACATTTATTTTTGAATGTCTTCTATTGATAATCCTATCATACTTCTATGCAGTAAGAAAACATGTACATGCATATGTATAATTGAAATGTAGTATTTTTTGATTTCTTGTTGTCACAAATGTGACAACTGTTCTTCTCTGAATTGAATTTTTGTTATAATTAATTGGTATACCTTTGATAAAAACTTCTTAAATACATTAAAATTCTTAAAAGTAAGGAGACGTAAAAATAAAAATTTTGGTAGTACATCTCTTAATGAGATGGATGATGTTTAAAAAACTAATTTATACACCTAAGTATGACTCCTTGCTAGATTTAGACAGTATTCAAATGATGTCCTAATTATGTTCTTTCTCTTCCCTTAGATGTACACATTCAGAAACTTTGTTACATAATTAACCAGATAGGAACAGAACAAGTTTTCTTATTAGAATATGGCATAATTATTTGAAGTTTTTCCTAGTTATTATTCCAAACCATGTAGATTATTAAAAATAATTTTGATAATCCGTCACTACCAGTTAGGTTTTCCGATTTTGTGCAAAGCAAACAACTGGAAACTACCTAACTTACAAAAAGATTCTTTGCCTGTCGTTATTTATTTCCTTTCTCAACTCCAGCATAAATATCTTTATACCACTTTTTGGCTTCTCAAAAACTTTTTACCCTGCATTAATATGCCAGTAACTTTGCTATGGGCACAGAACTATCTTGAAAGGGAAATGGAAATGAAGATCTTGTACCTCAATCGAAATTTTATTCTCAGAAGCATCAACTCAAGATAGTATATGTGGGAGTTGAAGAACATGGAAGTTGAAAATATGGAAGTTTGTCTTTATGTAGACTAGATGCATGGAAAGTCTTTACACAGACTAGGTTTATGCATACAGCTCTTCTAAGACAGCTGATTAAGAGCATTTAACATACCATGAAGAATTTATCTTCTTTAATTTAGGTTCGGTAACTGTGTACTCATAATCAGAGTTTAGGTGGTTTTTATTTATTTCTCTGGTACACATAACCTCTTCTCAAGGAGGTTAAGGGGAACTCAGAAAATATCAACTGCTCCTGTCAAGATATTACGGTACAATAAAACAGTACTACATCTCTAAAGAAGTCTCATAGTACCTGTCTACAATCTGTCTTTCGGGATAGCATTATGTAAGAATTGTTTAAAAATAAATTTAATATTTAGAGAAATAAATAGTATTTATTGAAAGATTTGTTTATTCCAAGTATAAATGGAGGAAATCTTGGAAACTATTTATCTTTAAATTTGCCAATAGCTTAAAATAAATTCTGCATGTGAAAAATCCAAGTAAATTAAACCCATTTACCTTTACTGTGGTGTTTATTTTGACCATATCTCTGGTCAGTATTCATATTTCTAGATTAAATAGCATTGTAAACCTTTATTCTCACTCAGAAGTCTATTTATGTCTTTAAATTTTGGTTGCTAAACATTTTCCATCTCTTTGAAGTTTTTGTTGCTTGTTAGCAAAAACTTCCTAGCATGCTCACATATTTATAATGAGAAGCATGTTATTTTGTTATTTTTGTACTATGATTGGCTGCTTCCATTTCCATTTAACATGTACTTTCTAGTGATGTTTAATGTTTTGTTTTCTTTTTTGTGTGTGTTTATTCTTTTGGCTGCCCATGCAAAAGTTTTATTCTAAGAAACTGTGACAACAGCTGTTTTTTTTTTTGTCAAAATCCATGATTTTATTACTAAAATTAATTAACAACTAACATACCTATGCATGTTATTCTCTCCATACCTATAATTTTATGTAGAACCCTTCTAATATCTGTATCAGGAAAATAGAGAGAAGTTGCACATTTTGCTCAAGATTATACTTCCAGATGGTGGTTGAGATAGGATTCAGATCCAGTTGAAGTGAGACAATCAAGATTCTAGGCCAGGTGCGGTGGAGCACTCCTGTTATCCCAACACTTTGGGAGGCTGAGGAAGGTGGATCACTTGAGGTCAGCAGTTCAAGACCAGCCTGGCCAACATGGTGAAACCTCATCTCTACTTAAAAATACACAAATTAGCCAGGCATGGTGGTGGAGGCCTCTAATCCCAGCTACTCGGGAGATTGAGGCAGGAGAATCACCTGAACCCCAGAGGCGGAGGTTGCAGTGAGCGGATCTTGTACCACTGCACTCCAGCCTAGGTGACAGAACAAGACCCCATCTCAAAAAAAAAAAAAAGTTAACTCCAAAGATCTTCTCTTAATGATAAAACTGGAGTTAGAATTCTTATAGCCTTGGAGCCATTCTTCCATGTTTCTTAATTTATCCATGCTATGTCACTAGCCTTGTGACTTTATCTGCAGACTGATAGTATCAAATAATAAGAATACAATTTTCAGGACATCTAAAGCCATATCTTCACTAAAATAAAAATTATATATTTATTAGTTATATATTTTGATAGACTGGTAACTGGAATGTTGTCTTGTTTCCTTTTTCTTGAGTCTTTAACTTGATACCAGATTAATAGTGGAATCTCTTTAAGATTATGAACTTCATTTTTTATTTTTTATTTCCCTCTCATGACTCAAGTCCTACCCCTGAATTCCTACTGGGTTAAAAAGACTTGACAATTTTTAGATGTTGGATTTTTTTTTTTAACTTTTTTTGGCCAAATAGTGTCTGCTTCTAGGTACTCATTGCTGTGTTTCAGGTACCATTGTAATATCCATTTCTTTACTTTTTCTTTATTATGACTCCCTATGTATTCCTGGGATTGCATGTTCCAAGTGCCTAGCTTCCCGTTAGCATTCATAGATTTCTCCTCTTGCTTCTTCATATCTGCTTTACCCAGTTATCATATATTGTTTCTGCTTCTAGTAGTCAGGTAGTATCTCAGAATTTGTGAAAAGAACATAAATAAATGCACAAAAGCTTTCAGTGTAGAATTGGCAGAATATAGAACTAGAGATGCTGAAAAACATATATAAAAAGAAATAGAAATTCAAAGGCAGGTGGCATCTGGTCAGATATTACAATGTCTGTAATTTAACTTTAAAATATTTTAGCATAGCTAGCGTAATGCTAGATTTTTCTTATTTAGGTTAAGTTAGAACTCAGTTGCTGAACTCTGAATTATAATACGAATATGAACTCCAGGTGTTTTCAGCTAATGCTCTAATGAGAAAGCCCATATTCCAGCCTCTACACATGGTCTCGTCTCTAGCTTGATCAACACATCAGACTTTTCTAATCATGGTAAATATTAGAAAGGTTTTTCATCTGTGGCTACCGTAAGTGACCACAATAAGTGTCAAAATGTTCTCTCAGTGGTGAAATTATAGGTATTCAACATATGTGAATGAGCTTAAGAATTTTCAATACATGCTCACTCTTTTGAGAACAGTGTATAAGAATCCACTAGGCTTACAGCCTTTATCATTAGACGGGATGACCTAGCTCAGTGGTTTATAATCTGTGTGGTCTCAACCCATTTATGTTCTTAAAATTTATTAAAACCTCCAAAGAACTTATATTATGAAATTAAAAATAAGAAATCAATAAAATATTTATTAGATAATTCTTAAATATTGATAAGAAACTTTTTACTTGTAAACATAAACATTTATGAAAAATAACTTTATTCTTTAAAACCAAAAATATGGTAAGAGTGGCATTGTTTTATATTTTTGAAAAATCTCTTTAGTATCTGGATTAATAAAAGACATCTAGAATCTCCTGTGTTTCTGCCTTTAGTCTGTTAAGATATGTTGTTTTGGTTGAAGCATATGAAGAAAATCTGACCTCATATCTCATCTGACTTATGTCGCTGGGAAGAAAATGTGCTTTACAATCTTTGCAGATAATTTGGATGTTTTTTCTGTTGATGTTGTATCACAATATAACAAGTAGTATTTTATTGAAGATGAGTTACAGTGTGGAATCTAAAACTCTATCCATGAACATTGTGTATTCTGTTCCACTAAAATCCACCAGTCTATCTTGCACTTTGAGTGGATCTGGTATCCATGTGTAATTTTGTAGCATCATGCATCGGTAATTAGGAAATGTTGGTCGACTGACTATACAGATATTACAAATGTTAACATATTTCATTGTTGAATATAAAGAAAATAAGTCATTAATATTTCCACTAATCTCATAAAAAATTTTAAATATTGGGATACTGTCAGTATGGTGAAGAAGACAAGATTTTCAAAACGCTAAATTTTTCTTGAAAGCTCAGATTGTATCACTGGCAGCAAATACCGTCAGTTGCTATCTTTGAAGCAACAGGCTCACTTCGCGTTTGAGACTATGTCTGCCAAGTACCCAAGATTGAATAATCATACTTTGCCTTTCAGTTCTTTCAATTAAATATTCCCCGATTAAAACATCCAGTTTAGCTTTAGCTCAATTACACATGTGCTTTTCCTTGACACAACCACTGTACTTCAGTGTGAAGCATAAGGATTTTCTACAAACTTTCCACTTTTCACTTAGAATATTAAAAGACATGTACTCAGGGCCTAGATTTAATAAAATTAATCAATTTCATTGTTTTCTCAAGGAAGCCCTCAAGGAGCTCTCCTGCCTCCTCCACCCTGTGAATGCTATGGAGTCAAGAACACAAGACTTCTAGCACAGTTCAATGCTGTCTTGATTTATATTAAGGCTCCAACAGTTTTACTCACTGCTGCTTTTGCATCATCAACGTAAATGTTGAAACACTGAAAGAAAACAAATAGCATCTCAATATTATCACAGAATAGTTTTGACCTTACAGATTCCCCAGGCAATCCATAGGGATCACATTCTAACAACTCCTATCCTAGCTATAATTTTAAAATCTCATTGTGTCTAGCCAGCACCAGAGAAAATTCAGATTTGCAGTTGTTGGTATTAAGGTAAAAATAATCTTGCTTCTGGACTCTTGCTCTGGTTAAAGTGAAGGTTTCCTGCTTGGAGGTGCCTGAACCTCTAAGAAGACAGAGAGCTAGGCTTCGCTGAGCATACAGAAGCGTGAACAGCTAAAAATTGTTAGTGGCTGTCATTTCTACCAAAAACAGCCGAAAAGAATTTTGCCTGACGAATCTGAATAAAATCGGTTTATAACACTTGTGAAATCACTCATGAAAAAGAAAGTGTTTGCCATCTGCACTCATTTACTTGTAAGGTATAGATCCCAGTTTCTCATAGCAACACAACCTACTACTTAGGGTTATCAAGAGGAATAAAAGAACTATGTCTTTTTATTCTTTTAAGCATGTAGAAACTGGTTATTCGATGCTTGGCACATAATGAGCCCTCTCTAAGGCTGGCCACTACTCATATCATTATTGCCATCATCAGTATTATTACATGTCACTTGGAAGGAATTTGAATTGGTCAATAGTGTTTTTTGCCTGGCATGAGAGCTATACAGAGAAAGGAGGAGGAATATTTTAGGAAGTCAAAAATAATTCAGTTAGCTTGCAACTCAAGAATGCCCAAAGGAGAATGGTAAGAAATGAAGGTGGAGAAATTGGCTAAAGAGTCCTTTGCAAGTTGGGATAAGGCTCTAGAATCCAGTTTTGCAGGTGTAGGTAATTGGGAAGTCATTAAAGGCTTTTGAATGATATGATTGGGGTCTGCTTTATCAGATTAACCTGGTAGCAAGATGCATATTGCATTTCGTAGAGGTAACTCAAGATAGATACAGCACCTGGACGCATGGAATATACCTTGCCATTCTGACACAAATTGTCTATCAGATTTCATTGTTAAAAACATAGTGTGAGTCAAAATTTAGAAAGAGTAAGCCTCAAATTAAGGAATGTTGCCACTGAAAGATTAATGTGATTGGAAGCTCTTTGGGTCAGAGTTAGTTTTGAGCCAAAAAAAAAAAAAAAAAAAAAAGAAAGAAAAGAAAAGAAAAAAGAAAAACTGGAAGGCAAACGTTGTCAAATTGTTTAAGTTTAGTGCCTCCACAAACTCTTCTCAATACTGTTTTAATATCCTGGAAGAGCTACAATTGTTGGTCACAACATTATTTTTTAGGCCAGATACATACGAGTTGGGCAGGGATTCCTTTGTTTGTCATGGTGTCCGTATAGTTTTCTGATGTCGAAGAGAAAGGGTTGGATTACATACAAACAGAATGTTAGATTTGATTTTCTTTTTCCCTTTACTTATAGAAATTTAATTGCTAGTAACTATCCCCATATTGCCTGTACCCAGGGAACACACTGATAGTGAAATTTCAGTGCTTGGCGATAAAGATGTATTTAAGTCATGATATAAAAATAGCCATGTGGTTTTAGTCATTCTTTCTGGGTGAAAAAAGAAAGTAAAACAAAAGAATAACCCCAAACTCACTAATTCACCATTGCGATCCTCTAGAATATTCCCTTTCTAGATAATAGCTCTCAGTGAGAAAGACAGATGGTGAGGTGGCACATTTATTTTTTTTCTAACCACAGGAGAATAGGCCACATAATTATGTCAACCTATTTGTCTTTTCCTAATATTTGTATTTAAACATAAATTTATGTTCATCATGTGTGGCTGAAAACACGGCTATTTTCCAGTTCAAATATGGCTAACATGATTAGAATAGGCATGGAGAAGAAAAACTACTCTAAATGTGACTGAGTAATTAAGTTTGGTTTTCTAGTGTGGAACAAGAATGTACTTCCCAGCGGACTCCATGTATTGGCATCACCCAGCTGTTTGAAGAATTTTCTTGATGAAAGCAAAAACCGAGGGAGAACAAGGAAAAACAGGTGGTGTGTCAACAGCAAAGTTTCAGTGTGACATCTGCAGGTGGCTCTGTGGAGCCAAGGTCAGGGAAATTGACTTCAAAAGAGTCTTCCTTGGGATGCCAAGTCTTCAAAAACTAAAAGAGAATGGAGAGAGTTAAAAGAGTCTAAAAAATGGAAAAAAAAAAAAGGGAAATAAAGCATATCAAGGCATTCATAAACTTTAGAAAGGATTTAATTCTGTTCAAATATGTCTATTTATCTATCATCTATCCAATATACATATTACTCTTCTTTTTGGTATGATATTAAAACTGCAGAGTACTATATGTTTCATTATGTCCGTAATACACACACACACACACACACACACACACACACACACACACCTCAAAACGCCTATGAAACCTTTTATTGTCTTTTATTGTCATCTCACACCAAACCAGTAGGGTGTGCTCATAACTCAACATTTTACTTGTCACGGCCCCACCCTGACCCTGTGGTGTTTTTACTAATGGTAAACAAAACTAGCACATGTTGTAAGAGACAAAACGCCCAATCTGCATGTTGCTTTTGTATTTGGTTTCATGGCTCATTAAAATGACATATTATGATGTACTTTACTTGCTTTGGTTTCTCTGCTGAAATGTTGATCAATGGGTTCCTCAATGAAATGAAATGTTCGTCAATGTCTTCTCCTGGTGAGTAATCCCCCAATCACCAAAATTTCTGTGTTGTCTCCTGAGTCTTTCTTTTGGACAGCTGGCATTATTCAGAATTGGTTATAGCAATCTTTCTCATAAATAAATACTTACACAGAATGATGAGAAACTAAATTATGCTGCTAAATCATGTCCATATTTCATCGCATAGTACTTAAATGAACAATGCAGAAGCCATCTAGTAACATATTCCATTGCTTTTTACTTTTAAGAAGCAGACCTCATTTCTCTTGCTGGAAAGTCAAAAAATACAGCTTGGCAAAAACTGACTTGGAGTAGAACTAAGAGACAAAAATTAAGCATGAATACAAACAGTTCTTTCCAGGATAAAAATAGTCAGCAGAACATTGCATTGGCTTTCCCTTTTGACTTTGTAATTAGTGGATGTAAAACACACTTAGTGGCCTTCATGGGCTGTTCATGTAAAAACGTTGGCTGAAGGATGCAGACAAAATGGATAATATGAGCTCATCTGTCTCCAAATACTGTTTGGTTAATGACTGTGTAGACTACAATTGTTTAATTGTACCTGGAACAGCTAAAAAATGACTAAGCTTAAACATTTCAAAGCATATTCACATTTGGATTGGCCAATAGTATATTTGCTTATATTTCTATGCAAGGTCAAAGTTAATTATTCTACATTTAGGAGAGCATATATCTAGATATTTTATGACATCCCACAGGTCTCATCTATGTAATTCTTCATTGGGAATATCTAATATGTCTTTTTAACACCGTGAAAACAAAAGCACACAAAAGGAGGTTACACCAAATATGAGGATTTGCAATTATTAAAACCTTTATTTAAAAATGAATTTGCTGCAGTGTGAAAAATGCAAGTCATGATGTGCTATCCATGCTCTTCCTTTCACCTCCTTCCTTACAGTTGTCAGGTGGGAACCATGCTAGTGGTTCTGGCCAATGGAGTGTTAGCGGAAATGACTTGTGTCAGGTCTGGGTTGGGATAGTTTAGGATCGGTGAGCCTCTTTTAATGCAGCCAGTCTTAAAGGCACATATTCAGGATGGCTGGATATTACATACATTAGGGTCATCCAACACATATCAGTCTCTACTGAGTGAGAAATAAGCCCTGTGTCTGTTAAGCTTTGAGATTTTGGGGTTTGTCTGGTAGCAAGCATCAAGAATTTTGATTAAAATATAATGTTACTAGTTTTTAAATAAGTATGAAAAATATATTTTTATATAATTGCTACAAATAAAAATGTTTCAATTATTGCTTATTTATTTTCAAATAGATAATGTATTAATAGAGTTCATGATTTTAAAGTGGAATGGGCTATAGAGTGAAGAAGCCCTTTTCGATTTCTGAACCCTGATCACCGATTTCCAATCCCTAGGGACAGTCAATAGTTTCTTATATCTATTTCCAGATATGTTCCACATATATTACATTCTTTTTTGCACAAATGAAAGCATACTATATACTATTCTTTATTTTTCTTTTGGTTTACAAGAGGTCTTCATATATTAGGAGTATTGGCCTTTTGTCTATGTTATGTATTGCAAAAGATTCTTCTCACAATTTCATTTGTCTTATGACAAATGCTTTTCTAATGAAAAATTATTTATTTTAGTTGAATTTATGTATCAAACTTGGAAGATCTGAGATGATATTTTAAAATGATTACCTGCTTTCTTCTCCATCTTTTGTTCTTTTATTCCCTCACATTTAAAATCTTGATATACCTGAGGAGAGTTTCTAAATATGCATCCAACTTTAATCTTTTCCTAATAGCTACATAGTTGTCTCAATTCTATTAAATACTTTGCTCACTGATTTGAAATGCAACCTTTATCACATCTACTTTTCCATAAGTTCTTGAAGGTATTTCTAGATTCATTAGTCCATTATATTGATGTGTCTCCCTATTTGTGTGCCAACATCAGTCTTCAGTTCATGCTAATAACTTCTACACTCATTGCTTCAGTGAAATTTCTCTTGTCCAAAGAAAATGTTTGATATACTGTGGAAGTCCTGGCCATATGTGGCAGTTGAGGAAAATGGGATAAGAGCTATGAAACAAGTAGGAGGTAGTGTGGAAAGGTAAGGCCTCTCAGAATCACCGTATTTTTATTTATTTTTTGAGACAGGGTCTCACTCTGTCACCTGGGCTGGAGTGGAGTAGTGCAATCTTGGCTCACTGCAACCTCTGCCTCCTGGGTCCAAGCAATTTTCCTCCCTCAACCTCCCTAGTAGCTGGGATTACAGGCGCCTGCCACCACGCCCGGCTAATTTTTGTGTTTTTAGTAGACACAGGGTTTGACCACGTTGGCCAGGCTGGTCTCAAACTCCTAGCCTCAAGTGATCCACCTGCCTCGGCCTCCCGAAGTGCTGGGATTGCAGTCATGAGCCACCGTGCCCGGCCAGACTCACTGTACTTTTAAATAGTAAGCCTGAATTATTATTTTTTCTTCTTTTTAGTACTTTGGGCTATAGAAGTGAGGTAATATAGAGCACTGGGAAGGTAAGCTCATTCGTGGGTACCTACATCTTTCTATATCTTCCCATTCCTAGTAACTTGAATCTGCTGATATCGCCAACTCTCTTAAGTTAGGAGTGGAAAATGTCTGGTTGCTTTTTTTTTTTCTTGGAATGACTCATTCCACCCCCCAAAAAAATTAATAAAAAAGATTTCAGAGAGATCATAGTAATACATATTTTTAGTTGTTCAAAGTTCTTCTTGGAAACTGTCTGAATCAGGATATAAATATAGTCCTGCAGTTTATTTGATATAGTTTACATCAATCATTCAATATTTTGGATATCTCAAGTATGAGAAAGACTTCGAGAAAAGTAGATGATTTTAAATAAGAGCCTAAACAGGCTAGAAAATATTCTTAAAATAAGACCTAACTGCTAAAAAGGAACTCAAACAAAGAAATATCATTGTTTCTTTGTGATTTTCTGTGTGGTTTAGACAGTTTTAAGGAAATTGCACTCAGGAGCTCAACTACAAAATTTTTGGCTTTAAAAATGAAGTTATTCTGAATCAGCTGGAAGTAGAACTAGTAATCTTATTTTCCTTGTAAACAGGCCACTTATCATCAGTCTCTTACCTTGGACTTTGTTCTTGTTTTTGGCTGTCTGCTTTAATCTGACTGCAATATGACAGAATAAATTATTAGTGTATAAATGTTCACAGAATTTCTTCTTTCCTCAACCTACTAAAGAGGATATTGTAATAATCATCTCTGTTTTGCTCCTCTTGAAGAATAAGCATATCAGTTGCCTGTTGTATATCAAACCATCTCAAATCTCAGGAACTTACCGTGGTAAGAATTCATTTAGCTCATCATTCTATGGTCAGATATTTAGGCGAGGCTTGGTGGGGGCATTCTGATCTTGAGTGGTTTGATGTACAGGTCTGGTGTATACTGGCTGCCAGCTAGGTCAGCAGCCATATCTGAACTGAGAATCTCCCATCCTCCAGCAGGCTTGACTGGATGTATTCTTGTAGTGCCGTCAAAGAACAAGAATGAGAACAAACTCAGTTGGTCAAACTATTTCCCAACCCTCTGCTTATGTCCCACTTTCCAAAATTTCAGTGACTAAAGCAAATAACATGGCCAAGTTTAGGGTGAGAGTAGGGCGGGCTATAAAGTTTCATGCCAAAGAGTATATTCACAGAGAGGAGTGAGGAACTGGGGTCGTTCATACATCAGTTGATCACATTGAGAAATAACAATGTTTTGAAGGAAGACATGTTAATTAATAAATAATCATAATTAATAGTTGATGCAAAATGATATAAGGAGTGGGAAAGAGAAGAAATGAGAGCATCATGAACTGAGAGTAGAGTACGATTTTTTTTTTCTTTTTGGGTGGGGAGGGAGCATGCATGAGAAAGAAACCTGCCAGGAAAGCGGAATGGAAACAAAGGGTACTTTAATGGGTGTTTCTAAAGACTTTTTATTTGCAGTCACTTTAATGTCATCCAAGAGGTCATAAGAAGAAATTCCTCTTTAATCACTTCTGGCTCTTGAGCTGTAATTTGTATGTGTCACAGCTCCATGACTAAACTGCATTGATCTCTAGATCAGAAGTGGTTACTGCAGACACTGCAGCTTGCATGCCCACAGTCATATTCCTCTTTTACATTTTTAACAGATACATTATTTTGGTCCCAACTGCAGTGTCATCTGGGAAGTCGAATGCCTCTTTGAATGTGCCGGTTGTTAAGTACTGTAAGCTCCAGACCCATCCTCTGTTCTTTTCTTTATGATTGTTATGGCTGGGATTCTTCAAGCCCTTCTTTTCCTTTTCCCACTGACTCCCTGTTAGGTTCTGCCAATAGGGAGCACCAAAGGCAGTGAAGAAGAGACAAGCACCTTCCTGATTGCTTGCTCTAATAATTCACTCTTCATCTCAGCATTTGGTCTGAGTAACAGCAGCCGGTACCAGTTTCCAATTTTTTTTGTATTTCAAGGAGTAGCTTCATCATGCCAGCTCAGAGGTATCAGTGCCAGATGGCTTAAGTTCCCTTTACAGAAGTCTGAGTCCCAGCTCTGTAGGATGTTCCTTTGAACTGTTAAGGCACTAGCACCAGCAGTAATCTTCTGTTTTAGGCTGGAACTGGTATCTGACCAAAAGCAACTTAATTAACCTCAAGAGGCCTTAGTTAAAGAGGTTCTAAGGTTGCTATCATTTCTAGTATTTTCTAGTGTTGTCTCAATTTATTTGTCTGTGCGATGCACTCCCCTTTCATGCACAAAACTGATTGAAAAGTGAAAACTTTGAAGTGTTTAATTTAGAAATTATTTCCTGTGTCTATATTATTCTAGACAGCTGATCTGATAGACTTCTTAGATTCACTAAATTATCAGGTTGCTAAGAAGAGGAACTCTTTAATAAAAAGTAAACATAAACGGTGGAACAGAACACATTTATTTGGAGTGAAGAGAGCTTGCCTATGTAAGAACATATTGGAAATTAAAGACAACACTTGTAATAGAAGAGAAATTTTAATGAACACTAAATTCACTTATTCCTCATGACTGTAAATAAGCCTTTTCTGTTTCTGATTCAAAAAGCTTCCAAGAGTTTAATTTTAACTTTATAACTTTCTCGATTTGTATTTCCCTAGTTAAGAGTAAATCCTTTCCGATTGTCTTCCTTTTTCTATAATCCTCTAACAAAATGTACTTTTTTACATTTACATTTACATTTACAAAATATTTACAGTAATGTATTATGGTGGTATATATCCTGATTAAAGTGGCTACTGCTGAATTTGGTATTTATATTAAACCATGAATTGTTTTCCTGGTGCTTATGGGTAGCCCCTTTCCCTAGCAATTAACATAAATTTCTGGTGAACAAAAGAGCTTATGGAAATGGAAAAAGCAAAATTCATATTTGCTGGACTTTCTAGAATGACATGGGGATGTGGAGGGAAAGGAATGTGACTTTGCCTTTCTTTTGACTTATTAATGATTCTGCATAGTCTATGTGCCTGGAGACTTTAATAGCAGGCACATTTTTATAAGCAAAATAGCATGCTTTATATTGGCAATGCTATCATGCATCTCATGGGCTTTCAGCTGTATTTTTCACTAGAGAGTTTCCAGTAGATTTTATTTAAAACTCAGGGATAGATTGCCATATCAGTTTTAAAATACTGAAAATTATTTGGAAAGAAAACAATATAATCATAATATAAACAACAGTTTAGTACTAGAAAGCCTTAAGTAGTAGTGGCTTATTGTTTTTTTCTTTCTGTTTTGTGAAAATAATTTTTGAATATATTGAATCGTGAAATAGGTATAATTAAAATTCTAGAATTTGCTTGTAGACAGATAAGCATAGTGAGATCTACGAAATTTATATAAAACATCCTAAATCTAAAAAATGATGTTGAATCGTTAATAATCCTATGTGACTTTTAATCATTAACTTTAGGAATGATAATACATTCATCGAAGCACTTACATTTAACAATCACAAAGAACTCCAAAAAATAATGAATACATTATAATACTCTTGGTCTGTTTCCCTTTCCGAGAAAATGTACCACCTCTCTATTCTTCTTCATATCAGTTAAGGGCTCCGTCAATCATTCAGTTTACTTGCCTTGATCTTTGGGTCATACTTATTCTTTCTCTTGCTATAATGGTCCATACCCAATGTAATTTAAACTTTTAACTAAACTACTTCCAAATATATCTCAAAACTGATGAGTTTTCCCTATCTGCCCATCTATTACTTTATATGTCACTTTGGGTTTGTCTGAGGTTTCCTCACGGTGAGATTAAGGTTATGCATTTTGGGCAGAAATAGCACAGAAGTGAGAAGTGATTCTGTGTTCTTCCAAATGAGGCATTAGGTAGCATGGTGATTTGTTTGCCTTGTTTATTTTATTACTGAAGATTTAACTAAAATAATTTGATTAAAGAGATTTCTTTTAAGTTTCTCCTTTGTAAAGTTACTAATTCTTACTTGTAATTAACGCATATATTGTGGGGAGGTACTTTGATACCATGTAAATATTGATTTTCTCACTAGATTTTTACTTGCTGCTTTTAGTGTTCATTGACACACATTGGCTGAATGAAGTAGTCCTGTGATTATTGGCAAATATGATTACCTGGTTTCATCATGACTTCTGTATTTATTAGTTGACATTCTGTTCTAATAGGAAGCTTTCTTATCTCACTCACTTAAAAATTAATTAATGATTTCATTGGTTCATTAGTTAATAAAATATGCACAAAATAATTTCTATTTTATTCACTGGGTTGTGTTCTGTTATTTTGATGTTAAAATGGCATAAGGGTATTGGAGAAAAGGAATGTGATTTCTTTCTTTTGGCATATTAATAATATCAGTTGTTTACACACTTGGAAACTTAATAGCAAACATATCTATAAGCTAAATAACTGATACATTTATTTAAAAGGCTAGAGGATAAGGAATTTCACAAGATGATTTGAATACATAAGATTCATATAGAAGTTTTGGAACTAAAAATTACAGTAACTAATATTAAAATTTAAATGAATTGTGTTAAAAGCATATTAGCCAAAAAATAGAAATAACTAGGTAATTAGAAAACATGTCCATAGGAAATATTTAGAATGAAGAAAAAGAAAAAGTCATAATTAAAGTTTGTGCTTAAAAAGAAAATGCAGAGCTGAAGGGAAAAGTATTTAGCTGGAAGATACATTAAAAGAAAAGATATAAACTGAAGGCCAAATAGACAGAAGGGCAATTCGGAAAATAGCATGAGAGAAATGTGGGTGGGATATGGTGAAAAGTTTGCCTATCTATATACCTATATAGGCATATTAATATATCTCTCTCTATGTGACTGGCATATAGGAGAGAGGAGAATGAGATAAGAGACAGAAGCAGCATTTAAAGAAACGTTGGTCAGGAATTTTCAACTTTGAAAGAAAACATCAACCTACAGATTCAAGATGTACTTCAGACCTAAGCACGGTAAGTACAGAGAACATTAGACCAAGGCCTAGTCAAAACAATGAAATCCAGAAACATACAGAGCCTGTTAAAATAATACAGAGGAAAAGACAATATTATCTTCAAAGGAGCAACAACATTGGCAGCTTACCTTTCAACAAAATGATTAAATCTAGAAGATGATCAAATGCTATATTTAATTGGCTGAAATGAGACAAAAATGGCACTGCAGAATTTTACTCTCAGCAAAATATTCTTCAAAATTAAAAGTGAACATTAATTCACACCAGATACATAATGGAATATTATTCAGTCTTTAAAAAGAATGCGATCTTGTCATTTGCCACAACATGGATGGAACTGGAGGGCATTATGTTAAGTGAAATAAGCCAGGCCCAGAAAGA
Organism: Colobus angolensis palliatus; assembly: GCF_000951035.1. Taxonomy (NCBI): domain Eukaryota; kingdom Metazoa; phylum Chordata; class Mammalia; order Primates; family Cercopithecidae; genus Colobus; species Colobus angolensis. The sequence goes on from NW_012118487.1 coordinate 31,163,562, forward strand.
CAAATGCTGCATGTTTTCACTCATACGTGATGGCTAAAACAAATTTAATTCAGAGAGAGTAGAATGGTAGTTACCAGAGACTGAGAAGGGGAGGGATAAAGAGGGGATGATTAATAGGTACAAATACACAGTTAGATAGAAATAATGTGGTGTAGAGTTTGGCAGCACAACGGGGTGACTATAGTTAATCTCTTCTATACTTCAAAATAGCTAAAAGAGTGGAGTTGAAATATTCTTAACACCAAGAAACAATACGTGCTTGAGGTAATGAATACCCCAATTACCTTGATTTGATCATTGCACATTATATGCTTGTATCAAAATATCGCATGTACTCCGGAAATATGTACAACTAATATGTATCCATAACAATTAAAAATTTTAAAAAGAATTTTAAGGAATCACATCCGCTAAATTTCAAAATAGTACTAGGATATCCTCCTCTGTTCTTACTGTTTGTGTTACCCATCCAGCCCTTAAAAGAGGTAAAATTGTCATATTTTCAGTGATATGATACTTTTCTGCTAGCAGATATTCACTAAAAAAAATGCTAAAGAAAAATTTCAGGTAGAAAGAAAACAATTGTAAATAAAAATTTAGATGAATTGCAAAAACAAATGAAGAAAAGGATGAATATAAGGGAGTAAGTATACATCGATATTCTTTGCTAAGCATGAATACTAATGCTATGTGACACTTATTATGTGCAGGATTAAAGCACATGGCAAAATAGCACAGGTTAGAGAGAGGGTAATTACAGACAAAGTATTACAGAGCCTGTTATGGACTACATCACGTCTTCTTCTCTTCCCCTACAAATTCATATGTTGAAGCCCTGAACCTAAATGTAGCAGAATTTGGAGACAGCCTTTTAAGGATGAGGCATGTAAGTGAGGTCATAAAGGTCTTACAGGAATAGTGTCCTTATAAGAAGAGGAAGATACACCAGAACTGTCTCTTTACGGGCACAGAAGAAAGGTCATCTGCAACCAAAGGAGACAGGCATCAACAGACTCTGACTGTACTGGCCCTTGATCCTGCCTTCCAGTGCCCCACATGTGAGAACATGCATTTCTACCATTTAAGCCACTTCCTCGGTGGTATTCTTTTATGACAGCCCAAGCAGGCTAAAACAGAGTCCTTGCGTTGTCTGGGAAAGGGAAAAAGTACTAATTAAAGTAGATATTAATAGCTTAATGGTATACAGTGTAGTAGGCTAACAATGAAAATAAATAAATAAGAATGTAATAACAGATAAATATTGGGTAAAAATTGGTATCAAAGCCTGATTACTCTCAAAGAAGACAAGCCAGTGTAAAAACAGATCAAAGGATAGATGAAGTAACTTGAAAAATACTGAGATAATGTATTTAAATCCAAATATATCACAATTTACATTAAAAACAATTGAATATGTCAACTAAAGACAACTATTGTTAATGACATTTTCTATCTTCTTAGGAAGGACATAGGAAAGTTAACACTAATGTTATAGGAGAAGATACATCATAGAAACACTAACAGCAGTTAGAAAACTTTTTTTTGTAATGGCCCAGATTGTAAATATTTTCAACTTTGTGGTACACATATGGTCTTTATTGCATGTTATTTTTGTATGTTTGGTTACATACTTTTAAGAATGTAGGAAACATTCCTAGCTTACAGGATGTACAAAATCAGGCAGTGTACCAGCCCATCTGCTATGGACTCAATGTTTGTGTCCCCACAAAATTCATATGTGGAAATATAATCCTTATTATGATGGTATTAAAAAATAGGGCCTTTGTAAGGTAATTAGGTCATAAGGGTGGGACCCTCATAAATAGGATTGGTGCTCTTAGAAGAAGAAGCAAGAAAGCTGGCTTACACTCTTTCTGCCATGTGAGAGTACAGCAAGAAGCTGACAGTCTGCACCCAGAAGAGAACCCTTATCAGAATCTGACCATGAACTTGGACCAGATGCCAGAAATGTGAGAACAAACTTCTGTTGTTTATAAGCTACACAGGCTATGGTATTTTGTTATAGCAGTCTGAACTAAGACACCATGCATTACTGATTCCTGATCTATAGACAAATTAGTGTAGCTATGTTAACAAATAAACAATATAGGCCCCAAGACACAAAGTATTACTGAATGAAATGGGAAACATTTTATAACAATATAGGTTAATTTAAAAAGAAGATACAGCAGTCTTAAGACTGACTATATGTTACTATTAATATTGCCTCAAGATATATAAAGGAAAAATGGACCGAACTAAGGAAAAATGGACAATTCTACATCTTAGACAAATCTTCGTAGCAGCTGTTAGAACACAGAACAAAAATCAATAGAGATATAGAAGACATAAACGGAACGTCTAACACACTTGATCTAAAACACATTTATAAAACACTGATTCCAACATTTTCATTTCAAAAAGATTATGTCGATGGAATTATACAGTATATAACCTCTGGGATTGAATTTTTTCATTCAGACTACTTCTGTAGATATTCATCTGAATTTCTGCCTGTGTTAATAATTTGTTCCTTTTTAATATGTAATTTTCAGTTACTTATATGTTTATTTTTATTGTGATAAAGAACGCATAACATGAAATCTACCCTCCTAGCAAATTTTTAAGTATATAGCACATATTAACTCTAAGTACATTGTTGTACAGCAGCTCTCCAGAACTTTCTTATCTTGTGTGACTCAAACTCTATACTCATTGCACAACCACTCCTCGTTTCACACTGAAAACCATTTTATTTCCCACTTCTCACTTTGACCATTAAAGATACCTCATCTAAGTAAAATCATGCAATATGTGTCATTTTGTGACTGATTTATTTCACTTAGTCTCAAGGTTCATCCTTGTTGTCACATTTGTGTTTTCTTCTTTTATGGCTGAGTAATCTTCCATTGTATACATACACCACATTTGCTTTATCCATTCACCAATCAATGGATATTTAGGTTGTTTCCACCATTTGGTTACTGTAAATAGTGCTGGAAAGAACATGGGTGTGAAACACTGAAATGCTAGACAGAGGCTCCTCTCTTTCCCTCCCACAGGAGAGGCTGCCCAGCTATATGGACGTGTAGTTGCTGCACCTCCTGTCCTCTGGAACAGCAGCAAGCCACAAGCCACCCAGCTCTCTTGTGTTCTCAGTGCTCTCCAGAAACCCAGAACAAGCTGATCCCCAGCAGTGCTCTGAGACAGGGAAGAAAGAAACCAGTCTCTTGGGCAGCCCCAGGAAAAGTTCAGACTTTGCATACGTGTTTCATTCTTCTCTTTTCCTCCCAAGGAGAAACCAGGAACTAAGAGTTTTCTCCTGATCATGACATGCTGAGCTGGGAGGAGGGTGCGTTAGGAGACAGTGAGGAGAGTGAGTGCCGGGAGTTTTCCTACTGCCTTTCATGTGGCTGCTTCCATGCTCCCCTGGGGTGCAGCTGCCTCCTAACTTTTCTCTGGATTTCTCAAAAAGGGGATTGGTCTATGTACTGTTGTTGATTCAGTGCCTTCTTGGTGGAAGGCGACTTCGAGCCTTTCTGCTATCTTTCTGATAACAACTCCAATTTTACCTGACTTTTACCCTAAAATGTTAGTCTGCCATGATTTTAGGGATGCTGTCAAAAAACCCTGAGAATCCAAAAGCAGAGACAATGAACTCTATTACCCACAGTAAAGCAAGCTGCACAAGCATCAGCTCCCCAGGCAGCAATTCCTAGAGGATGTCTTGAAGAGGGCCAGGTAGTGCTCGTACATTGGCTGAATTGTGTTACAAAAGAAGATGGAAGAGCTTGGAAAACCAGAGTTGTTCATACTAGATACTAAGAATGCCTACTTGCTTTTCTAGATGGAAAGAGTCTTCCAAGACTTTCAGAAAACGTGCCTTTTGTTCTGGAGGGAGACAGCGTCTCTGTCTTCCAAAGCTGTTTGCTTCACAAACGTCCTTGAGAATATAGTCCGGAAATAAAAGGAGTCAATACTTCTGTTCTCAAGATGTGAAGAAACATGAGAGGCCCATGGAGAATCATCATCCAATAGTATTAGCCAAAATAGCAAATTGTAACACAATACAAAGTTGTGAAAATATTCAGAGAGTGTTCTCTGGCCATAGAAGAAATAATCTAGAAATCAGTAACAACAGTACACGTAGATAATCCTTAAAATGTTTGGAAACTAAAATGTGCTTTTCTAAATTAGATATACGTTATGGCGAAATCACAATATTAATTAAAATAACTTATTTTCATTTAGTTAAAATATTAAAAGTTGTGGAATGCAACTGCAGAAGGAAATTATAGCATTACATGTCCATATTAAAAATAATAATTGCTAACAATTACTTCAGTTTTATTCTCCATGTCCAACAGAAACCATGGCAAATTAAAGCCAAAAACCCTAAGATAATAGAAATGATAAGAAACAGAAACCAATAACAACAAGAAGTAAATAGCAAAACCCAATAAACCAAAATATTGTTATTTGAAAAGATTCATAAAATCAAAGAACTCCCTAGTGATATAAATTATGAAAAAGGAAACTCAAGTTACCAACATAAAGAATGCAAAGGTGATATCATTATAGACCCACAGACTTTAAAAGACAATAAACAAATGTCTTTAAGTTTAAATGAAAAAAATCTTGGAAAATACAACTTTCAAAAATAGACCTAGGACCAAACCGAAAACCTCAGTGGTCCTTTATCTATTAAAGAAATGGAATTCACAATTAAGACCTTTCTACAATGCAGTACCACATAGCAACGAAAGAGAATAAACTACTGCTACACACAACAGGGATGAATCTCATAGACATAATGATAGGAAAGAAAAATGAAGCTAAATATGTAAGAGTACAAAATGCGTAGCATTATTTATATAAAGTTCAAAAACAAGCAACACTAATCTCTAGTGATAAAATTAAATATGGTGGTTACTTTTGTGTATGTGGTACTGATTACATGGGGGCCTAAGAAAGGCTTCTGGCGAGCAGACAATGTTCTGTAGTTTGACCTTTATCTTGGGTATGTGTGTGATAATCAGGCAAAAATTAATCAAATTCTACCTTTAGGATTTGCATTCTTTCCTGTATATATGCTATAGCTCAATAAGCATTAAAGTCAAAACACAAACTGCCAAAAAAGTATAGAGAGGAAATGGCCTGATTTCTGAAAGTTAATGGCTAAGATTGCCAAAATGTTGTTCTCCCTTCCTCTTTCTGTACTTTTTATATCAACACTGCATTAACATTTTGGAGAAGATTATAAAATAGATAACCATTATTAAACTCCATTTGTGAGATTGGATTATGTCAGTAAATAATTAAAACCCTAGTTTATTTTTAGTATTTAGGCCATCTAAATTCACTAGCTGACTTCAAGGAAGGAAAAAAAAATCAGGGTTTATGAGGAGTCTCAGCAGGGAGTGTTTATATTAGATACTTAGCACTGTAGGATGCTGTGAGTTGGAAAACATAGGCAGATCCAATTAACAGATTCTGCACTGTGGCAACTGAATGACATTACACTTTGGACAGATTTATGTGTGAATGTGAGAACATATTCTTAAGAAATGTTGTAACCTTATCCCATATAACTTCATAAGAATTTCTCTATAGGCTTGGGATTTGCAATAAAAATAGAGATATGTTGGCTTCTCGTTTGTGGAATTTTCTAATAAAATTTATTGAGAATCATTATTTAAGGGAATAACACTGATTTGTTCTTATCAGATTTTGAAGAATGAGAAAGAGCCCATCTGCCTGTATAGGACAAAGGAATGGAACGTGTTCTTTCACTGCTACTGTCTCTATCCTAATCATTTGGACCCTCATTCAGTTGAGGGGCTTGCACTTATATGTGTGACAAATTAACAGAGACTGCTGCATGTGGTCAGCTGCTTTTGGATGAACTGTTGGGCTACTCATCTGACTTTTCTAAGTAATCCATTGTGTTTGAAAAGACTCATTCATAATGGCAGACTATAGATTGCTTCAGAAGTGTGTTTTCAAAAGGAAATATAATCCACTTATGAGTCCCAGAGTTAAAATTTAACCAATGTTCTCTTTAGAGATTTGTGAAATTTGGATCAGAAACATTACTTCTAGAAACGTATCTTGATATTTCTAACTGTCTTCTTTATACGACATGTTTAGGAACAATGACTCTTAAATTGGTATTTATAGGTCTCTAGAGTATCAGAGCAAATGCCAAGAAAGATTGCACAAACCAGAGGTATGGAAACCTCAAAACCTGTATGATCCATTGATCTCAATGATTGAGATCCATTATCTGATCACAAAATCTCCTACCACTACATTTGGTAGTTTTTTTCATTGGCTAACACATATTCAATTTTTGCTAATGTGTATTTTGGGGATTGAAATACAGCATTCCCTGCTTTTTTGTTTTATATATCATTATCTTCTCCAAAGGTTGTTGATGAGGAAATCAAGATTGTGTGTGTGTGTGTGTGTGTATACACACAAATATGCTTGTGGGTATATGTATATTTCTTCTAAGTTTTGCCTTGCAAATGGGTCGAGGATAAAAAGAGGGTGCAATTAGGAAAAAGATTAAAGAATAAGTGGAAAAGTTGCTGGAGAGTATGGTATACAAAATGGAAGAAAAATTTTTCCCAGTAGTCATCCTTAGTAAATGTATCTTGTGAAAATTCAAAATGTCAGAGCTTATGCAAAGGAAGAAAAACCTCTTAATTATTATTTCTAAATCAATCACATTTAGGGTAAAATATTTCAATGGAAATTCTTTGTGTTGTGACAGTCGTTTTTTTAACTCATATAATTTTGCAGAAAATAACCTGTATTTAAATTACAAATAAAAATACAACAACAATTATGAATAAGGCATTTAAATAAGAACAAAAGGTAAAACAATTGCTAGAGGGTAGTTGCTGATGTTGAATTTGGGTATCAGCTTTCTAAAACATTTGCTTTGATGAGAGAAGCTAATGTTTCTAGTGAAAAGTGATTTAAATTTTATTCCCCAGAACCACTAGCGCTTTCTGTAGGAGGCATGATCGGGGGTGAGTGATTAAGCAAAAGAAGAAGAAAAGTACAGTGAATATATGCATCTTTTTGGCTTCTAAAAAGGTAATTATATAGTTGTCAGGATTTTTCCATACTCATTTGAAGCAGGTATCCATTTTCAAAATAATATTACTTAATATTAATAAGATTCTTTGTGATTGGTTTAATTTCAGGATCTTAAAAGTAGGTTGTATTACCTAAGGAATTCTCATCTCTCAAAAAATGTCATTTTCAAAACTGTCAATAATTCTTCCTCAAGTTTTTTTAATGTATTCCAGAACAGGGCAATGAACCAATTAAAAGTTTAAAGAGCTGTCAAAAGTACAATATCCCAAACAGCTCAGATTCAACCTGCAGAAAGTAATATATTTGAGGGGAAATAATTGGAAAAATATTTCATATGCTACTGCATGGTTTTCTTTGGTTTACCATGTAAATTTCCATAGACGTTTTGGAACACAGAGTGGTATTTTTAATGTGAAAGCAGGAGGGCTTTGTTTGCCAGGTGAATATTTCAGAGCTCTGAAAGCTCTGATAGAAAACAGCTTTGGATTTGGATAGAGGCAGTATGTGTGAAAAGTTATGATGAAATCAGAGAGCGACTTTCGGTGATAGCGCTGATTTATACATAATGTTAGAGATGATTATACAACCTGTTCTTAACAATTGATCCCACAGTTGTCAACTCAGTAATTTTTAAGGAGGCGGGATGATGACATATAATGAGCCTTCTGATTTTGAACAATAAATACTGTTAAATAACCTGGAAAAAGGGATTTTTATTTTAATGAAAAAAAAAAGAGTAGAACTGCAACAGTCCTTAAACTCTCTGAGGATGTCAACAAATGAAATCCTACATTTCAGGCGCACCCTGGCCTCCCTACTTACAACGAGTCTCACCATCCACTCGTAGGCATCCTTCCTCTACTCTACTTTTCTTTGTGCTATTCACCCTTTAACATGTTCCAAAATTTAGTGTATTTCTTATAGTCACTGTGAGTTTTTTGCAGTCTTTCTTCACTAGAAAGGGCGGGGATCTCCGCTATGTTCACTAACGTGTCTTACACTTAGGATGATGTCCACGGCACAGTTGATTCTCAGTAAATAGTTTTTGAAATTAAAGTGATTTTTGTACGTCTGTTGGGAGAGATGGAAATAATAGGTAACATTTATTGAGCCCTTTCTATGGGCCAGGTACCATGTGCCTTAACGAGGTATATGTTAAGTCTTTTCTTTTGTTCCATTTTCTCATTTAATCCTCACAAATAACCTTATGAATTGAATTTTAGATAGGGGGCTGAGACTCAGTGAAGTTAAGAGCAAATGGCCAGTAGGAAGCAGAATCTGGGATTGAACTCATTTGTCCAACCCCAGAACTTTTGCTCTTCATCACGAAGCATATTTCTTTAGATCATATTTCATTCTTTCCAATGCTCGAATTTAAATATGTATGTGTCAATTCTACTTCGACTTCAAGGACTTCTAAATCATAATGAACAATTCTAGCAATAATTGACAAATTTGTCTGTGGAAAATTGGCATTCCATGGTAATTGAATTGTACCACTGACTTTTGTTTGCTAGTTCTCAGAGTATGGAATTTTGGCAATTTTTTACTTGGTGAGCACACACAGAGCCAGAATGTTGTCACCAACTGTTTTGTCTTGGCCAGGGGTGACTCTTCCAAAGACAGAACTTCAGAAAAATGCAGGCCTGTAATTGCTACTGGAGTCACGGTCCTCTTCTGGGGACATATGTATGTCTGCTTGTGTGGATGACATAAAATTCTGTAAACTGGCTAAGAGTGGTGTTTTTTTTGTTTTTTGTTTTTTTTTCATTTTCACAGTTATTTCGACTAGGTAGTAAAGAAAGCCACAAGATTAAAGAATTAGATTTGCTTGGGATCTAAAATAATCTCTGAGTGTAGTGCCAATGTTTGCTTATTTTATGTTATGGGCAATGTAGTATTAAGGGCAAGTAAGAAAGAGAAAATCATTGCTGGTTTCAATATTGATTCACCACCAAAAGCTGTTGGCTCTAGATTTTGTTAATATTTATATTGAAAATTGAAGCACAGATGTGTTAATTACTTATTAATTTGGTCAGTGTCAAGATCAAAAACCAAGTAATTGATATATTGCAATCACCATAAAACAGAGAATCCAAGTCGGATTCTGAATCAACTGGTTTTAGATCTTGATCTGGAGTAACTCGAAGACATTTACTTTCATTTCTGATGTGCACTCAGCACTTAACTTTCCCAGTCTATTTAATTGACAATATGTCTATTACACTGATATATTTAAAAGACTGACTGATGCATAATATTAAAAATATGACATATATGCTAATTGGCCATGATTTGGTGTCATAAACTGTGGGATGATATATATTAGAGAATGTTTCGTCCTTTTTGATGAAAAGATACTGATACAGTTATAATATCACAACATGTGAAATTAAATAAGCAAGAGGCCATTGGCCTAAGACTGTCTCCATGCTTTGAGTCTCTATCTAACAAACTGCAATCTAACTTAGTATGTAAACAGACTGAAACCTAACTAGGAGTATATTTTTGTAAGGACTAGCTGATTGCAGCCAATATAAACAGCTGAGCTATAGCCAATCACAACAACGAATTGATCAGACCATGCCCAAATAAGACAAATGCCTCATCATCCCATACCCAAATAAATCAAATGCTTGGCTGTAGCCAGTCAGGTGATTTCTCTGCTTTGCTTCCCTGTTTCACCTGTCAAAGATTGCTGCTCACACTGCTGGGCAGAGATCTTTGAACCACTTCTGGTTCTGAGTGCTGCCCAATTGGTCGATCATTCTGTGCCCAAATAAGCTCTGTTGAATTTACTTTGCCTAAAGTTCTTCTTTTAACAAATACAACTATTTTTCACAGGACTATTTTTGAATATAACATCAAGTTCTTATGAATGACTAATAACTCTCTTATTAAATGAATATATATTTTTAAAAGTTCTTAATAACATGACTAGCAACTAACACAAAATTGGTTCCTGTCTAAGAAAGGAATGTATGACAGTTATTTTTAAGAAAGGTAGTAATTGGCATTATATTGCACCTTAGTTATTTCATTATGTAATGTTTGAATATATTTTAATAATGGGAGTACATTTATGTAGACTTTATTTACTGTAGTCTGTTATGCCATAATATAGTACCATCAAATGAATTATATTTTAACTTTCACTTGTGGCTTTCCCTTTCTATGTATAAGTGTGTGTGTGTGTGTGTGTGTGTGTGTTTGTATGTGTGAGACAGAGTCTCTCTCTCTCTCCGCCTCCCAGGTTCAAGCAATTCTCTGTCTTGCCTCAGCCTCTGGAGTATCTGGGGTTACAAGCATGTGCCACCATACCCAGTTAATTTTCATACTTTTAGTAGGGATGGGGTTGCTCCACGTTGGTCAAACTGGTCTTGAACTCCTGACCTCAAGTAATCCACCCACCTTGGCCTCCCAAGATGCTGAGGTTAGAGGTGTGAGCCACTGTGCCCAGCTAATGTATGTATTCTCTGAAACACACAAATCTCTGGTTGATTTTTAAAATAATTTTTAAAGATTTTAAAATGTGGTTGACCTTTTCACTTATAATTATTGATAGTTAAAATACACAAATTTTTCTATAACCATGTCAATTTCATTCATGTTTAAATTTGCTTTTATGAGTAGGACAGATGTATAGTTTTAGATAAGTCATAGGAAATGGCCTAAAATCCTTAGAATGTCCAGGAAATTTGTCATTACTCATGAATGTTAAATAATAATCAGAAGCCATGGTCTTAACTATGCAAAGTTTGTGTAATTACTCTTTTTGACTGTCCTCTAGGATTTCTCATAGCTGTGTAACTTTCTGGTCAAAAACATCTGATATTTTTCTAGAACATTTTGAGTGTGTTCTGAATATGCAATGAGATGCCTATGAAGTGCCTAACCTAAACTAAAGCAAATTCAAAATTTTAGTACATGGTTTAGTACATGGTTGGCAGGTTTAGGGTAGTAGAAATGGCAAAGGCTTGGAAATTGGCAAGGTATAGGTGTCTACTCTAACTTAGCTACTTCCTAGCTGTGTGACTGAGGGGAAGTAACCTTACCCTCTGTGAGCCTCATTTTCCTGATTTGTAAAAATGAGAATTACAGCACTTGTTGTCTTATGTTGTAAAGATGAAGATGAACTGTTGACTTCATTTATTCATTTAATACTATAATTGTGGGACTACCTGCAGCCCAGCAATGTTCTAGGTTCTTGGGATGGATGTAGAAGATAACTTGCTGCCATAGAACTTCAAGTTTAGTTTGTTAAAGTACCGATTACATAAAATTCTATTTGAATATCTTATTCATTCACTGGCTTGTCCTGGTATTCTTTCTTTTCTTCCTGTTTCTTAGACATATGCTTTTTTTCAAGTAATAAGAAATCATCAGTAGTCTTTTTTTCCCTCAACCTCCAGGGGTTGGGGATTCCAACACCTAAGACTCCCTGAAACTCATAGTTTGGTTTTGTGGCTTCTTTTTATACTGTTTTGTTTTTTTTTTAATCAAAAATAGCCAAAGTAAGCATCTGCATTTGTGTTCTTTCAAAACGTCTATTGTTAATAATCTCATTTTAAATTTTGTATATACTTCCCATAGATATGCTTCCCATAATATCTCATAGGTGATCATTAAATGCTAGACATGGTTAGTACTTCATGTCCTCAGAGAAATTGTTTTATGCACATCTGTGTGCCCAGTGCTGCTATGCTATAACTTCTCTCAGAATGCAACAAAAAAAGTCCTGTAAGAAAGTAAACTTCAGTAGGTACCTAGGAGAGCCAAATCACTTATCTATTCTACAGGATAAAAATAAATAAATAAATCACACAGGAGACATTCAATCTGAATCTGGTATTCTGAATATGTCATGAAAGTATATAAATTACATACTATATAATATGATTAATTGTTAAGAGATTAGAGAAGTTAAAAAAAGAGAGAAAAATGTAGTTAAATGTAGACTTATGACATATTTAGATCAACCCTTCTCTCGTCTCTTCCCTCCTCAGCCTCCCCATCTCCTACAGGCTTCCTTGATAAGAAATTTTACTTTTTGCTCTTATTCAATTCATGGCGGTTACGGTAGCCTGAAATTAGTTGAAATAATAATTTTGAACTAACTCTGATAAACATATTTACTTATAAGGTCTATTACACTCAAATCATAACCATATGGTATTTCAAAATCTGACTAACTTGTTACATTGGCACCAGGAGTGGAGTAATATATATCTGAAGCCTGGAGTCATCACAAAAACTTAGAGTGTCACCCTCACTAAAAAAGTGAGATGCCAAATGATATGAAATTCCAAAGAGAAATTTCACAGAAAGGGTGAGATACGGAGGTTTTGGAAGACCACAAATGCAGATGCTCACTTTGGCTATTTTCCATAAAACAATACAAACAATAGCCACAAAACCAAAGTGTGAGTTTCAGGGATACTTAGGCATTGGAACCCCCAACTCCTGGAGTTTGAGGAAAGAAAGACTACAGACGATTTCTCATTACTTGAAAAGGAAACGTATGTCTAAGAAATAGGAAGAAAAGAAAGAATTCCAGGACAAGTCAGTGAATGAATACAATATTAAACTACATTCTTTAGCAGTTATTTTTTTCTTTAAGCTATGGCATTTGAACTAATGGGGATGATATTAAGTGAGTGTATAAATGAGGGAACAAGCAAACAGAATAGATCTAAAATGTGATGATTATATAAAATTTTGCTTACTGTTATATTTTTTTGCTATTCTACTCACATGCATGCCTGTACATGGCTTAGCCTGTAGGAGAACCAAGAAATTTTTATTAAAAGAGACCCCAATAATCACCACTGGCAAAGTTCTTATGGTGGAGAAAGGATGGTCAATGAACTGAATTAATTTGCTCAAGGCCACTCAGCAGAAAATGACAGGGCAGGAGTGTCAAATTCTAGACATGTACTCTTGTGCTCTGTTGGGAAAATTGTTTTATTTCACATTGTTTACCCTAAGATTCAACCCCTGGACAACTCAAACATCTGATAATTTATCTTTTCTTAGAAAAACATACATTTTATTAAGAATTTTAAAGAAATTAGCATAGAATTGCACCTCACTTGACATTTTAACATTAATCTATTGTTAATGATCTCATTTAAAATTTTGCGTATGCTTCCCATAGTTTTTTTGAGTTGTTTGGCCTTAAGGCTTATAATATATTCTAATATCCCCAAATTCATTTTATCTTTCTTCATCTTTACCATTTTCTCTTGTCTACTTTAACCTTTTTCTTAATGTTTATTTCATTTATTTTTATCCTTTTTTTTTTTTTTTGTAAGATGAAGAAAGCGTTTCAGGGGATTCACTTGCCACTGACTACAACTTTGGTCATCTCCTATATGTTGAAATAAGCATGTTTTCATTGTTACTTTCTAAATAACCTACATTTGGAGTTTTGGTTGCTTCTGATTCAATCTACAGAATTGAATTGAAGAGAAACAAAAGCAGTTAATGGTTAAAAATATGGGCTATATAATTTGTGCTTTATGTAATTTTTTGAGATGGTCTTTATGGACCAATATGTATTTAGGTAACTGTATTTATACAGACATTTTGAAAAGTTGAAATTACTTATAAAATGTGCATCTTTATAAATGTGTTCTTTCATTGTTAATATTACTTTGCATTTTTCAACATTATAATATTCTGTGTTTAAAGCTCACTAAACCATATTTTAAAGTAAATTAACCTGCTTTAATAAAAAAACAGCAAAGGTACACTAAAAGATGGAATCTTACACATCTCACAGGTCCACTGTCATATATGTGGTCCATCGTTGACCTAAAGGTTGTTACGCTGTGCGTAGCTGAACTTGCTCTCTAGTACAGAGTCCTCCCCACCACTCCCTGTTCATTAAGGCTGGCCTTCTTTATATATCTGCCTTATTTCCCAGGCCCTGTGGTCACTTGGAATTGTGATCATTAATCTAGAGATTTTCACCTGTTATTATTATTTATATATGTTACTTTTAGACAAAGTTTCAGCATTTACTTCATATTTATATGTCATTGAACTGATTTAACATTTACTGTAAGTCTTTTTACATGAAGAACTATCTTTTAAAAAATTACGTTTGATCAATTTTTAGCTGTTAAAATAGTTTTGTATTGATTTTTGTAAGCTATATGTGTTAGCATAATCTCTTTTGAGCTCTTGTGTATTTGTAAATATCTTCTTTTTCCTGTGGGCTGTACACATAACAGCTACTTGGTAGACTATCCAAGTTGTGGGTTTTTTGTTTGTTTGTTTTACCATTTGAAAGAAGTGTTACCTGATTTTTATTAAATTTAAAAATGTTTGGGTGATTTTAGTATATTTTCTTTATCATTCTAACTTCATTTTTTTCTTTTGGGTATGCTAAGATATAAGTCTCTATAATTTTTATGTTCAAAGATTATTGAGCCTTTTCGATCTATAGATTGGTCATTTATTTAGTGTGGGAACTTTTTCTTTCATAAATCTTTCATTATTCCTTCTGTTTTAGACATTGTGGCTTCTTTCACAGTAACTTCTACTATTATCTGGTTGTATTCATGTTATATGTCTTTCAAAATTATAAATTCTTATGTAATGTTTTCCTTTCTTTAACCAATTTTCCTCTGTGTTATTAGGAAATTTATCTAGCTGGTTCTCTAAATTAGGATTTTATTTTTATTCTATGTCAATTTTAATTTTTATCACCTCTAATATGTATTTTATTATTGCTATTATTTTTCCTCATCTAACTCATCTTATTTTAAAAATTATTTTCTCCAGCCTAAAAAAGGTGGTATAATCAATAAACCAAACACTGCACCTCATTAGGGTATACAATTTGGTGAGTTTGGACATACCTGTAACAGGTAACTATCACCACAGTCAAAGTAATAAACATATCTATCACATTCAAAAGTTTCCTTGTGTTCTCTTTTTTGCAGTAAAAACACTTAGCATGAGATCTACAGTCTTAACAAAATTTTAAGTGGGCTGTACCTTATTGTTAACTGTGGGTACTATGTTGTAACAGCAGATCTTTGGGACTCATTCATCTTGTAACTTTATTTCTCTTGAACAACCATTCCTCATCGTTACCTCCCTCATGCCCTGGTCATCACGATTCTGTTGTCTACTTCTGTAGAGCAATATTTTCAATGTCACATGTTAAGAGGAATCAAGCAGTGTGTGTTCTTCTGTGACTGATATTTCACTAAGCATTGTGTCTTCCAGGTCCATTTTTGTTGTCACAGATGGTAGGATTTTCTTCTCTTTTTTAGGGCTGAGTAATATTCCATTGAATGTACTTACCACATTTAAAAACTCTACTCATATGTCTTTGGATATTTGAGTTGTTTGACATCTTGGCTCTTCTGAATATCTGCTGCCATGAACATGGGAGTGCTGATATGTCTTCAGGTTCCTAAGTTCAATTAATTAGGATATATACCCAGAAGTGAAATTGTTGGATCATATGGTAATTCTATGTCTACTTTTTTAAGGGAACTCCATCCTGTTTTGTATGGTGGCTGCATCATTTTAGATTCTCACTAACAGTGTACAAGAATTTCCTTTTCTCCACATCATCATCAACACTGGTTATTTGTGTCTTTGTGTATTTGCGTGGGTGTGTGTATTTTGACAGTGTCCATCCTAATAGGTGTAAGGTAATATCTCATTGCAGTTTCAATTTGCATTTCCCTGGTGAAGAGCAATGTTAAACAGTTTTATTTTTATTTTAAATTGTTTACAATTTTACTTTAAGCTCCAGAATACATGTGTAGAATGTGCAGATTCGTTACATAGGTATACATATGCCATGGTGGTATGCTGCACCTATTAACCCTTACTCTAGGCTCCCTCCCCTCCCCCCTCCACCCCACAACAGGTGATGGTGTGTTTTGTTGCCCTACCTGTGTCCATGTGTTCTCACTGTTCAACTCCCATTTATGAGTGAGAACTTGTGGTTTTTGGTTTTCTCTTCCTGGGTTATTTTGCTGAGGATAAGGGCTTTCATCTTCATCCATGTCACTGCAAAGGACATAATCTCATTCCTTTTTACAGCTGCATAGTATTCCATGGTATATATGTGCCACATTTTCTTTATCCAGTCTATCATTGATGGGCATTTGGATTGGTTCCATGTCTTTGCTATTGTAAATAGTGCTGCAATAATCATACGTCTTTATAGTAGAATGATTTATATTCCTTTGGGCATATACCCAATAATGGGATTTCTGGATCAAATGGTGTTTCTGGTTCTAGATCCCTGAGGAATCGCCACACTGTCTTCCACAGTGGTTGAACTAATTTACATTCCCACCAACAGTGTAACAGGGTTCCTATTTCTTCATGGCCTCGTAAGCATCCATTGTTTCTTCACTTTTTAATAATCGCCATTCTGACTGGTGTGTATGGTATCTCCTTGTGGTTTTTATTTGCATTTCACTAACGATAAGTGACATTGAGTTTTTTATCATATATTTGTTGGCTCATAAATGTCTTCTTTTGAGAAGTGTCTGTTTATATTCTTTGACCATTTTTTGATGAGGTTGTTTGTTTTTTTCTTGTAAGTTTGTTTAAGTTTCTTATAGATTCTGGATATTAGCCCTTTGTCAGATGGATAGATTGCAAAAATGTTCTCCCATTCTGTAGGTTGCCTGTTCACTCTGATGATAGCTTCTTTTGCTGTGCAGAAGCTCTTTAGTTTAATTAGATCCCATTTGTCTATTTTGGCTTCTGTTGCCATTGCTTTTGCCGTTTTAGTCATGAAGCCTTTGCCCATGCCTATGTCCAGAATAGTATTGCCTAGGTTTTCTTCTAGGGCTTTTATTATTTTGGATTTTACATTTCAGTCTTTAATCCATCTTGAGTTAATTTTTGTATAAGGTGTAAGGAAGGGAGGTCCAGTTTCAGTTTTCTGCATGTGGCTAGCTAGTTTTCCAAGCACCATTTATTGAATAGGAAATCCTTTCCCCATTGCTTGTTTTGTCATGCTTGTCAGGTTTGTTGAAGATCAGATGGTTGTATATGTGTGGTGCTATTTCTGAGATCTCTGTTCTGTTCCATTGAGCTATATGTCTGATTTGGTACCAGTACCATGCTGTTTTGGTTACTATAACCTTGTAGTATAGCTTGAAGGCAGGTTGCATGATGCCTCCAGCTTTGTTCTTTTTCCTTAGGATTGTGTTGGCTATATGGGCTCTTCTTGGGATCTGTATGAAATTTAAAGTCGTTTTTTCTAATTCTGTGAAGACAGTTTGATGGGAATAGCATTGAATCTATAAATTACTTTGGAAAGTATGGCCATTTTCATGATATTGATTCTTCCTATCCATGAGCATGGAATGTTTTTCTATTTGTTTGTGTCCTCCCTTATTTCCTTGAGCAGGAATTTGTAGTTCTCCTTGAAGAGGTCCTTCACATTTCTTGTTAGCTGTATTCCTAAGTGTTTTATTATCTTTTTTAAGCAATTGCTAATGAGAGTTCGTTCATGATTTGGTTCTCTGCTGGTTTATTGTTGGTGTATAGGAATACTTATGATTTTTGCACATTGATTTTGTATCCTGAGACTTTGCTGAAGTTGCATATCAACTTAATGAGTTTTTGGGCTGAGATGATGGGGTTTTCTAAGCATAGTATTATGTCATCTGCAAACAGACAAAATTTGACTTCCTCTCATTCTATTTGAATACTCTTTCTTTCTCTCGCCTGATTGCCCTGGCCATAACTTTTAATACTGTGTTCAATAGGAATGGTGAGAAAGGACATCCTTGTCTTGTACTGGTTTTCAAAGAGAATGCTTCCAGCTTTTGCCCATTCAATCTGATATTGGCTGTGGGTTTGTCGTAAATAGCTCTTATTATTTTGAGATATGTTCCATCAATACCTGGTTTATTGAGAGTTTTTAACATGAAGGGATATTGAATTTCATCAAAGGTCTTTTCTGCATCTACTGAGGTAATCATGTGATTTTGGTCTTTGATTCTGTTTATGTGATTGATTACATTTATTGATTTGTGTATGTTGAACCCGTTTTGCATCCCAGGGATGAGGCTGACTTGATCATAGTGGATAAGTTTTTTGATGTGCTCCTAGATTTCATTTGCCAGTATTTTATTGAGGATTTTCGCATTGAGGTTCATCAGGGATATTGGCCTGAAGTTTTTTTTGTTGTTTTTGTGTCTCTGCCACATTTTGGTATCAGGATAATGCTGGTTTAGCAACATGACTTAGGTAGGACTCTCTCCTTTGTAACTGTTTGGAATAGTTTCAGAAGGAATGGTACCAGCTCCTTTTTGTAACTCTGGCAGAATTTGACTGTGATTCTATCTGGTTCTGGGGTTTTTTGGTTGGCAGTCTATTAATTGCTGCCTCAATTTCAGAACTTGTTATTGGCCTACTCAGGGTTTCATCTTCTTCCTGCCTTAGTATTGGGAGGATGCATGTGTCCAGGAATTTATCCATTTCTTATAGATTTTCTAGTTTATTTGTGTGGATGTCTTAATAGTATTCTCTGATGGTAGTTTGTATTTCTGTGGTGTCAGTAGTGATATCCCCTTTATTGTTTTTATTGTGTCTATTTGATTTTCCCTCTTTTCTTCTTTGTTATTCTAGCTAGTGGTCTATTTTTTTTTTTTTCCAAAAAACCAGCTCTGGATTCATTGATTTATTTTGGAAGATTTGTCGTGTCTCTTATCTCCTTCAATTCTGCAATGATCTTAGTTATTTCTTGTCTTCTGCTAACTTTTGGAATAGTTTGCATTTGCTTCTCTAGCTCTTTTAATTGTGATTTTATGTTGTCTATTTGAGATCTTTCAAGCTTTCTGATGTGGGCATTTAGTGCTATAAATTTCCCTATTAACACAGCTTTAGCTGTGTCCTAGAGATTCTGATACATTGTCTATTTGTCCTCATTGTTTTCAAATAACTTCTTGATTTCTGCTTTAATTTCATTATTTACCCAGGAGTCATTCAGGAGCAAGTTGTTCAATTTCCATGTAATTGTGTTGTTTTGAGTGAGTTTCTGAATCCTGAGTTCTAATTTGATTGCACTGTGATCTGAGAGACTGTTATTATTTCAGTTCTCTTGCATTTGCTGAGGAATGTTTTACTTCCAATTATGTGGTCGATTTTAGAATAAGTGTCATGTGACACTGAGAAGAATGTATATTCTGTTGATTTGGGGTGGAGAGTTCTGTAATGTCTATTAGGCCCACTTGATCCAGAGCTCCTTCAAGTCCTGAATATCCTTGTTACTTTTCTCTCTCATTGATCTGTCTAATATTGACAGTGGGGTGTTAAAGTCTTCCAATATTATTGTGTGAGAGTCTCAGTCTCTTTGTAGGTCTCAGAGAACTTATTTTTATGAATATGGGTGCTCCTGTATTGGGTATATATATATTTAGAATAGTTAGATTTTTGCTAAACTGATCCCTTTACCGATATGTAATGCCCTTCTTTGTCTTTTTTTGATCTTTGTTGGTTTAAATTCTCTTTTGTCAGAGACTTGGATTACAACACCTGCTTTTTTTTTGCTTTCCATTTGCTTCATAAATTTTCCTGCTTTTTTAAAATTTTGAGCCTATGTGTGTCTTTGCATATGAGATGGGTCTCCTGAATACAGAACACTGATGGGTCTTGACTTTATCCAGTTTGCAGTCTGTGTCTTTTAATTAGGACATTTAGCCCATTTATATTTAAAGTTTGTATTGAAATATATGAATTTGATCCTATCATCATAATGCTATCTAGTTATTTTGCACACTAGTTGATGCAGTTTCTACATAGTGTCATTGGTCTTTATATTGTGGTGTGTTTTTACAGTGGCTGGTACCGGTTTTTCTTTTCCATATTTAGTGCTTCTTTCAAGAGCGCTTTTAATGCAGGCCTGGTGGTGATAAAATCCCTCAGCCTTTGCTTGTCTGGAAAGGATTTTATTTTTCCTTCCCTTATGAAGCTTAGTTTTGCTGGATATGAAAAATTCTTTTCTTTAAAAGTGTTGAATATTGGCACCCACTCTCTTCTGGCTTGTAGGGTTTCTGCTGAGAGGTCTGCTATTAGTCTGGTGGGTTTCCCTTTGTAGGTGACCTGGCCTTTCTCTCTGGCTGCCCTTAACATATTTTCCTTCATTTCAACCTTGGAGAATCTGATGATTATGTGTCTTGGGGTTGATCTTCTTATGGAAAATCTTAGTGGTGTTCTCTGTATTTTCTGAATTTTAATGTTGGCCTGTCTTGCTAGGTTGGGGAGTGTCTCCTGGATAATATCCTGAAGTGTGTTTTCCAGCTTGTTTCCATTCTCCTCTTCTCCTTCAGGTACTCTAATCAATCATAGGGTTGATATTTTTATACAGCCCCATATTTCTCAGAGGCTTTGTTCATTGCTTTTCATTCTTTTTTTCTCTAATCTTGTCTACATGCCTTATTTCAGCTAGGAGGTCTTTAAACTCTGATATCCTTTCTTCCTCTTTGTTGATTCTGCTATTGCTACTTGTGTATGCTTCACAAAGTTTTCATGCTGTGTTTTTCAGCTCCATCAGGTTGTTTATGTTCCTCTCTAAATTGGCTATTCTAGTTATCCGCTCCTCTAACATTTTATCAAGGTTCTTAGCTTCTTTGCATTGGATCAGAACATACTCCTTTAGCTTAGCCAGTTTGTTATTACCCATCTTCTGAAGCTTACTTCTGCCAGTTCGTCCATCTCATCCTCATCCAGTTCTGCACCCTTGCTGGAGAGGCGTTGCACTCATTTTGAGGAGAAGAGGCACAAACCCCTGAAAACTTTGGGGTTTTCAGCATTTTTTTTGTTGATTCTTTCTCATCTTTATGAATTGTCTTCGATCTTTGAGGCAGCTGATTCTTGGATGGGGTTTTTGTGAGGACTTTTTTTGTTGTTGGTGCTGTGAACATCTTTTCATTTTCTTGGCCATTTGTGTGTTTTCATTGGAGAATTATATATTTCAGTGTCTTTCCCATTTTTTAATAGGGTGATTTGATTTTCTTTTGTTTTCAAATTGTGGAAGTTCATGATGTCTTTTGGATATTAATCCCTTACTAGATATATGGTTTCCAAATATTATCTCCGTTTCTGGAAGCTGCATTTTCACTCTGTTGATTGTTTTCTTTGCTGTGCAGAAGGTGTTTATTTTGATATAGTCTCATCTATCTATTTTTTATTTTGTTGTCTGTGCTTTTGATGTCATATCCAAGAAGAAATTTCCAAGATCATCTCATGAAGCTCTTCTCCAACATGTTCTCTTCTAGGATATTTACTATTTCAAATTTTATGTTTAAATCTTGAATACATGTTAACTTGGTTCCTGTGTGTGGTGTGAAATAAGGATTCAATTCTGTTCTTTTATGTGTATACACAACTTTCTGAATACTTCTTATAGAAGAGGCTATCTTTTCCCCATTGTGTATTCTTGCCACCCTTGTAAGCAATCAGTTGATCATACATGGATAGGTTTATTTCTAATCTCTATTCTGTTCCATTAGTCCATATATCTATTTTATGTCAGTACCATACTAGTTTCATTACTGTAGGTTTGTAATATGTTTTTAAACCAGAAAGTGTAATGCCTCTAGCTAATCTATCTCACTTTTAAATATTTTGGACCTTTTAAAATACGAATCTTTTAAAGGCTTTTGCACTTGTTTTACATGAAATTCTTCTTAGTCTTTTTGAGCTTTTCTGCAAATGCCCTGTTTTTTGAACAATTTTTCTGGTTGCTTGGTGACTTGCACAGGTGTTTAGTCTACAGAATGAGCTTCCCTTTTCCTTGTTCTGCAATGTTTTCTAAGATCCTTTAGTTTCATTGTTTTTTTTTTAATTCTTATTTGAAATAGTAGAGATGTCACCAGGTCTGGTGTTTCTTTTAAACAGGCCATGTTGACTGCCCTATCCTTAATTCACTGATGTCATATAGATTTTTCTAGCACAACTAAATCAACTAAGTCATTCTACTATCTGATATTATTATGCACAACTCCTAGCTCAATTCTGAATAAAATCTTATCTTTAGAATAAATATTAGATTGCAAAGCAATGGAATATATAAAAATTATAACCACTTTAAAAAAATTTATTAAGACTTTTCATGCCTTCTACAAATCTTAGTTTGAAGGGTTACATTTTCTAAAATGTCATAAAAGCACTCCAATCTTCTTTTAAAAACACAGTGTATTCTCTTCCTGCTTACTTTCTTTCTTTAGGCTTTATTTTCTAAAAGGATGAAAACGTATGAGTGTGTGTGTGTGTGTGTGTGTGTGTATTGAGGTGTTGGGGTGGAAGATGGAATTAGATTTAGATTAAGAAAGAGGGGTGCTTTGGATCAATCAAATGCAGTCTATTAAGTAGTGGGGTAACTTGTTTGTTTTCCTGTTGGTATGTATCTTGCACAGTTGACCCAATGGACAGAGATTAAAGGAAGTTACCAGGTCTTTCCATTTTTCTTACAGTGGGCAGGTTCTCAACACTTAGACCATCAATTGTACTTTTTGACTTAATCCAATCTGCTTGGTTGTATATAGAATCTCTTCTGAATTGGCTTTCCTAGTTTTCATTTTGAGTTTTATCATTTTTCTGGCTTTCTTGGGCAGTGTGTAGGAAAGTGGTGTGAAACTGCCTTAGGGATAGCTATCCTGGTATTTCCTAATTTGATGTTTTGTTTTATTATTTTAATTTGGAAAAGACACTTTTAACAAGCTTGACAACTTTGTTAATCATCCAAACTAGTAACAGGAAGTCAAATGGAAGGAGGTATAGGGAGTTTGGCCAGCAGACAGAGTGATAGTAATGAAAATTTTGATGTTACAGCAAGACAAATAATTATGAGTAGCAGTAGAAAACATAAAAGCACATTGAAAATTATTTCCGGGGGGCGGAGCAAGATGGCCGAATAGGAACAGCT